>NC_067139.1:82114692-82477901 GCF_903995435.1 Acomys russatus
GCTCTTTAAAAATTTATTCCTCCTTTATCTCTTATTCTCTTAGCAACACAGACACACATACCCTTTGGTACTCACATTGTGAACATCTCCCTGTTCTCCTTTCCACTTTTATTGGCTCTTTGAATTGACTTATATTAAGGACTGGTGGCTGTATCTTTTTTTTTTTTTGAGTACAGGTTGTAACCCCAAAGTTTGATAAAAACTGGCTATAGGGACTCGTGTTTTAAATCTTTAAACCTTTGGCAACACGGTATATGTATGTGCGTACATAGGTCTCTGTCTGGCCCTCCCTCCCCACCTCAAATCCCCGCCCCCCGCCATGTGCTTATCCTGTAGGGCACAAACTACTACTAATTTCAAAACGACAGTTGCACCATTTAAACAGACCTTAATCCCAGGTCTGCAGGAACTCTCCCTCCCATTCGATCCTGAGGTTAGCTTGAGACAATGATTAGTGGTGGGTGTTAGACAAGAGACCTTCTACCTCCCTCTTTATCTCCTAGAAATCAGGCCACACTCTCCAGTGGTCTGTTGTCTACAAAGACAACTCCGGCTCTGAGCACTCTGGCTGTGCTGTGTGGATAGGGTGGGGACTAGGCAGTTCTTCTTTCTTAAAGTGACAAGATCAATCCATGGTCCTATCCAGTATCCACCTCTTCCATTTCCCTTGTCATGCTGCTTAGTTTTTTGCCAAAGAGCCACATGAAAAGAAGGAAGTCAATTGAGGAGAAGCTTTCATCAGACTAGTCTGTAAGATGCCTACATACACTTAGGCAGCTGGTTCTGGAAGGTATAAGAAAGACAGTTGAGCAGGAGTTTAAAAGAAAGCCAGTACATAGTTTTCTTCATGGGCTCTGCTTCTGCTTGACTTCCTACACTAGCGTCCCTCAGTGATGGTCTGTGGATGAATAAGTCAAATACACTTTCCTCCCCAAGTTGTCTTTGGTCATGCATTTATCACAGCTGTAGAAAGCAAACCAGTACACATGTAGGCTGTGCCTGACAAGTCAAATGGAGAGGGAGTTCCCGCCCCCTGAAAACCTTTGCTCTGTAGGATGTTTCATGTCATGCCATACCTCACAGATCTCTCTCCTACTGTCCTACTTCAAGCATTTCTCCTAATGAAGGGAAGGCTCACCCTTCATGGCTCCACCATGCTGCCTCTGGCATGAGGCTCTCCTAATGCTCCCCTACTTCCAGGCCTGGTCGGTCATACTCAATTCCAGCTATGGGCACAAGAATCTCTCTCCTAATGGGAAAATCTTGTGTCAGCTCCTTTCTGGAATCTGATGCTCTCACATCCTGATCTCTGATTCATAACAGTGAAGGACGTAGAAGGACCATTTTCCAACCTATGTGACAGGCTTTGTGGCTGTGTGGAATTGTTGTCCCCAGCTTGTTTCCTGTGAGGGAGTTTACCTCACTTCAGAATGAGACACAGGGAGACTCAACTTGGGGAAGCACTGATGGTGTTGTTGTCTTAGAGAGCTATTGACGCTCACTAACTTTCTTGGTAATGCATGGTTACTTTAGTTAGAGAGAGTTGGATGAAGAAATGTATTTAAAGTGGAAAATTTACAAAAATAAAATAAACTGATAAGTTTAAAGATGACAGAATGGCATATGGACCTAATGAATCGATTCTAGTCTTAATTCTGGTCACAAATGCCACCAGAGGAGATGTCCACTCTGAAAACTATGTCCACACTTGAATACTATATAATAAACAGTATATCTTTCATCTACATCTACATTTTCAGTATCATTTACAAAGGCTTCTCTGTGATAACAATGTTTAGAGAAACAAATTAAAATAGGATGTAAATCCTCTTCTTCTTTCCCTTGTTATTTGCCTCTCCAAAAAGATAATGTCAACTGATTTGGAAATAAAATAACTGAAATTTTTTTTCTTTGCAACTACTTTTGTTAGTTTTAGGACCTCAAAAAGCTAAATTTTTTGTATTTGACTTCTGCTTTTAATTTTTGAGACTTAGTATTCTTGAATATGGACACTATCCAAGGATAGAAATGATAAAATCGATAGAACTTGTAATTGCCTAAAAATTTTAAAACTGGTTTACACAGACACTTATGAACATGAATATTTTTGGACACAAATATTCAATCCAATATAAATTCTCTACTTACAGGTGAAGATTTATACCAGTGTTTATGTAGTAGAAAATCAAATGTAAGTGCGGGGGAGTGAAGAAATTGACACTAACAAAGAACTGGATTCAGGTTTTCTTGCTAAATTGTCCAATTTTCAGAAGCTGGATTAACTTCTTCAAACTTCATTATTCAACCTGAAAACTGAGACTAATAATTTATATGTCAAAAGTGTGATATAAAGGTTATGGTATTAATTCAACTATATGCATTTGTTTATAAAAACTAGAACAAATTTAGTGAAATAGTTAGACTTTTCATTTACTAATCCTCCCTCTGTGTCCCTGTCACTCTCTGACTGACTCTACGGATAAAGCATAAGGCCTGCTATTGTCATCCTGACACTGTCTTCTGGCACCAGCATTCCAAGGGAATTTGGGATACCTCTTCTTCTAAATGACTCAACTGGTGGATCTGTAGCAGCTGGAATTTTTCTAACCCAAACTAAAATGTCCTATAAATATTGATGCTCTTTTGGGCTCAGGTGGGATGAGGTGAGGGGCACTTGTTTTTCACCTGTGACAGTTATAGTGAGAAGACCTGAGAGACTGCCACACAGAAAGACCCTTTATGTCAAATTCTACAGGAGACAGGGTGGGAGCAATGAGGAGGACTTAGAAGGAATTTGACTTAAGTGTGAAGCAGAATTTATGATACAAATTCACATGGGATTTAAAGATTTCAGTAGACTTGTGCTGCAAGGCGGAGTTGGTTAAAGGTGTAGAACTTTGGGAAAGACTCTCAGAAGGTAGAGTTAGTGTTAAAGACAGCCGAGAAATGCACACAGATTTCAGGGTTGCTAAGGAGCCCTTCAGAGCCGTTCCTAACTTTGGGTCTTGTAAATCCTTAGGGAGGAAGTTCTGAATTTTTGTGATTATTATTTATTCTCCTGCTCCATTAACTGCCTTGTACTTTGTCATCTTCCACCCGACTCTCATGGAATCAAAGCCTTCAGCTTAAAAATGCCTAAAAGCTGTTCAGTTAAAAAAGTCCCAAGACCTTTTAGGTGATTGGCCACTATCTTATTTATTTATATCACAAACATTATTTGCTCACTTCCTTCTTGTAGTTGTATATCTATACTTAGAATGTGTGGAAGTTTTTCTCTTAAAGGTCACTCATCACCTCACAATGGTCAGTTCAGAAACATTTGTTTGTTTGTTTGTTTATTCATTTATCTCCTTCCAGTCTCCCCTTGCCTCCCCTCTTTGCCCTTCCATCCACTTCTCATTTCTCTTCAGAAAAGAGCAGCTCTCCCATGGATATCAACCAGCCATGGCATATTAATTTGCAGTAAGACTAGGGATCTCTTTGTAGAACAAAAGAACCAGACACTGATGCTGGATCAGACCTGGCAGGATCCATTCCTCTCAGGATGCTGGATGCTGACATCCTGCAGGATCCATTCCTCTCAGGATGCTGGATGCTGACATCCTGCAGGATCCATTCCTCTCAGGATGCTGGATGCTGACATCCTGCAGGATCCATTCCTCTCAGGATGCTGGATGCTGACATCCTGCAGGATCCATTCCTCTCAGGATGCTGGATGCTGACATCCTGCAGGATCCATTCCTCTCAGGATGCTGGATGCTGACATCCTGCATCCTCCTTACTCCAGGCCCTGATACCTCTATTGATGCTGCCCATCAGATTTGGACAGCTTCCAGGACAGCATTGCAGAAAGCTTCTGACCCAATTTGGACCAGCATTTCAACCTCCTATTAAGCCTGGAATCTCTCAACATTTAGAAACGGGATCACAGATGCAATCCCTGGCTTGCTTAACCATTTCCCCATTTTTTTTGGCCTCTTCTAAGATGTTATTCTCCCAAATTCAACCTGAAGAAACCTCAAAAGAACAACATCCCATTCCCTCTAAGGGGGTCGGCTAGGTTTCTGTTTGCTCTCTTGGTCTACAAATGCTTATTTTCATCAGGAGGTGGTTATAAGTTATTATTGGTCTTATATAGAGGAAAAACTAAGCAGAACTCAGGGGCATCTCTCTTTTCCTTTACCTTTCATCTGTAGGTAAGGAGATAGGAGCTGAAAAGAAAGAAATGGAAACATGGGAACATAGAGGGAGGACAGAACAAAAGGCAGATGATTGGACCTACTCCTTAACCCAAGGCCTTAATTGTTACTCATGATCAAAGTTATGCCTAAGTCATTGGTATAGAATTTAGTATATTGATACAAAACATGGGCATGTTAAGTACTTGTCAGATTCTAGGACAAGAATATATATCCTAACAGACAGATATGACTCTATAGGTACATGAGGGAAAAATAGTTAGATAAGGTCTTCAAAAGCCTCAGAGACACACAGAATATGGCATTTAAAGATGTTTTATTATGCTAGAGTTTCTTTGACAACAAGATAAGTTAACTCCTGACAACACCCAGCCAACCTCGAAGAAGATGATGAGCATCAAAGAACCTCCTTATGGAGATGGCTTCAAATGCGGCAAACCAGCCACTGGGAAAAATGTCCTCATTCTTGTCACAAACAGAATTCTGCCTAAAAATGGGCAGCTTAGATGCAGGCAGAGTCGACGCTGAACTCTGCCAAGACAGGGTAAACAAGTCCTCAATAGTTTCTACCTTGCGAATAAGTCTGGCAGAGACGTTAGGCCAGAAGGCCGAAAATGAGGCTCCAACGTTATAAAGTGTATTGGGTGACTGTTCAGGCAGTAAACTGTCTCGGTTATTTTGTTCACTTTGGTAGCTGCTAACCTGCACTGCAGTTCACTCAGGAATTTAAGTCTTATTTCCTCTCAAGTCTCTGAGGGGTGTCGAAGAACATATTGTTTAGTTCTACAATCAAGTTTAGTTGGTTAGGGGATAAGATCTTTTTAGATCAAAATAAAGAAGTTAAGTTATTAGAGTTGAGATAGGATAGATATTGAATTTCATTCAAAAATTTAGACCCAACAAGACAGGAAAGATGTTTACTTCAAGTTTAACCAAATACAAATAGCCAAATCACTATGAATATAACATTTGTAGAACTCATAATTGTCACATGCCCCTGCGGTATGTAATTTGTTTTATGCATGTGCTACTTCCTTGGTAATTTTTCATATAACAATAATAACAAAAAAAAAAAAAAACTACGTACCTCCTCTCCTACTAAGGCTAGACAAGGCAACCCAGTAGGAGGAAAGGCAGGCACCAGAGTCAGAGACAGCTCCTGCTCCCACTGTTAGCTGTAACCTAGGCCAGCCCCATGCAGGCTCCCTGGTTGACAATTCAGCTTCTGTGAGTCCCTGTGAGGCCAGGTTGTTGATTCTGTGGGTTTCTTGTGGTGTCCTTGACCCCTCTGGCTCTTATAACCCTTTCTCCCTTTTTCTGCAGGATTCCCTGAGCTCTGCCTAATGAATGTTTTTTTAACAATAATATTTTTATTTATTGTTATTATTTTTTTAGAAAATATTTATTTTTTACATCCTGGTCTAGCCCCATCCCTCCTCACTTCCCGGTCTAATCCTCCCTTCCTCCATCCCCCTTTCCTCATTCCTCAGAAAAGGGGAGCCCCACTTCCAATCCATTCCAGATCATCAAGTTGCTTCGTGAATTTTCATGTCATCCATGTTCAGGGGCCGTGCTAATCTTCTCTGTATCATCCTAATTTTAGTACCAAAGTGAGCACCATAACTATTTTTATTGATTATTTTGGAATCTCATATAATGCATTCCAACTACCCATACTTCCTAGCATCCCCCACCCTGGTGGTCTCCCCCACAAAAAAGGATTAAAAAAAAAGAGAAACAAGTCCAACTTGTGTTGTCCATGTAGTCACTGAAGTGTGGCCAAGCTCCAGTGGCCAGTCCCTTAAAGAAGAGTGAATCCTTCCCCACCGCACTCATGGCAGTCATACTTCATCATTCATATCACAGTCGTTAAAAAAGATTTATTTATTTATTTATTATGTATGTATACAGTGTTCTGCCTGCATGTACACCTGCAGGACAGAAGAGGGCACCAGATTTCATTACAGATGTTTGTAACCCACCACATGGTTGCTGGGAATTGAACTCAGGACCTCTGAAAGTGCAGTGAGTGCTTTTAACTGCTGAGCCATCTCTCCAACCCTCCTATCATAATTTTTAAAAAGTTCTCTTTGATGGTTTCCTGTCTAGGTTGTTACTGTTTTGGGCGTGGGGGTGGGGGTTGTCACAGAAGCCTTCTCTGTCCCTCATGCTCAGCTGTGACTCTGCAGTCATGGAAACCGCTGCAGAAACAGCTTTCTGTCCTTTATGGTCACAGGGAGCATGGAGCATGGGCTTTCACATGGTATTTGGCCATAGCATGGACCACAGACATCTGCCTGGTGGCTGGAGTCCACATGTGATATGGCCCTCAGCATTGTCTCTGGTGGCAGTATGGGCCATGGACACCAACACGGTCCCCAGCAGTAGCCTGGCCCATGGACACCAATATGGTCCCCAGTGGTAGCCTGGCTCATGGACACCAACACAGTCCCCAGCAGTAGCCCATCCCATGGATAGCAACATGGTCCCCAGTGGTAGTCCAGCCCATGGATACCAACATCATTTCAGGTGGCACCACAGACCATGGACATCTGTATTGCTTTCAACAGTAACACCATGAGCATGGACATCATTGTTGCCTTAGGTGGCAATACAGGCTACTCAGACCTTGATGGCTACCAGTGCACCATGACCCACAGGCATCAACATGGCCCCAACAGAAAAACTTTTTTAAAATATAAACTTACCAGGGTATGTGCTATTTTGGGTTTTCAACTTGACTACCCACGGAATTGAGTAAAACCCATGGTGTTTTAGTTAACAAAATTATCAGGACAATTGATTATCCTGATTTACCTATTGCGAGAAACAATGGATTTAGTGACTCTATGTATAAAACTTTTGACACTGTGTGGAAAAATCAGGAAAATAATGATGCTGGCTGGTAGCTTTTAGCACTGCTGGATAAACTGACAAAAGAAAAAGATGAGCTCTGATAAAAACATACAGCTGTTAGCATCTCAGAGTATGGCGAAGGACAACAGTGAACTCAGCGATAAAACTGACCGGCTCCAGAGGTGTGTAAACAGTCTAAAGTTTTCTAAATGTTCCCTGGAAGAGAATCTTCTCACCAGCAGCCACAGAATTCATGTCTCAGAAAATTAGACCAAAATCTTTATAGTAAGAGTGGCTGAATTACAGAGTAAATTCAAGCCCCAGTCTCAGAGGTTGTCAGCATTAATTGGTAAAGAAAGGGATCCGGTAACTCAGGGTGAAGATGTGTAGGAAGAGCCTCCTTTGTCTGAGAACTTGAAGCCCAGATTCTTTTTAAAAAAAAATATATATTTTATTAATTTA
Source organism: Acomys russatus (assembly GCF_903995435.1). NCBI lineage: Eukaryota > Metazoa > Chordata > Mammalia > Rodentia > Muridae > Acomys > Acomys russatus. The sequence goes on from NC_067139.1 coordinate 82,122,210, forward strand.
TTCATATTACATCTCAATGGTTATCCCATGCCTTGTATCCTCCCATTCCTCCCTCCCTCCCATTTTCCCCCTACTCCCCTCCCCTATGACTGTGGCTGAGGGGGACCTTCTCCCCTGTATATGCTCATAGGATATCAAGTCTCTTCTTGGTAGCCTGCTATCCTTCCTCTGAGTGTCACCAGGCCTCCCCATCCAGGGGACGTGGTCAAATATGGGGCACCAGAGTTCGTGTGAAAGCCAGACCCCACTCTCCACTCAACTGTGGAGAATGTCCTGTCCATTGGGTAGATCTGAATAGAGGTTCGAAGTTTGCTGCATGTATTGTCCTTGGCTGGTGCCATAGTTTGAACAGGACCCCTGGGCCCAGATCTGCATATCATAATGTTCTTCTTGTAGGTTTCTAGGACCCTCTGGATCCTTCTATTTCCCCATTCTCCCATGCTTCTCTCACCTAGAGTCCCAATAGGATGTCCTCCCCTCTGTCCCACTTTCCTGATAAGTGAAGACATTCAAGGGACATGCCCCTTGGGCTAGTGTCTGAAGCCTAGATTCTTAAGGTTTGTCTCATTTGGAGGAAGTCTTTCCACCTTTAAAGAAAGATGTCCCTGACAACTTCACCAACTGAAAGTCCTTTTTGCCTTTCCCTGTGATAATTAATCCTTCATTGTCTCATAAACAAACAATGGCTTTCCCTGGAGATTCCAGGCAAGACAAACTGATGTTCCTCGTGGCCCACCAATAGTTTCCTTTTACTTTTTAAAAATATATTTTATTAATTTATTCATATTACATCTCAATTGATATCCCATCCCTTGTATCCTCTCATCCCTCTGCCCCTCCCATTTTCCCTTTACTCCCCTCCCCTATGACTGTGACTGAGGGGGACCTCCTATAAACTTAAGGTTAAGAAGGCTCCTCGACTCAGATTTGTTGGCTCTGTTGATCTTCCTGTCGAGCCCCTGTCCCCTCTAGGTCCTTCTGTCCCCACACTGTTCCACAGGACTCCCTGCACTCTGTTCAAGGTTTGGTTGTGAGACTCAGCTTCTACTTTAATCTCCTGCTGGGTGGAGTCTTTCAGAGGACATCTATGGTAGCTCCTGTCCTGTTCCCTCTCTTCAACCACTTCCACTGACTATTCTGTTTGCCCTTCTCAATGAGGATTAAGCATTCCCCTAGGGTCTTCCTTGTTACTTAGCTTCTTTAGGTTTGTGGATTGTAATATGGTTATCCTGTATTATATAGCTAATATCCACTTATAAATGAATACATACCCTGCATGTCCTTCTGGGTCTGGGTTACTTCACTCAGGATGATCTGGCAGAGACTTATGTACCAAACAACGACTATGCATGGAGAGGACCTAGGCCTCCCACTCAGATGTAGCCAATAGGCAGCTTAGTCCCCATATGGGTTACCTATAAAGGGGAGCAGGGCCTGTCCCTGCCATGGACTCTGTTGCCTGCACTTTGATCACTTCCCCCAGGTGGGATGCCTTACCATGCCACAGAGGAAGAGGATGCAGGCAGTTATGATGAAACTCAATAGGCTGGGGTCAGTTGGTGGGGGAGAAGGGCTCCCCCTCTCTGAGGACCAGGGGAGGCGAATAAGAGGGAAGAAGGAGGGAGGGTGAGACTGAGAGGAGACAGGGGAGGGGGATACAATTGTAATGTAAAGCAAATATAAAGTAAATTAAAATTTTAAAAATAAAATTAAATTAAAAAGAAGGCTCTTAGGAGGAAGATGGAGCATGTAGTCTGTGAAGAGATATGCTACACTGCTAAAGAGCTTAATGATTTTACTAATTTTTTCAAGCAGAAGTCTTGGGAATGTGTGGGGATGGATTTTGAGGGTGTGGAATAATGGCGGAAGGCATATACAACTGGGTCAGGCTGAGCTTACTGACATAGATTCATGGGAGGCTCTAGGTTTAATATGGAAGCTCACACAGTTAAAAAAAAAAAAAGGTGCCAAAAGCTTGCTTGATTGGTTGGTAAAGCATTTGTCTAAAGATGGCCTCCTGAAAAGGAGCTGGAGATACCTGCTATCTCTTGGCTTAGTGTTAGAGAGGGGTTTTTAAAGCGCAGAGGAACTGCAATGTTGGAGTGTGTGCACTGTGTAAAACCTAATCCTCCACAATGGAAGGTCCAGAAGACATGCCCTTCACTAATTCTACAAGACACAGAATGATGAGGGGGCACCAGAACACTGGAGGAACTTTGTCTTTGTCCTTTCCCTTGGGGCAAACCTTATGGACGAAGCAAATGTTATAGGTTTAAATGGGCCCTGAAGTAGCAGGGGCCAGGCAGCAGAATTGGATTGCCAAAGGCAAGGGAATTGTAAAGATCATAATGGGCAATACAGGCAGAACACTGTCTCTAATAGCCTGTTTGTCATTGTTCTATTGCTATGAAGAGACACCATGACCAAGGCAACTCTTATGAAAGAAAGCATTTAATTGGAAACCTGGTTAACAGTTTCAGAGGTTTAGTCTGTTATCATCGTAGCAGGGAGCAGGGTGGCATGCAGGCAGGCATGGTACTGGAGAAGCAGTGGACAGTTCTCTATCCTGATCTGTACAGGGGTTGGGGGAGAGAGGGAGGGAGGGACAGAGGAAGAGAGGGAGGGAGGAACAGAGGGAGAGAGGGAGGGAAGGACAGAGGGAGGGAGAGGGACAGAGGGAGGGAGAGAAGGAGACACACACACAGAGGGAGGTAGGTAGGGAGGGAGGGAGGGAGGGAGGGAGGGAGGGAGGGAGGGAGGAAGGTGGGTAGGTAGGTAGGGAGGGGGGGAGGGAGAGAGAGAGAGAGAGATTCTGGGCTTAGAATGGGCTTTTGAAACCTCAAAGCCCACCCCCAGTGACACACTTCCTCTAAAAGGGCCACACCTCCTAATCCACCTTAAACATAATTTTTATTGATTCTTTGTGAATTTCACATCAGGCACCCCGATCCTACCCATTTCCCAGTCCTTCCATATCTGTCCTCTACCCTTGTAAACCCCTCTGCCCCCTTCCCCCACCCCTCATCCCCCAATGGCTCTTAGGCTCCTCTATCAACTGCAGCCTTCTCTTACACCTGTCACAGCTGATGCCTCTCCAGTTCTGCTGTGCATGCACCATCATCCACATCTCTGTCTTTCCCACCTCTCCATCACCTGTCACAGTGACATTGGAAGCTGCAGTATACCATTTTGCCCAAACAGCTTTACCTGCAAATGTTCATTTCAATGAATCAGTCTGGTTCAAAGCCTCTGGTTTCTGCTACACCATCCATACTGGGCCCTCACTGAAATATCTCTTCATAGGGCCCAGACAGCTCTGCTTCTCTTTCTCTTCCACCTCTTTACCACATACTTGCTCATTGTAGTGGTGCCCATGGTGGGCAGACCTCTGCCTGTCTTCTGCCCAGTCTTACAGCAGCAGGTGGGCCCCTCCTCCTAATCCTTTTGATCCTTTCAAATAGTGCCACCTCCTGTTGACCAAGCATTCAAATATGTATGCTACACCACATGACCGCCACAGGCAGCACAGGCAAAGGGATTTTTTTAATGGTGACACGACTCATATGAAACTTGGATACTGGCTAATCAGTCATGATGTGTCCAGGCATGAAATAAATAAGAAAAATATTGTATTTTGTTTGATCTGTATATGAAGAAAAATTTTTAGGCAAATGGAAGAAAAGTTACATTGGGTCAGGGCGAGAGGAATCTTAGCCTATGAAATAATTTCCAGACTTGATCCAGTTTGCAGACCCAAAGCCCCTTGAATAAAGGAAGACCGAGTCTTCCTGAGGAAGGCCTTGCTAAAATACCAAAGAGTTTTACTGTTAGTCTTTCTCCCATCCTTCCTCAGAGGGACCAGTGACCTTTACAAGGGTAGCTATACACTGGGAGAAAGAAAACAGACATTCCAGGGGTTATTGGAGACTGGTTCATAACTCCTTGATTTCAGGAGACTTCAAGGAATATTGTGGACATCTAGGTAAAGTAGGGGCTTCTGGAGCTCAGGTGATTAATGGTGTTTTGACTGAAGTCCAAATCATAGTATGTGTATGCATACATATATACATATATTCATATATACATATTTATGTTAGCAGAATTCCCACAGTATACTTGGGCAATATGTCAAAAATATTAAAATATATGGCATGACAAATGACTATGTATACATTCATGAAACTACTATTCTAACCAAATTAACTAACTTAAACATTTCCAAAAGCCTTCTGTGTCCCTTTAGAATCTCATTTTCTGCTAAGATTGGTAGATTATATCTATGTTCACTTGGGAAACTGATGTACCATGAGTACAGGGTGAGCTCGGGCTACTGTGCAAGACCCTGGCAAAAAAAAAAAAAAAAAAAAAAAAAAAAAAAAAAAAAGAATATCCTTTGTCTCTGTCTCTGATTTCTTTATAGGGAAGTAATATTACATTTTATGTTAATAGATTAATTTTCATTTCTAGACTTTTATGTAAAAAGGTAAAATTTACTTTTGGGGGATTTAGTTTCTTTTACTAAGTGTAATTATGTTAAGAGTAATTTCTCTTTATCACTAAATAGCACTCAGTTATGAATATATCAAAAATTTTCCAATTTTAATGTCAAAGATATTTATTAAAATGATGTGAAAAATATACAATTAATAAAAAGATTCATGGAAGAACACAAAATGTGAAATCTATTTTACAGAAAAACTGAGAACATTAGTCAAAGATTTAGAAATATTTAATAAAAATTATTTGGGGCATCACACTTTTACTAAATGCAATCTCTTCTTAACACTTTCCCCATCAGGCTTGTCTTCAGGCAGAAGATACTTATATGTTTACCTGGAAGATCACTGAGCTAGGAGACTGAAGTCCTAGCTATTGAACTCATTAAATATCTTATGATTTTAGGCAAGTTGTATATCTCCAACACTTGCTTCTGTCCCAAGAAATGAATGACTTGCTACAGGTCAACTGCAAGGTGTCTTTCAGCTCTGAAGCCCTCACAGTTTTAGAACTGTAGCTGTATTCCTGACTGACCTTAAGAGAGAAAGTCAAGTGTGAAATGGAAAGAGTTGCTGCACTGAACAGACTAACTCCCCACACAATGGCCACTAGACTATCAGTTTTCTGTGTACACTGTTTTCTCTTATTGATGAAGGAAGCTGGCCACAAAGGATAGATGACACCTGCCTCTGCTCTGCCAGGTCTACTGACACTCAGGAGGTTAGGCATTTTAAAACAAGACGTAAAGTTTTCGGCAGCTATAAGCCTAGAGTTGGTTACTTTCGACAAGTTATAGACCCAGAGGGATTGTCTGTTAAGATGAACATCCCAGAGGAAAACATAACTTTTTAATTAATCTCTTGTGTTTTCCTGGCTCATGCCAACATGGATGATAAGACATAGGATGCCTCTAGTGGTTCATTATAGCTCTTTTCTCATTAATTGTCCTCTGCTTTCAAAATGCTTCTCTGGGGGGAAAGAGAAGCTGACTTCCTCAGGGGACCTCATTAAATGTATCATAGTTTTGAGGTGATTAATTCACATAAACGAATTAGTATTATCAATGAACCCTGCATCATATGCACACAGAAGAACGAGAGAACCATAAAGGCTAGTCATACCCAGGAGAGCACTGTTTGTCAGTCAAAAGTTAATTCTGGAAAAAGAAAGAAAAAAGGAACCCTGAGGTCCATAGCTGTAATTTCAGATATATTAAACATTAAAGGATAGAATATTAGATCTTTGCAGAATTTGAACGTGATGTTGTTTTAGAATGTATTTCTGGAACAAAAGAAAAAGTGCCTTGTCATTTAGGGAGGCTGATCAGCTTCAAAAGCTCTTCTAAGTAGCCTTTGTCTCCCTGTTGGAATTGTGTCAACATCGTGAAGTCCCTTATATGTGTTCAGAGGCTGAGTGCTTTTAGTCTGCTGTGTAGAGCAGATGGGATGGAGGGTGGAGCTAGGCTAAGATCTTGAACCTAGGTAAATAGTAGTAATAAAAGTGGATACCGAAAGTCAGAAAGATGCAGCTGTTTATGTCAAAATTTAGACTAGATTTTGGCTTGTTGAATGACAAGATGTTCTAAGGAAAGAAAATTGAGTTTGTTAGGAAGTCATTAGTTTTCTTTGTGCTCTCGAGTTATTAGAAGTGTTAACAAGGGACATTATGGAATTTTTGTATGAGTTATAATGAATTGTAATATATTTACAACTTGCTGATTTTTAGGTGAGAAAGTTGTTTTAGCAAGTTCCTCAGAAAATTATAATGGAGTTTTATATCTGTGAGTTCTCAGTGGGAATCATTCTCTTAGGATTGGGCAGTGCACACGTGCATGACTACATGCAGGTCTTCTCAGGGGAGAGACTCACGTGACGATAACCAGAGGCTGGGGATGTAGCCCAGTGCACACGTGTATGACTACATGCAGGTCTTCTCAGGGGAGAGACTCACGTGATGATAAACAGAGGCTGGGGATGTAGCCCAGTGGCAGAGCATGTGTTTAGCATTACCTGAGTTCAATTCCAAACACCCAAACCAAATGAACAAGTAATAAAATAAAGCAAAGAAAAAACAAAAGATTTACATGCTCCCTCAGAGTATATATTAATACATGACAGAAACGATTACCAAAGACAAGCAGTGCCACTTTAAAAAGAACAAAAGTATAAGGCTGGAAATGGAGTCTTAGAGAATGCGAATGGAAAGGAGAAACGTAATGGATGGATGAAAAGATACAGTTTTACAAGTAGTAGGTTTTAATGTAAAAAAAAAAAAAAACTATTCTCCTTTCAAATAGAGTATAACATAGTTTATTCTAGAGCCAAATAAGAATGACTATGGCAGTTTCTTTATCCATTCTTCTACTGAGGGACACTTAGGTACCCAAACTAGCCGATGGACAGGACATTCTCCACCGTTGAGTGGAGAGTGGGGTCTGACTCTCACACGAACTCTGGTGCCCCATTTTTGACCACGTCCCCTTGATGGGGAGGCCTGGTGGCACTCAGAGGAAGGATAGCAGGCTACCAAGAAAAGACTTGATACCCTATGAGCATATACAGGGGGAGGAGGTCCCCCTCAGTCACAGACATAGGGGTGGGGATTAGGGGGAAAGCGGGAGGGAGGGAGGAATGGGAGGATACAAGGGAAGGGCTAACAATTGAGATGTAATATGAATAAATTAATAAAGTATTAAAAAAAGAAAGTAAAAAAAAAAAGAATGACTATGGCCTGGGAACACAGATTTTGGTTACTTTAAACACCATTTTACAACACAGTAATGGTTTCAATAACTTTAAAAAAATTTTTATTTTATTAATTTATTCATATTACATTTCAATGGTTATCCCATCCCTTGTATCCTCCCATTCCTCCCTCCCTCCCATTTTCCCCTTACTCCCCTCCCCTATGACTGTGACTCAGGGGGGCTTCCTCTGGTGCCTCATATTTGACCACGTCCCCTGGATGGGGAGACCTGGTGGCACTCAGAGGAAGGATAGCAGGCTGTCAATAACCTTTTATAGTAACCTAATGAAGAAAGACATAAGTAAAGACACTTTAAAAACACATTGATGACTCCTGTTCTTAAGGTAAGAACCCTAGACAATGGAAGTAGAAAGTCTATGCTCTTAGCACAAACCCCACTTTGCCTATCTGCCTGAGAATCATATACCCTGTGCCAAGTCCTCTTTACATGTTGGGAACTTGGATTATGACCACCAACCCCACCCATCCTCAAAGCCTCCCTTCTGGCCCTGACCGTCACCTAGGAACCCTAGACTCCACCAATCCCATCACCAACTTCTCAGCCACCCTTCTACAGGTGGCTTAGACTCACCACCAGCCCCACAGTCTGCCCCAGGGCTTCTGTTTAGAGATAAGAATCCTAGACTCCTGCTGTCAACTCCTCAAATCCTGTGGCCCACCCTCCAGCTTGCCCTCTCTAGCTAGGGACATTAGACTCACATGACTAAACTGTATTAGCCCCTGTTGCATAAGAAGGAGTCCTAAGCCCATCCCCAAGATTCCTCTAGATTAGCTGTGGGACTCTTCTGACTCTATAGAAGATCTATTCCTGGGCTGAGAAACTCTACCTAGACTGAGTTGAGCAAGGATTACTTCTAGTACCCCATTTGAACATCATCAAAAAATTGCCCCAAGACTGAACCCCAAGTTTTATTCAGTTGATCTACAACTTTACAAGTTGAGGTAACAGAAAACAGAGATCAACAAAGGAAATGTCCATTCAACAAAGAAGAGACAAGATTCCCATACCAAAAAATACTACTGAGAGCCTAACTCCAGATGCCTAGGTCCCATTACAGAAACATGCATAATCAAGACAACATGTTACTGTAAAAAAAAAAAATCAGTACTCTCATAGTACTGTTTCTTGAGAAAAGCAGCTTGGATGTCATACAAACTATGATTTCAAAACATCAATAACAAATATTATGAAAGAACTCAAAGAGGATATTAATAAATATCAGGGTGAAGACTGAAAACACAGTTGAATAAAATAGCTAAAATTTCAAGACATGACATAGAATTTAATGAAGAGATAGAATCTCTGAAGAAAAGCAAAACTGAAATAAAACTTAAATAAAAAATTTAGTAATTCAAGTAAAATTTTCAGCAGAAAGCTTTATTAATAGATTGGGTCAAATGGAAGAGAGAATATGAGTTTTTTCCAGACAAGGTTATTAAGTAAAAGGAAATATAAAGTCCACCCCATGAATATGATATATAATAATTCTGGGAAAGTATAGAAAACCAATCTTGTGATCCACAGATATAAAGGAACAAGAAGAAACCCAGGTCAATCAATGGCCCCAAAAGTATTTTCAACAAAATCATAGAAGAAAATGTCTCTAATCTATGGAATGAGATATCTATCAAGGTCTAAGAGGCATTGCAGAAAATTAGATAGACAGGATCAGAAAAAAATCTCTCCATATTTTAAAATATTCAAAGCAATAAATAAAATTTCTATGATAAAAATAGCTTAAAAATTCATGACCACAATAGAGGACACTGAAAGGAATACTTAGATCTGAAGATAAGGTTGAAAATACTGAAGAAGGCACAAGAAACAAATAACTCGAGGGCATTAAAATGAAAGTGGTCTAATAAAACACTACAAAGCAATTATATGATAGGAAATAATAAACATTAGTTAATGATAACTTTTAATATTAAAGTTATTAATGAATAACTTTCAACTTTCCAACACAGGCTAACAGATTGGATTAGAAAGCAGGATTTATATTTTTCTAAGAACCGTACCTTATAAAAAATAACAGATACTACCTCAGGGTAAAAGAATAAAAAACTGGTATTCCAAGTAAATGAAACTACGAAAAAAGCAATATAGCTATTCTAATATCTGACTAATAGGCTTCAAACTAAAACCATCTAGAAGAGAAAATGAGGGATGCTTTATACTTAATAAAGGAGAAATCTACAAACAAAATATCACAATCTTAAACATATGTGCACCAATCACAGGATGTGCAAATAATTAAAAGAGAAACACTATTAAATGTAAAACAACAGATTGATCCCTGCACATTGATAATGCATGATTTTAGTACCCACTCTCACCAATATATAGGTCATCTGAAAAAAAGTAAACAGAGAAACTCTGGGTTTAAATGACATCATAAATCAAACAGACCTAAGAGGCATCTTCACAGTGTCACATCCAAATAGTCAGGAATAAGTATCCTTTTCTATGGAACCTTCTCCAGAACAGACTACATATTAGGACACAAGCAAAATCTCAGTAAGTATAGGAAAACTGAAACTACACTCTGCATTCTATGTGACCACAACGAAATAAAGCTATATATAAACAGCAATGCAAACCACAAGAAGTTCACCAACTCATGGAAATTAATCACCATAGAACTGACTGATAAATGAGTCAAGGAAAAAATCAAGAAAGATAATATCAAAAAGTCCTGCAATTGAATGAAAATAAAAGTACAACATACCAAACTATGGAAACAATGAAGACAATCCTAAGAAGAAAGTTTACAGCACTATATGCCTACTTAAAACTATTAAAGTTTCAAGTTAATAACTTAATGATGCTCCAGAAGGCCTTGGAAAAAACAACAAAAGCCACACACCAAGAAAAAAGTAGATGGGAAGACAATAAAAATTAGGGTTGAAATTACAAAGAATCAATGAAACAAAAGTTGGTTCTTTAAAAAAAAGTTGGTGGTTTAAGCTAGGCAGCGGTGGTGCATGCTTTTAATCCCAGCATTCAGGAAGCAGAGGCAAGAAGATCTTTGAATTCAAGGCCAGCCTGGTTTACAGAATGACTTCCAGGACAGCTTGTGCTACACAGAGAAGGCATGTCTTAGAAAAACCTAGGGAAAAAATCAAAAGTTTAGCAAGACTGACAATCCTTTAGTCAGAATAACCAAAAGAAAGATGTAGAGAATACAAACTAATACAATTAGAAATGAAAATGGAAGCATTACAACAGATATTGATGAAATTCAGAGGCATGTAGATTTCTATAAATTCAAGGCCAACCTGGTCTACAAGATGAGTAGTCAAGGCTACTTAAACGAAGCCCTGTCTCAAAAAACCAAACCAACAAAATAAATGAAAAAGGAGATGCATTTTGGATGTATACCACCTACCAAACAAGTCAAGAGGAAGTAGATAATTTAAATATACCCATAACATCCAAAGGATAGAAGCAGTAATTAAAAATGAATTTTTCTTACAATTCAAAAAGCTCAGGGTCAGATGGATTCAGCATAGAATTCTACAAGACCTTCAGAAAACTAACACTAATACTTCTAAAACTATTCTACAAAACAGAAAAGGAAATATTATTTCCAAATTTTGTTTACAAAGTTAGTATTATACTGATACTATAAACCAAAGACCTAACAAGAAATAAAATTATAGGTCAATATCTCTGATGCAAATAGATAAAATTCTCAATAAAATACTTAGAAAATGATTCAAGAAAATGTCAAAGAAATTATCCACCATGATGAAATTAGTTTCGTCCCAGAGACGCAGGGATGGTTCAACATCAGCAAGTCAGTAAATGAAATCCAGCACAAAAAAATACCCAAGGACAGAACTACATGATCATCTCATCAGATGCAGAAAATACCTTCAACAAAATCCAACATTCATGATAAAAGTCCCAGAAAATTGAGAAAAACAGGGCACACATTTCAACATAGTAAGGCTATTTAAAATAATGTCATAGACAACAATATTCTAAAACTCAAAGCATCTCCATGAAAACCAGGAAAGGGCGTCCATTCTCTCCCTTCCCTTCTACATGGGTTTTGATGTCTGAGCTAAAGCAATAAAACAAGCAAAGGAAATTAAGAGGAGTCAAAATATTCTTATTTGTAGATGATATGATTCTGCACATAAAAGATTCTGAAGACTCTACCAGAAAACATCTATAACCAATAAGTATAGTGTGCAAAGTAGCAAGATACAAAATCAACATACAAAAATCAGTAGCCTTCCTATATACAAAGGACAAACATATTGAGAAAGAAATCAAGGTAAATGAAGAATTTTCAATTACCTCAGCAAATCTTGGAATAAGTCTAACCAATGAAGTAAAAGACTTGTACAATACAACCTTTTAGACACTGAAGAAGCTGGGCATGGTGGTGCACACCTTTAATCTCAGCTCTCGGGAGGCAGAGGCAGGTGGATCACTGTGAGTTTGAGGCCAGCCTGGTCTACAAAGTGAATCCAGGACAGCCAAGTCTACACAGAGAGACCTGTCTTGAAAAACAAAACACAACAAAACAAAACACAACAAAACACAAAAAACTACAACACAACAAAACAAAAAAGGCACTGAAGAAATAAAACTGAAGGTGAAAAGATGTCCCATGCTCATAGATTGGTAGGAATGATATTAGAAAAATGGCCATTCTACCAAAGCAACCTACAGACTAAATGCAATCTCCACCAAAATTCCAGTGCAATTCTTCACAGAAATTGAAGAAAAATCCATTTTAATCTTTATAAGAAAACAAACAAAGAAACAAAAACCGCTCATGATAGCCCGAACAATAAAAGAACTGCTAGAGGGCTCACCATTCGTGATTTTAAGTTACGCTGCAGAGTTATAGTAATAAAAACAGCAGGGCAGTGGCATAAAAACAGATATGTTGATCAGTGGAATAGAATTGAGGAATTGGAAATAAGTCCGCATACAGACACAGATTTTTCACAAAGAGGTGAAAAAATATACATTAGAGAAAAAACCTAGATTTTTCCACAAATGGTACTGGTTTAATTGGACAGCTTCATATAGAAGGATGAAGTTAGATGCTTATCTCTCACCCTCCACAAAGATCAACTTTGAATGGATGGATCATGGACTCCAGGTTATCTCGAACCTGACAGAGGAGAAAGTAGCAAGTAAGCTGAAACTTATAGGCACAGGAACGAACTTTCTGAATAGACATTGCATAGGCTTTGAGAACAAAAATTGACAAATGTGACCACATAAAACTAAAAAAAATTAGAGTAACAAAACACACCATCTTTTGAGTGAAGAGCAGCCTATGGAATTGGAGAAAAGTCTTTACCAGCTGTACATCTGACAGAAGATTAACATCTAGAATATACAAATAACTAATTAAACTAAACATAAAAAACAAAACAAACAAGCAGACAATACAATTACAAATGTGGCATGGAGTTAAACAGATAGTTCTTAAAATATGAAGTGCTGATGCTGAGAAACTGTGAGATCCTGCTGTTAAGATCAAAGTCTGCCATTTTCAGAGAGCGAGCATCTGAGCTCTGTAGAAGATTATGGACTCCTGTGGTCAGCTGAGCTCCCTCTCCATCTGTTCTGGGGAACCCCATATCTTCTTATTCTTTTTTTTTTTTTTTTTTTGTTCTTGTTTTTTCGAGACAGAGTTTCTCTGTGTAGCCCTGGCTGTCCTGGACTCACCAGGCTGGCCTCGAACTCACAGTGATCCGCCTGCCTCTGCCTCCCGAGCGCTGGGAATAAAGGCGTGCGCCACCACGCCCGGCCTCCATATCTTCTAAGAAGCATCAAATAGCCCTCAGCCCAACCCTTTCCTGATAAGAAACCTGTTCAGCAAGCACCTGGGGATTCCTGGAGACAGCCATCCTATGGTAATAAAATGTCTTGGTGTCTTGGCTTTCAGTAAAGGACCTTTAACCATACTTGGAGTTCTTCCCCGACCCATAGGATAATTAATTACTGCTTTCCACCTCTTATGATAGGTCTGTATTACTGTATATATGGCACCCCTAGTTGTACATTTACCCTCAAAACCCCTCCCCCTTCCCAAGGTTAATAAGTCCCCGTTTCACGCAAAATAAACGGGCCTGTATCATCTATTTCCCCACAACCGGCTGAGACTTATCATCCATTCCGGGGAAGGATGAGCTTCCCTTATCCCCAAAGAATTCATCTCTGGACCCCTCTATCTTCTCCTGTTCACCAGTGTGTCAGTGTGGATCACTGCCATCATCTTCCTAGTACCACTCTGCCCACTGCAGTACACCACTTGGGGGTCCTTAAAAGATACCCATGTATCAGGAGATGGAAGGTCCCATTCAGACTTTTCATCTGTTTTTTTGGGATGAGATAGGGTTTTGTGGTTTATTTTATTTATCCATAGAGGCCAATGGGGGCATATTTCAGGCCATAGTGTGCTAGACAGAGAAGGCTTTGCTTAACGATATGATTCTCCATGAGTCTTGCTTTATGATCATCTAACGGCTCTCACCAAGCATTTAAAGAGAAAGCAAAACTGCTGCCCTCAGAGACGAGACGCCCTCCCTCCCCCAACTTCCTTTTGCTTTGGGGCTTTTGAATTTTGAAAGGAAGTCTCACTCTGAGCACTCTGGCTGGTCTCTGGGGCGGGGGAGAGGCATACACACGTGAGAGCAAAAGAGTGGTACCTGGCAGTGTCTTCTGTATCTCTTCCTTGGTTTCTACCCTCGTCTCAGCTCAGACTCCACAAAGGAACTGGACTCTGGGCCTGTGCTTACAGAGAGAATATGAAACAAGTGGCGAAAGTGACTGTGCTCCTGATCTTGGGTGAGTTCTTTTTGGACTAAGATGAATTGGGACTCGGGGCTTATAAATGCTGGACAGGGATCTTCAACTAGGCAGGCCAACGGATCTTTATCCAAGATGTCCAGGAACGCTTTGTGAAGTTATTTAGTGCTGGCATTTACTCAACCTTTATGTGAAGCATGTGTTGGGGCTGGTAAGAGGTGTTCAGGGTTACTGATCACTCACATCCATTCAAGGGAGGGAGAAAGGAGACTGACTGGCATCTCTTGAATTAGAGGAAAGGATAATTTTGTCCCAAAACACAATTGGGAAGTAAACTGGGTAACATACATATGGTTGCCAGGAAGAGTAAGGGGTATAGTAGGTCTGGCAGAGAAAGCCATGGGAACTGCCTGGGGCTTCTAATCTTGTTTCAGGAGAGGGATGAGGGTATGTTTACTCCCACAGCTACGTCAAGCCTTGCTAAGACCACTCAGCCCCTCTCCATGGACTCCTACGAAGGGCAAGAAGTGAATGTGTCCTGTAGCCACACAGACATCGCTACAAACGAGTACATCTACTGGTACCGGCAGCTCCCCTTTCAAGGACCACACCTCATTATTCAAGGATATAAGGTCCATGTGGCAAATGAAGTGGCATCTCTGTTTATCTCTGCTGACAGGAAGTTCAGCCCTCTGAGCCTGCCCATGGTTTCCCTGAGAGACAGTGCTATGTACTACTGCATCGTGGCTGACACACAGTGAGACAGATGGATTTGCACCTGTGCAGTAACCTGTAGCGAGATCGAAGTCACAGTCTAGACAGAAGCACAGACCCAGTGATTTCCAAAATCCTATGGTATTTTTATTTTCATGCATTCATGTAAACATGCATTCTTATGTTACCTAATTTTTCCTGTCATTTAATTTTAAGTAGGCATTTCAGTTAGATGGTGTAAAATTTAGCAAGAGGCACGGGCTGGAGACTTGTTCAGTGGTTAAGAGCACTTGCTGCTCTTGCAGAGGATTTGTTTTTTTTCTTTTCTTTTTTGTTTTTGTTTTTTTTAACCCAGCACCACATGGTGGCTTACAACTGCCCAAAATCCCAGTTCCAGGGGGGATCTAGTGATTGTTTTTTCTAATTTCTGCAGGTACCAAGTATATGGTGATTGTACATACATACAGAAAAGCACTCATACAAATACATAAAAAAGAAGTAAGAGAGGGCGTAAACTGCAGTGTTGTTATCTCACAAACAGCCTGACCACTTGACTGCTCTCAGTAAGGTCATGTACGTGACAGTGCTTGTGTCCCTCTTCTTCTTAGCTAACTCGGATACATTGGTTTCGTGGTGTAGATATGAACGCATGCACACACAGAGACATTAATACCCACATTGCACATACCTATTAGCCATGTAGAGTTTTAGTCACCATACACGATATGTAAAATATACATCTCCAGTTTTGTAAAATGGAGCCTTCCAGGTCGGTATGTACAGCCACACAGACTCTGAACATCTTACGTTTAATGTGTTTTCCCAAGTTTGATCTCTCTCCCTTCTCCTCCTCCCTCTTTTCCTCCCTCCCTTATGTTGTTTGTTCCATGACACTTTGCAGTTGGTTACATAAAGGAGACTGAGCATGTTCGTAGAGCAGGGGATGGAAAGAGTTTTGTATGTGATTAATAAACAGATGATGATGATGATTATTATTATTTGCATGTGACAGTGTCTCACTATGCCAAGCTGGCCCTGAATGTGTCATTTTCTTTCTTGCCCCAGCCTTCTGAGTGCCTGGTGCAGAGTGTTTGCTGACACATCCAGCTCTATAGATTGTTTTTGTAATATAAAGTCAGAAACAGATTCTGGGTCATTATTGTTTTACCATCTTGTTAGAGGTCCTGTGACTTCATCAAGGGTCACCGGTTTTGATAAGAAGGAAACAATATGTGGTGGTGTTTTCTGTTCCTCTTGGTGAAGCTAGGCCTTGGGTGGGAGGATGTTTCTATCTAGACCTCAGAAATTGATGGTGAAATGCATGAAAAGAAAAAAAATTACGTTAGCATGTCAGAGACTGAAAACTCATTTTTTGTTATCTTCTCTCTCTCCTCTGTCTCCCTCTTTCCCTCTGTCTCCCTCTCTCCCTCTCTCCCTCTCTCCCTCTCTTTCTCTCTCTCTCTTTCTTTCTTTCTTTCTTTCTTTCTTTCTTTCTTTCTTTCTTTCTTTCTTTCTTTCTTTCTTTCTTGTGGTGTCCTTGATGCCTCTGGATCTTACAATCCTTGATCTCCTTCTTCCACAAGAGTCACTATGTTTTGCCTAATGTTTGGCTGTGAGTCCCGGCATGTGTTTCCATTTGTTTCTGCATGGAGCCTTCTTTCTACAAGTACAGCAGAATACCGTTAGGAATCATTTCTTTACTTTTTTTGACAGGCGAGTTTTGTTCTATCTGAGGTCTGTGGGCCGTGTCATGGGTGGGCTCCCACTCACGGCATGGGTCTCCAACTGGACCAGTCATTGGTCACCCACTCCCACAGTTCCTGTACCAGCTTTCCCCAGCAAATCATGCTGGCAGGGCAAATTATAGATTGAAAGTTTTTGTCTGGGTTGATGTCCCAGTCACTCTACTGGAAGTCTTGCCTGGTTATAGAGATGGCTGTTCCAGGCTCCCAATCTCCCATAATTAGGAATCTGAGCTAGGGTCACCCTAATAGATTCCTGGGAGTTTCCATTGCACTTGACTTCTACCTTGCCTCCGAATTGCTCCCTCCCCTCCAATTCCAGTTGTCTCTCCTAGAACACTTTCCCTTCATCCTCCCACACCTAGTCCCTTCTCTTCTCCCCAGTCCACCCACAATATATATTCTACTTCCTATTCCCCGGGGGACCCATGCATCCAGGTTGAGCCCTTCTTGTTACTTAGCTTCTCTGGGTCTGTGGATTATAGCATAATTATCCTTTACAGTTAATATCTACTTATAAGTGACCAACTAGCATGAACCTTTTCTTTCTTTCTTTCTTTTTTTTTTTTTTTTTTTTTGGTTTTTCGAGACAGGGTTTCTCTGTATAGCCTTGGCTGTCCTGGACTCACTTTGGTTCAGACCGGCCTCTAACTCACAGAGATCCACCTGTCTCTGCCTCCTGAGTGCTAGAATTAAAGGCATGCACTACCATGCCTGGCTCAGTATGCAACTTTTTTAATAATTTGAGATTGTACCCGTGAACTATGATATCCACCCACATTTAAATCAGGGGTCAGAGGAAATTTAAACAACAATGCTAGAAACAGCCAAGTTATGCCACTCTCATGGAGCTGAATGTAGGTTATAATTATATATCGCATTATTTATATACTGAGTAGTAGAAATATAGGATATGTGACCAGAGTTGCAGGATAAAGTTTTACTCTTAGAAAGTCATACAGGATGAACCTGAGGTTTATTTTCTTTTTTCCCTTTTTCTCCCTCCCTTCCCTTCCTCTCTTCTTAGTCTCATTCTGTTTCCCTTCTTTCTTTTATGCTTGCCCTGCTGCCTTACCTATCTTCCTTTTCTTTCTTTCTTTCTTTCCTTCTCCTCCTCCTTTTTCTGTTTTCTCCCATAACCTCCTGCCTCTTTTCCTTTTCTGTTATTGGCTAGAACTTGCTGTGTAGATGGGCTGGCCTTGGACTTGTGGTGATTCTCTTGCCATTGCTTTTCAGAGTACTGGAAAGACAGCCATTACCCCGGTATCCATTTCCAATTTAGTTTATTTTTTAAATAAAATTTTTTATTAGTACTTGTGGTGGCTTGAGTGAGAATGGCCTCCATAGGTTCATATGTTTTAATGCTTTGTTTCCAGGTAGAGCTAGTTCCCCGTTAGTTGGAGCTGTTTTGGGAAAGATTAGGAGGTGTGGCCTTGTTGGAGTAGGTGTGGATTTACTGGAGGATGTGTGTCACTAAGGATGGGCTTTGAGGTTTCAAAGGCTGAAACAAGGCACTGCTTAGCTTTCTGTCTGCCTCCTATTTGTGGATGAGATGTAAACTCTCAGCTACTGCTCCAGCACCAAGCCTGCTGCCATGCTCCTTGCCATGACTCTCATAGACTCGCCCTCTGAAGCTGTAACCAAGGCCTCCCCTCAATAAATTCTTTCTTTCATAAGGTGCCTTGGTCATGGTGTCTCAACACAGCAATCGAAAAGTAACTAAGATGGCACTAATTATACACAATACAGATTTGCTCATGTGTGTTTATTCTTTTGTCTCTGTCCATCCTTCACTTCTTGTTCCCAACTAGTCCCCTTGTATTATTATTTAAACAATTTTTTGATTCAGTTGCATTCATTAGGACTGCTTACAGGATCATAAATGGGAGATTATTTGCAGGAACATGAACAATTTTACCAGGCTGGATTACTGAAGAAAATGTTTTTAGAAGCCAGGAACCACCAATACATCCTCAGGTAGTGGCATGGCCTCATGGATCTCTTCCCCTCATGGCTGGATGTTGACAGGCCCAGGTTTGTGCAGAGAGTCAGAGCAGCTGTGAGTTTAAGAGTCCCAGGGCCACATTGTGACCAGAAGGCAGTGTCCCCACAAACTGCATCCTGTCCTTGAGCTCTTTTATTCTGTCTTCTGTCTGCTGAGCTGTCATTTGAGCCGGTAATATTGATGTGTCATTTAGGGTGGGGCACTCACAGTCTCTGCTCTGGTCAGCGATGGGTCTCTGTGCTACCAATGCTCACTGAAAAGAAAAGGAAAAAGCTGCTGCGGCCAAGCTGGCAGCAGCACTAATCTGGTGAATAACAATAGTCTTCTAGATGAAAATTTAAATTGCACACCATGCCCATTTCCAGCTTGTTTTAATTTTGATTTCATAGAAGTCCATCCTCATTATTTTTCAGCTTTCAGTGAAAATATAACTACCTTGAGTCTGATTAAAATAAATTAGGATCCATTCACTCTTTCTTAACGAGACCAGACAAAGCATTCCCTTTTTCATAATTTAAATTTTATTCATTTATTTATTTTAGTTCACATGTGTGCATGTATATGTACATACAACTCTTCCTGTGCTTTCCCCCCTGTTTCCTTCTCTTCATGAGTCTGGGAAATGGTGGGAAGAGCAAGTGAATTAACATGGGTTATCATATGATGGGAAACAGCACAAAGTGCATTTTATGCATCACTTCACTTGAGTTCAAATACATATGTTTAAAAAATATTGTGGTATTTAAAGATTTAAAAAATTAATGAAATAAATTCTGTATAGTTCAATGTGAAAAATGAACTAATTTTTTAAATCAGATTTTGAGCCGCTTCCTAATAATAGTCAAGCATGCTAAGTCGAATGAGCAACTTTGTAAAATTAGGACAAGCGTATTTAAAAATGCCGTTTTAAGGCTGCAGAGAATTACCTTAGTGAAGCATACACTGAGGGGATCAAGCTCGGGCAGAGCCTCTGGAGTGACCTGAGCTTCCACCTGTGTGGGGTTCATGGAAGGTTAGTTCCTGTTGATGTCTCCCCTGGGCTGAGAAATGAAAGCTTGGGACTTCATGCTCCCAGATGATTTTATTGGTGGAGGATCCAAGAAAAGATAAAAAAAATAGACTATGCTATTTGTAGATGACTCGATTCTATATTTAATGGACCTAATAGACTCCACCAGAAAACTTCCGAGTCTGATAAACATTTTCAGTAAAGTTGAAAGATTAATATGCAAAGCCAGTAGCTTTTATATATGGCAACAACGAGCTTTACTGAGGAAGGAACTAGAAAAACATTGAGCTCACAGTAGCTTGGAAAAAATACGTAGGGAAAAAAAAAGTCAAACCAAAGTGGAGAATTTCAAGAAAGGAAACTTTATAACACTGAGAAATGAAACTGGACAATGAAGAGAGACATGATCCTGGGTTGACAGAACTAATATTGTGAAGATGAGCATATTACCCGAGCCAGCGATAAACAGATTCAGTGTACTCCACATCAAAATCACAGTGATAGTCTTCATGGAACTGGAAGAAAGTCTTACAATTCATATGAAAACAAAACATTGGGAATGGCAAACACATTATGAAACAGAAATAACGCTGTGACAGGTATCGCAACACCCTACTACAGACCCTGTTGCCGAGCCACGGTAATAAAGGCAGTGTGGTTCACAGACAGAAAAGACACAATGGAGCAACACAGGAGAATAAACCAGCGAATCTGCTGGGACCTAACTTTCGACAAAGGTGCTAAAAGTCATGAGGAATTAAGTCAGGCTGTACTGGGCAATAGGCCCTTGCCATAAAGAAATTCTCGGCAGTGGGGTGTGGTGGCTCACACCTGTAATCCCAGCATGTGGGGACGCAGAGGCAGGCAGATCTCTGTGAGTTCTAGGCCAGCCTGGTCTGCAAAGAGAGTTCCAGGACAGCCAAGGCTACACAGAAAAACAGTCTTGAAAAGCCAAAAACAAACAAACAAACAAACAAAAAACCAAGAAAAATATGTTTAACTTACTTTTCCTAAACAGCCTGCAATAGCACTTTCAAGCTATTGGAGGTAAACCTTGTATTCTATTCGAGTGGTATGGGTACAATAGCTCATATTAGAGTAGAAATATATATATATAATGTGTGTGAAGAACAATCTTAAATTTGAATTCTATAACAATGTATCAAAATTAAACTTATTTTGCATCAATATACAAATTTCTATACCAATGAATTAAAAATAACCTATAAGCACATAGTTAGGGCTTTAAGTTGGGGAGTCAACTCAATAATTTATTTTTTGCCCTATATATTCCTATGTTCCCCCTTCTTTCTTTTCAGCCTCTATCTCCAAACCTAAGGAAGAAAGATAAAGGAAAAGAGAGACATCTCATCTCTGAGTCCAACCTCATCTTCTCTTTGGGTAAGACCAATAGTATCTTATAACCAACTCTCAATGAAGATAAACATCTATATCCCAAGAAAGCAACCAAAAATCTACCCAACCCCTATTAAGGGAAATGGGGTATCATTCTCTTAGGGTTTCTTCAGGCTGATTTGGGATGAATAATACCTTTGTGGAGGCCCAAAAATGGGGAAATGGTTAAACAAGATAGGAATAGCATTTGTGGTCCAGTTTCTAAATGTTGAGAAATTCCAGGCTTCACAGAAGTCTAGTGTGTGACACTCTGAAATGGTGGACCAGTTGGGAATGGAAGCTTTCTTCGAAGCTGTCTTGGGGGCTGCACTGTTCTGATGAGGAACAGCAACTGAAGCACTTGGGCTTGGAACATGAAGGACGCAGGACATCAGCGTCCAGCATGCTAAGAGGAATGAATCCTGTCACGTCTGATCTAGCTTCAAAGTCTAGTTCTTTTGTTCTGAAAACATATAACTTCTCACAAGCATGATACGGTCCAAAAAATAAAAAGTGTATGAGGTGTGCAGGGAGCACATAACAGTTAAGGCTACTTCTCTGCTCTTTGCATGAGCAGAAGAAAGACACCTGTAAACTTCATTCATGCCGTATGAAGAACGGCACCTAATCCTAAATCACAGGGATTCTGTAACCAATAAGAAACATTGTCTATGCATAGTCATTCATGTCTCAGCCAGTCTCAGAGCTATTCCCTTGTAGTGGGATTAGGAATATAAATTACCTGCTTGTTCTACAGTTTTAATTCTTTACATCCTGTTTGTAGTGCCCTCCCTCATACTCTCCTGATCCCACCCTCCCTCACTCCCTCTCCCTCCCTCACCCCCTCTCCCTCCTTCCCCTAGCCCTCAGAAAGGAGGGCCCTCCTCCCCTAATATCTGACCTCAGCTCATCAAGTTTCATCTGTATGATCTGTATCTTCGTCTTTTGTGGCCTGGCCAGGCTGCCCAGCCAGGGGAAAGTGGTCCACACTGGGGGACCAGAGGCCATGTCATAAGTAGTCCCTACTCCCTATTTTGTGGGACCCACAAGGAGACTGTGATGTCTATGTACTGCCACTGAGCAGCGTGTCTAGGTCCTTACTGTGCATGGTCCTTGGTTGGTGCATGATTCTCTGCAGCAACCCCCTCCTCCACCTGGACTTTTTAAATGTATATTTATTAATTATTATTTATTCACATTACCTCCCAATTGTTATACCTCTCCCTCTTATCTTCCCATTGCCGCCCTCCCTCCCTCTTCTGGTTATTCCTCTCCCTCTCCTAGGCCTCTGGAAACAGCCTATTATGTCCCACCAGCATAGTCTGCATCCCCTTCCACTGTGTGCCCACTAGGCCATCTTGCCAAGGGGCAGTGACCAAATAGTGGGTGCCTGAGTGCATGTCAGAAGCGCGGCATCAGCCCTCCCTTTCATTGGCTACATCTGAAAAGGGGTCTTGGTTCTCTGCGGGCGTCGTCCCTGCCTGGTGCATGAGTTTGTGCAGATCCCCTGTGCCCTGACACCCAGGCCTCTATGGCCTCCCTATGGAGACCCTGCTCCTTCCCAGAGAAAGGAAGCTCCTTATGATGCTGTACTATAGCCGAGTCATTAAATACACAGGAAAATAAAGGATAGTGAAATCTGAAGGGAAACCAAGTCATACATACAGAGACAGTTCATAATAATAATGGATTTCTCAACGGGAGTTTTAAAAGCCAGGAGAGCTTGGAATGATACATTTCAATCAGTCCCACCATCAGCTACCAATCAAGCCTACTCTAGCCATCAAAACTCTGTGTCATGATTCGGGAAGAGACCGTTTTATAAAATAGGCAATCTAATTGAATTTGTGACAATTAATCCAGCTCCACAAAGAAGATGAATTATTTCACTAAAGAGAAAGATAAATACAAGCAGAGGCTGAAGAATGGAATAAATCATACAATAATAGTAGCTGAGTAAATTAATAAAGAAATTACAAATTAACAAAATGACATGTATTCTCACCCTCCAATACAAAATTTGAATATTACTCAACTGAACTATCCCTTGAAATATACAGACAAGATCCATATGTTTGTCATCACCAAAACACCTCAAAATCAAATATAGACACTCCCTTACCAAAAACACCTCAAAATCAAATATAGACACTCCCTTTCCAAAACCACCTCAAAATCAAATATAGACACTCCCTTACCAAAAACATCTTAAAATCAAATATAGATATTCCCTTAGGGTAAAAGGATGGAAAAAAGTGTTTCAATGAAATGGGACTGGAAAATAAAACCCCAAGCATATGTTGCTGTTATAACATCTGACAAAACAGGCCTCAAGCAAACAGGTCAGAAGTGACAAAGAAAGTTACTCCATACTGATTGCTGGAACTTACCATTGGAAGGCTATTCCTGTGCCAGAGAGCCAGAGAGCATTGTGTAGTCAGACCCCTGGCCTCTGTGTGACTGGAGAGCACTGTGTGAACAGGCCTCTGGCTCCAGTGTCCTCAGACGTCAGTACAGTGCCTGACATTCAGCTCCAGTGTCCTCAGGGTCCTCTGAGAGACTAGGGATTTGTTTCCAGTGGTCTCTAAGGCCAGCGTGGGGACTGTGTTCTGGTTTCTAAGATTTTGGGAGTCACAGCACACCTGGGAGCAAGTGGCATAGCATCATTCTATTTACTTGTGTATATATACACACAAATATGTTTTATGTAACTTGGGCTAAATAGAATGTAATGACTGTCTGTGGCTTTTACAAATACTCTTAACGCTGTTTATCCCCTCTCTCCCTCTTCTCAGGCATTTATCTCTGTTCCCACTCTCTACTTAAAGCCGTCACTTTTCCATTTCTCATGGCACAGCACCTGTGTCTTCCTGGTGTCCTCTCCAGCACTTCTTTTTCCCCATCTCCTGTTGGTCCCTTTTTACTCTCCTTTGCTTACTCTCCACGTTACACAATCTAAACATTTGGAACTAGGAACCACAACTAAGAAAGAAGATGTGGAATTTGCCTTTCTGGGTCTGGGTTACAATAGAATATTTTCAAGTCTTTGCAAGTTTCATTTTTCTTTACACTTGAAAATATACCGCTGTGTATACTAACCTCATTTTCATTGTCTCTTCTTCAGCGAAGGACATTTAGGCTGTTTCCATTCCCTGGCTAATGTGTGTAGGGCAGTGATGAACATGGCTGGGGGAGTGTCTATGGAGCAGGATGTCGTGACCTCTGGGTACATGCTAAGGACCACTGGTTCATATGGTAGAATTAACTTTGGTTCTCTGAGGATTTTCCACATTAGATTCAAGTGTGGCTGGCTGGGCCAGCTTGTATTATCACCAGCAGTGAATGGGGTTTCCCCCTTCCACACATCCTGGCCAACATTTGTTGTTTTGTTGATTTTTATCTATTCTGACTGGGGTAAGATGAAATCTCAAAGTAGTTTTAAGTTATATTTTTCCAAGTTGCTAAGGATGATGACTACTTGTGAGCTACTTCTTAGCCATTTTCCTATCTTTTGTTGAGAAGCCTTTGTTCAGATCCATTGTTTGCCAGACCTTTTGTGATTGAGACTCCTGTGGATTCTGGCTATTCGTCCTCTGCCAGATGTGTTGCTGGCCCAGTTTTCTCTGACTCCATGGCCTTCCTTTTCACTCAGTTGTTTCCTTAGCTGTTAGAAGTTTTACGAGGTCCCATTTGCCAGCTATTTCAGGGCAAATGGAGCCCTGTTCATAAAGTCCTTTTCTGTATCAATGTCATGGAGGGTACCACCTATGTTTTCTTGTAGCAGTTTCGGGGTTCACACCGAGGCCTTTGACACTTAATGGTTTAGTATTTATGTAGAGTGATAGACATGGGTCTATATCCACTCTTCTATATGCCAACACCCAGGTTTTCTAGTAACATTTTTTTTTGTTGTTGTTGAAGGTGCTATCTTTTCTTCAGTGTGCGTTTTTGGCATCTTCATCACCTAGACGATGGCTGTGGTTGTGTATGTTCATGTTTGTTTGTTCCATTGATCTACATGTCTGTTTTTGTGCAAGTGCATGTTTTTTATTACAGTAGATCTGAAAACAGCTTTAAATCATGTATAATGTTTTGCAGCATTGTTATTTAGTTTCTCAGGATTGTTTTAGTTATCCTGGGCTTTTTATGGTTTTATATCAGTTTTAGGATTTTTTTTTATTTCTGTGAAAAATGTTCTGGAGAATTTGATTGGGATAACATTGAATGTCTAAGTCGTCTTTGGCAGAATGGCCATTTTTACAGTATTATTTGTACGAATTGATGGCTATAGGAGATCTTTTCATCTACTGTTTTCCTCAATCTCTTTCTTTAAATATTTAAGGTTTTTATTGTAGAAGTATTTTACCTCCGTGCTTAGTTTATTTCAAGATTAAAAATATTATATATCTATTGTTAATGAATGTGTCCAGGGTCTTTTTCTCAGAATTTTTGTTGTTGGCATATTGAAAACTTCTCTTGAGTTGATTTTTGTTTCCTGCCACTTTCCTGAAATTCATGGAACTCTTCGGATGTCATATATAATAGCATAACGGCAGCAAATATGGATAATGTGACTTACCTTCCCATGTGTATTCATTTAATTTCCTTCTCTATAAAGCTGCATTAGCTAGTATTTCATGCACCATATTGAAAATGAGTCTTGACAGTAGTGAGTCCTGTCTCACTCCTGGTGTTAATGCATTGTTTTGAGCTTTTCTCCACTTAGATGTTGGTCAAAATGATATATGGCTCTTATTTTTTTAAAGTATGTTTCCTCAGTCCTACATTCTCAGGACTTTTATCATGGAAATTTACTAGATTTTTGTCAAGGAATATTTTTACATATGTTGGTACAATCATGTAATTTAAAAAAAAAATATGATTTATTTTACATACTGACTTTTTTCCCCCCATGGTAGAGTTTCTCTGTGTAGCCCTGGTTATCCTGGACTCACTTTGTAGACCAGGCTGGCCTTGAACTCACAGAGATCTGCCTGCCTCTGCCTCCAGTAATGCTAGGATTATAATATTGCCTTATGAATGTTGAACCACCTCTGCATGTCTGGGATAAAGCCAACTTTATGTTAGCGGATGATCTTTTTCTTATGTGCCCCATATCTGGCTTGCATTATTTGAGGGTTTTTGCATATGAGTTCATGAGGGATATTGGCTTGCACTTTTATGTCTTTGTTTATCCTTTCCCTGGTTTTGGTATAAGAGTAATGCCGGCTTTACATAAGGAGTTTTTATATATTCCTTCTGCTTTGATTTTTTGAGTCATTTGAGTAGTCTTGGTTGTAGGTCTTCTTTGGAGTCTGGTAGAAATCTATAGTTAATCTATATGGGCCTGGACTTTTTTTTATTGGAAGACACAGGAATCCCTCTGCATAGGAACAGTGTTAAAGTCCAAAGAGACACCAGCTTTGTTTTAAGGCTGCAGTAGCGGACACAGCATCTCCTTGCTACTGTCCAGCCTTCTCTGTGGAGCACAGAGATACATCCAGAAGCCTGCTAGCTCGCAGGAGGTTTGGACCACTTCTCCACTGGCTCTTCACCTGCTCAACGCCTGTCATGCCTGTGGCTGGCAATGGGAACATTTAAGGTTTTAAAGGTAAATGGCCAAAAAGGGGGGGGGGACGGGGCTTGCAAAAAAAATAATATTAATACAAATACGCTTTCGTCTTGAAGTTTTGGGGAAATTTCCCTAGTCACCCACTGCCTGATGAGCTCTGAAATGCTGCAATTCCAAACGTGGCAGAGGTGGCTGGAATCCCCGGGTGGCTGCCAGTGTGGTGGCTGGCAGTGCTCTGCCCTTTAATCATCGTGGTGAAAGTAAGAGACTCAGCTTAGTCACTCTAACATCAGGCAGCACTCCTCTGTGGGTTCCACGCAGAAATGTTTCACTTTTCCTAAAACAAAAACAAAACAAAACCCAACAGAGTCACGTATTGTCATGTATTAATTACTGTTCAATCTCCTTATTTATCTTTGGTCTCATTAAGTTCATGTGGCTCTGATTTGACTTTGGTTGACTGTGTGACTTTATGAATTTGTCCTTTATGTTCCTAGCTTTGTGACGTACAGGTTTTAAAGGCTTCTTTTACGACATTCTACATTTCTTTGGTGTCTGTTTATCTCTGGTTCTGCTAACGTGTGTCGTCTCTTTTTCTTTTGATTAATTGTACGAAAGTTCTGTCAATCTTATATTCTAGAAGAACCAACTTTTAAATTTGTTATTTTTTGCTTATTTTAAAAACTTTGCTTTATTAATTTCTACTTTGATTTTTGTTACTCTGTCTTATCTACTGGTTTTGGGTTACATTTGTTCTTATTTTTCTAAATTTCTGAGTTGCTTCTTTAAATCATTTATTTGTATTCTTTCAGATTTCTTTTTAAAATGTAGTACTTAGAGCTATAAATCCCCCCTACTCTGCTTCTAATATATCCCAGAAGGTTCTTTGTGTGTGTGTGTGTGTTTTACTGTCATTTTCATTTCATTACAGGATTTTTTTCTTGATTTCCTCTCTCACCCACTGTTCAGTAAAGTATAATTTAATCTTCTGGAGCTTGTGTAACTATTGCAGACTTGTTTGATATTGGTCTCATTAGTCATTATGATTAGTCATAAAGGGTGCACAGAATCATTTCAGTTTTCCTAAATTTGTTGAGATTCATCTTCAGTCCCAGAATATGATCTTTTTTAGAGAGGCTTCCATGCACTGCTGAGTAAATTGTGTATTCTTTAGTGTTTGGGTGGAATATTCTGTAGATACCTGTTAGGCCTATTTGTTCTACCTGCTTACCTTTTATCCAAATGATCTGTCTATTGAAGAAAGTGGGGGTGTTGAAATCACCTACTGTTGTTATGAAAAAAGAAAATCCCAGTTTTTGATTTTAGCAATGAAGACCCAGGAGCCAGATGTTGAGGTGAAAACCTGCCAGCTCAGAGAGGGAGAGAAAGCACCCAGCTTACCTTCCCACTCAGCTCACATCCCAAATAGAAAAAGCCAAAAGGTCAAAGCTTGCTAGCTCAGCTGACAAAAAAGGCCTACTAGCATGCCCGGTAGCTCAGGAGGTAAAAGCCAAGAGCAAAAAGCCAAAAAGTTAAAGAGCCCCTTCTTCTCCTCCACGTTGTCTTAAATACTCTTCTCTCAAAGTCCCTCTTATCTACTTAATCTGTTGGGGTCCATGCAAAAGGAACAGCAAAACAGCTCTAGAACTCATGGAATGCGGCCCATGATGGGTGTGTCTCGGTGAGGCATAATCCCGGGAATTATGTGTCCTGAGGACTTCATGCTGTTATGGAGCATAGCTCTGCCTGTTACGTTTGAGTTCCTTATAATCCCCTTGATATGTGAATTGTGTGAGTGCTATAAAGGGGGCTCCCAGCCCCTCACTGGGCAATATCACTGGCATACGCAAGAACAGTGCTTGATCTCTTTCAGGCTTTGCTGCTGGAGCAGATTAATGATTCAACCACCACTTATGAAAAGGACCTGAGATGTAGATTGCTAACAATGATCACCGCCCTTAGAAAGGATTTGGAAAAGTAGATTGTCCAACAAGGCTAGGCAAAGATATTTTTGCTAGTGGCTCTGACATAGAAAGTCTTAGGGAAGAATAGATTGTTTAGCAAAGTGAGGTAAAGATGTTTTTGCTGGTGGTCCTGATGCAGTAAATCTTAGGGGACAATTGAAGTTAAGAGAAAGTACACCCTTATTAATAAAGCTAGGGACTTTTTCATGTTGGCAAACCAAGAACAATGGCCCATAGCAGCACTGGCTGAGGTGACTCTTCAAGCTGGGCTGGTGACTGAGATGACGATGATTTCTTTACTCCATTTTCTACCCTCAGCTTCAGCTTCTTGATATTATTTAATAAAACATATTAATGAGTAGATGAGCACCTGTAGGACCTAAAATAGACATGGCTGATTTTTTTTTATATGAGAATTTAGATTTGTTATTCCTTTAAGAGCTTCATAAGATTGCTTCTTAAGATAATTGATTCCTTCTTTGTAACTGCAAACTGCAGCCTTCCAGTAAAGAAAAACTGGGTGAGAAATTTCCTTGCTTGCTTATATATACTCTGTTAACATGTAACAAGTTGCTTATGTGCTAACGCACGTGGGTTCTCAGAAATAGCTTGTTATCTATGTTTGTTCCTCGCCCATACTATGTAAAACACTTGATCATATGAAGGTATTGGGGAACATGGTTTTCTTACGTGTATCCACTGTAGTTACTTATTTATAGAGAGATGGAACGTAAGCTCATTGTGAGTTTTGTGCTGCTTGAAAGATTTTGTTGGGGTATATAAACTGTGAGAATAAGGATAAGAGAAAGAAGGAAAAGAAGAGAGGAAGAAGGAAAAAGGATGAAAATAAGATAAGAAGAACAGCCAGCTTGTTAAAACCTACTTGCTGGAACCTCTCTTACTTTGTCGTCTAGCCTAAGTGCATGTGTGTGTGTGTGTGTGTGTGTGTGTGTGTGTGTGTGTGTGTGTGTGTGTGTGTGTGCTTCTTTTTTCTCCTTTCCTTTCTTTTTTAGACACTTGCCACCATCAATGGAAGCCTCCGCTAGGAGCCATCAGACCTAGTGCCTCCTTGCCACCATCAGTGGAAGCTATTGCCAGTAACTATCAGTTCTGGCTTGGAAGGTTGCCCTTAGAGAAAGTCTACAGGGTCGCCAGCCAGCCAGGCACAGAATTCACACCCCACCTCAGTTTCCCCAGCTGATGTCAGAGCACAACATCGATATTAATCCCTGTCAGTCTGATTATTACTCCACCTCTTGACCTAGGGTTACCTTTGTTAAATCCTGTGTACAAAGAGCTCTTGGACTAAGGGTGTGTGCTAGGGCTGAGCCACACCACAATCACCTGTCTACGATAAATAGAGAGTTCTTGGATTAAAGAAGGTGTGTGTTAGGGCTGAACTACACCAAACAAGAAACAGGTTTTTACAGTCCACAATCTTGGGGTTCACAATGAGATTAAATATCCTACAACAACCCACTACTAATGGGTTGATGTTATTCTGTGTCTTTAAGCACAGCAGTAGATCTTTTATAGAATTGGGTACCCTGTGCTTGATGCCTATATGTCTAGGCTAGGATAGCAATGCATTCTTGGTAAGCTGTTCCCTTGATTAAAATGAGGTATTCCTCCTTATCTTTCCTGATTAATTTTAGTTTAAAGGCTAACATTTTGTGGCATATTCGTATAGGATCATCTGCTTCTGTGTCCTAGTGTTTATCTAGGTAATTCTCATTGGAAAACAGTTCTATACAACTGGTGGGTTTTGTGGGAGTAGGGGCTGTCTTGGCCTTTCATATATTTTGTGTGTTTGTGCTATGATCTAGGCATGTTGGCGCCTTTTATTGTGCCTGATATTGTAGCCTGCCTCTGCTGAGTAGCAGTTGCTTTCAGATCAGGTTCTAAGAGTTGGTAGGGCAGTCTTTCAGTTACCCATTATTGATTGCAAGGATAAGAGTGATTTTAATTCAGTGGTAATCAAAATTGTTTGTGCCTGTGACTCAGGTCTGGGTCTCTGTGCTGGTGCATAAGCAAAGCTATGCCTGGGAGTGTGGGGATGGCATAGGAAGGTTCTGGGAAACTTACCAGTCTGTGTTGGTATGCAGGGTACAGGGCCCAAAGTAGGGGAAGATGTGAGTGGATGGATATCTGGGGGGGGGGGTTCACTTGGATGAGCTGGTTTACAGGTGGAGTAACCACAGTTAGGCCTGGGAGTGTGGAGGTCTAGTAGGCAAGTGGGGATCTTCAGAACTCACCTGATTGTACCGAGCTTCTCACATCTCAGAGTTGGTCTGAGTAGGGTCACAGGCTATGTGACACAGCTAGATCTGAGAGTGTGATACCTACATGGTTGAATAGGAAGGTAAATCACTCACCTGGTTAGGCTGGTTCACAGTCGATGTGAGCACAGCTCTGCTTGGAAGAGCAGGGGTGGCATAGGTGGGCTGGGGTGACTTTTTAATTTTTATTTATTTTTTCTTTCTTTAAAATTTTTTTTTCATTAATTTATTCTTGTTACATCTCAATGTTTATCCCATCCCTTGTATCCTCCCATTCTTCCCTCCTTCCCATTTTCCCATTATTCCCATCCCCTATGATTGTTCCTGAGGGGGATTACCTCCCCCTGTATATGCTCATAGGGTATCAAGTCTCTTCTTGGTAACCTGCTGTCCTTCCTCTGAGTGCCAAAAGGTCTCCCCCTCCAGGGGACATGGTCAAATGTGAGGCACTAGAGTACGTGAGAAAGTCATATCCCACTCTCCACTCAGCTGTAGAGAATGTTCTGACCATTGGCTAGATCTGGGTAGGGTTTGAAGTTTACTGTCTGTATTGTCCTTGGCTGGTGCCTTAGTTTGAGCGGGACACCTGGGCCCAAATCTGCCTATCATAATGTTCTACTTGTAGGTTTCTAGGATCCTTTGGATCCTTCTACTTTGCTATTCTCCCATGCTTCTCTCATTTAGAGTCCCAATAGGATGTCCTCCCCTCTGTCCCAGTTTCCTGGTAAGTGAAGGCTTTCATGGGACATGCCCCTTGGGCTAGTATGCAGATATAAGTGAGTATATACCATTTGAATCTTTCTGCTTCTGGGTTAACTCACTCATTATGATCATTTCTAGTTCAATCCATTTGTCCACAAAATTTGGGAATTCCTTGTTTTTAATAGCTGAGTAGTATTCCATAGTGTATATGTACCACAGTTTCTTTATCCACTCTTCTACTGAGGGACACTTAGGCTGTTTCCATGTTCTGGCTATTATGAATAAGGCTGCTATGAACATGGTTGAGCAAATTTTCTTGTTGTGTGCTGGAGCATCTTCTGGGTATATTCCAAGGAGTGGAATAGCTGGGTCTTGAGGAAGCCCTATTCCCATTTTTCTGAGATAGCACCAGATAGATTTCCAAAGTGGCTGTACTAGTTTGCATTCCCACCAGCAATGAAGGAGTGTTCCTCTCTCCCCACATCCTCGCCAGCATGTGGTGTCGCTTGAATTTTTGATCTTAGCCATTCTGATGGATGTAAGATGGAATCTCAGAGTTGTTTTGATTTGCATTTCCCTGATGACTAAGGAGGTTGAGCATTTCTTTAAGTGTTTCTCAGCCATTTGATATTCCTCTGTTGAGAATTCTCTGTTTAGTTCCAAGCCCCATTTCTCAATTGGGTTATTTGGTTTGGTGGTGTTTAAATTCTTGAGTTCTTTATATATTTTGGATATTAGACCTTTGTCAGATGTAGGGTTGGTGAAGGTCTTTTCCCAGTCTGTAGGCTGTCGCTTTGTTCTCTTGACAGTGTCCTGCCCTTACAGAAGCTTCTGAGCCTCATGAGGTCCCATTTATTAATGGTTGACATTAGGGCCTGGGCTGTTAGTG
This sequence comes from Acomys russatus, assembly GCF_903995435.1. Classification (NCBI taxonomy): domain Eukaryota; kingdom Metazoa; phylum Chordata; class Mammalia; order Rodentia; family Muridae; genus Acomys; species Acomys russatus. The sequence continues at coordinate 82,154,528 of NC_067139.1, forward strand.
TTCTGTTCAGGAAGTTGTCTCCTGTGCCAATATGTTCCAGGCTCTTCCCCACTTTTTCCTCTAAGTGACTTAGTGTCTCTGGTTTTATGTTGAGGTCTTTGATCCACTTGGATTTGAGTTTTGTGCAAGGTGACAAATATGGGTCCAGTTGCATTTTTTTACACATAGACCTCCAGTTAGACCAGCACCATTTGTTGAAGATGCTATCCTTTTTCCCTTGAATGGATTTGGCTTCTTTGTCAAAAATCAAGTGACCATATGTGTGTGGATTCATATCTGGGTCTTCGATTCAATTCCACTGATCAACCAGCCTGTTGCTGTGCCAGTACCATGCTGTTTTAATTACTACTGCTTTATAGTACACTTTGAGATCAGGTATGGAGATTCCTCTGGAGCACCTTTTATTGTACAAGATTGTTTTAGCTATTCTGGGTTTTTTGTTTTTCCATATGAAGTTCAGAATTGAACTTTCAATGTCTTTAAAAAATTGTGTAGTTATTTTGATAGGGATTGCATTGAATCTGTAGATTGCTTTTGGTAGGATGGCCATTTTTACTATGTTATTTCTCCCAATCAATGAGCAAGGAAGGTCATTCCATCTTCTCAGGTCATCTTCAATCTCTTTCTTCAGAGTTTTGAAAGTTTTTTCAAACAAGTCCTTCACTTGCTAAGTTAAAGTACTCCTAGATATTTTATATTACTTGTGGCTAATGTGAAGGGTGTGGTTTTCCTAATTTCTTCCTCTGCAAGCTTGTCATTTGTGTATAGGAAGGCTACAGACTTTTTTTTTTTTTTATTAATTTATTCTTGTTACATCTCAATGTTTATCCCATCCCTTGTATCCTCCCATTCCTCCCCCCCCCCATTTCCCATTATTCCCCTCCCCTATGACTGTTCCTGAGGGGGATTACGTCCCCCTATATATTCTCATAGGGTATCAAGTCTCTTCTTGGCTACTTGCTGTCCTTCCTCTGAGTGCCACCAGGTCTCCCCCTCCAGGGGACATGGTCAAAAGTGAGGCACCAGAGTACGTGAGAAAGTCGTATCACACTCTCCACTCAACTGTGGAGAATATTCTGACCATTGGCTAGATCTGGGAAGGGGTTTAAAGTTTACCTCCTGTATTGTCCTTGGCTGGTGCCTTAGTTTGAGCGGGACCCCTGGGCCCAAATCTGCCCATCATATTGTTCTACTTGTAGATTTCTAGGACCCTCTGGATCCTTTTATTTTGCTGTTCTCCCATGCGTCTCTCATTTAGAGTCCCAATAGGATGCCTTCCCCTCTGTCCCAGTTTCCTGGTAAGTGAAGGCTTTCGTGGGACATGCCCCTTGGGCTAGTATGCAGATATAAGTGAGTATATACCATTTGATTCTTTCTGCTTCTGGGTTAACTCACTCATTATGATCATTTCTAGCTCAATCCATTTATCCACAAATTTCGGGAATTCCTTGTTTTTAATAGCTGAGTAGTATTCCATAGTGTATATGTACCACAGTTTCTTTATCCACTCTTCTACTGAGGGACACTTAGGCTGTTTCCATGTTCTGGCTATTATGAATAAGGCTGCTATGAACATGGTTGAGCAAATTTTCTTGTTGTGTGCTGGAGCATCTTCTGGGTATATTCCAAGGAGTGGAATAGCTGGGTCTTGAGGAAGCCCTATTCCCATTTTTCTGAGATAGCACCAGATAGATTTCCAAAGTGGCTGTACTAGTTTGCATTCCCACCAGCAATGAAGGAGTGTTCCTCTCTCCCCACATCCTCGCCAGCATGTGGTGTCGCTTGAATTTTGATCTTAGCCATTCTGATGGATGTAAGATGGAATCTCAGAGTTGTTTTGATTTGCATTTCCCTGATGACTAAGGAGGTTGAGCATTTCTTTAAGTGTTTCTCAGCCATTTGATACTCCTCTGTTGAGAATTCTCTGTTTAGTTCCAAGCCCCATTTCTCAATTGGGTTATTCGGTTTGGTGGTGTTTAATTTCTTGAGTTCTTTATATATTTTGGATATTAGACCTTTGTCAGATGTAGGGTTGGTGAAGGTTTTTTCCCAGTCTGTAGGCTGTCGCTTTGTTCTCTTGACAGTGTCTCCTGCCTTACAGAAGCTTCTCAGCCTCATGAGGTCCCATTTATTAATGGTTGACATTAAGGCCTGGGCCGTTGGTGTTCTGTTCAGGAAGTTGTCTCCTGTGCCAATATGTTCCAGGCTCTTTCCCACTTTTTCTTCTAAGTGGCTTAGTGTCTCTGGTTTTATGTTGAGGTCTTTAATCCACTTGGATTTGAGTTTTGTGCAAGGTGACAAATATGGGTCCAGTTTCATTTTTTTACACGTAGACCTCCAGTTAGACCAGCACCATTTGTTGAAGATGCTATCCTTTTTCCCTTGAATGGATTTGGCTTCATTGTCAAAAATCAAGTGACCATATGTGTGTGGATTCATATCTGGGTCTTCGATTCGATTCCACTGATCAACCAGCCTGTTGCTGTGCAAGTACCATGCTGTTTTAAGTACTATTGCTTTATAGTACAGTTTGAGATCAGGTATGGAGATTCCTCCGGAGCATCTTTTATTGTACAAGATTGTTTTAGCTATTCTGGGTTTTTTGTTTTTCCATATGAAGTTCAGAATTGAACTTTCAATGTCTTTAAAAAATTGTGTAGTTATTTTGATAGGGATTGCATTGAATCTGTAGATTGCTTTTGGTAGGATGGCCATTTTTACTATGTTAATTCTCCCGATCCATGAGCAAGGAAGATCACGCCATCTTCTCAGGTCATCTTCAATCTCCTTCTTCAGAGTTTTGAAATTTTTTTCATACAAGTCCTTCACTTGCTTAGTTAGGGTAACTCCTAGATATTTTATATTGCTTGTGGCTAATGTGAAGGGTGTGGTTTTCCTAATTTCTTCCTCTGCAAGCTTGTCATTTGTGTATAGGAAGGCTACAGACTTTTTTGAGTTAATTTTGTATCCAGCCAATTTGCTGAAGGTGTTTATCAGCTTTAGGAGTTCTCTGGTGGAGTTTTGAGGGTCACTTATGTACACTATCATATCATCTGCAAAGAGGGATAATTTGACTTCCTCCTTTCCCATTTGGATACCCTTGATCTCCTTTTGTTGTCTTATTGCTCTGGCTAGAACTTCGAGTACTATATTGAAGAGATATGGAGAGAGTGGGCAGCCTTGCCTTGTTCCCGATTTTAGAGGAATTTCCTTGAGTATCTCACCATTTACTTTGATTTTGGCTATTGGCTTGCTGTATATAGCCTTTATTATGTTGAGGAAAGTGCCTTGTATCCCCGATCTCTCTAAAACTTTAAACATGAATGGGTGTTGAATTTTATCAAATGCTTTCTCTGCATCCAAGGAGATGATCATGTGGTTTTTTATTTTCAGTTTGTTTATATGGTGGATTACATTGATGGATTTCCGTATATTAAACCATCCCTGCATGCCTGGAATGAAGCCTACTTGGTCATGATGAATGATATCTTTGATGTGTTCTTGTATTTGTTTTGCAAGTATTTTATTTAGTATTTTTGCATCGATGTTCATAAGAGAAATTGGTCTGAAATTCTCTTTTTTGTTGAGTCTTTGTGAGGTTTAGGTATCAATGAGACTATGGCCTCATAGAATGAATTTGGTAATGTTCCATCCATTTCTATCTTTTGGAGTAGCTTGAATAGTATTAGCTCACCCTTGAAGGTCTGGTAGAATTCTGCACTGAAACCATCTGGCCCTGGGCTTTTTTTGGTTGGGAGACTATCGATGATTGCTTCTATTTCTGTAGGGGAAATGGGACTATTTAGCTTGTTTATCTGTTCTTCACTCAACTTTGGCAAATGAAATTGATCAAGAAAATCGTCCATTTCCCTTAGATTTTCAAATTTTGTGGCATATATGCCTTCAAAGTAGGATCTTATGATTTTTTGTATTTCTTGAGTGTCTGTTGTTAAGTCTCCCTTTTCATTTCTGATTTTGTTGATTTCAATACTGTCTCTCTGCCTTTTAGTTAGTTTGGCTAACGGTCTGTCTATCTTGTTGATTTTCTCAAAGAACCAGCTCTTGGTTTTGTGGATTCTTTGGACTGTTTTCTTAGTTTCTAATTTGTTAATTTCAGCCCTGAGTTTGATTACTTCCAGACATCTACTCCTCTTGGGTGTTTCTGCTTCTTTTTTTCCCTAGGGCTTCCAGTTGTGTCGTTAAGATGCTTATGTGCGATGTTTCCAATTTCTTTTTAAAGCCACTTAGTGCTATGAATTTTTCTCTTAGCACTGCTTTCAATGTATCCCACAAATTTGGGTATGTCCTTTCTTCATTTTCATTGAATTTCAGAAACTCCTTGATTTCTTTCTTTATTTCTTCCCTGACCCTGGTGTCATTTAGCAGAGAGTTGTTTAGTTTCCACATATGTGTAGGCTTTTTGTTATTTCTGTTGTTGTTGAGTTGCAGCCTAAGAGCATGGTGATCTGATAGGATACAAGGTATTATTTCAATCCTCTTGTATCTGTTGAGGCTTGCTTTGTCACCTATGATGTGATCAATTTTGGAGAAGGTTCCATGGGGTGCAGAGAAGAAGGTATATTCTTTCTTGTTTGGGTGAAAGGTTCTATAGATATCTGTTAGATCCATTTGACCCATGGCATTGGTTAATGATGTTATTTCTCGGCTTAGTTTCTGTTTCAATGACTTATCCTTTAGTGAGAGTGGGGTGTTGAAGTCTCCCACTATTATTGTGTGGGGATCGATGTGCGGTTTAAGCTTTTTTTAGGAGATCTTTTACAAATGTGGGTGCCCTTGTATTGGAAGCATAGATGTTCAGAATTGTGATCTCATCTTGGTTGACTTTATCTTTGATGAGTATGAAGTGCCCTTCCTCATCCCTTTTGATTAATTTTGGTTGAACGTCTATTTTGTTCGATATTAAAATGGCTACGCCCGCTTGCTTCTTGTGACCATTTGCTTGGAATATTTTTTCCAACCTTTTACCCTGAGGTAATGCCTATCATTATGGGTGAGATGTGTTTCTTGAATGCAGAAGAATGTTGGATATTGTTTATGCACCCATTCAGTTAGTCTGTGTCTTTTTATTGGAGAATTGAGGCCATTGATGTTGAGAGATATTAATGACCAGTGACTGTTAAGAGTCTTAATTTTGATGTTGGTTCCAGTCGAGCGTTTGTGTAGTTGTGTTTTTGCCATGGTATAGTTATCTATTTCCTGAGTAGTTTTGGTTGTAGCTTGACCCTTTGGGATAGAGTTTTCCTTCTAGTACCTTCTGTAAACCCGGATTTGTGGATAGGTACTGTTTGAATTTTTTTTTGTTATGGAATATTTTGTTTTCTCCATCAATGGTTACTGATAGTTTTGCTGGGTAAAGTAGTCTGACCTGGCATCTGTGGTCTCTTAGGGTTTGCAGGATCTCTGTCCAGGCCCTTCTGGCTTTTATGGTCTCTGCTGAGAAGTCAGGTGTAATTCTGATAGGTTTGCCATTAAATGTTATTTGGCCCTTTTCCCTTGCAGCTTTTAATATTTTTTCTTTGTTCTGTATGTTTTGTGTTTTGATTATTATGTGTCGGGCAGTTTTTCTTTTCTGGTCAATTCTATTTGGTGTTCTGTAGGCCTCTTGTATGTTTATAGGCATCTCTTTCTTTAGATTGGGGAAATTTTCTTCTATGATTTTGTTGAGAATAGTTTCTGGGCCTTAGAGTCTGATGTCTTCTTTTTCTTCAATGCCTATTATCCTCAAATTTCTTCTTTTCATGGTGTCCTTAATCTCTTGGATGTTTTGTGTAAGGAGTTTTTCAGTTTTGGCATTTTCTTTAATGGTTGCTTCAAGATTTGTGATTGTATCTTCTAGACCTGAGATTCCTTCTTTCATCTCTTGGATTCTGTTAGAAAAGCTCACCTCTGTGTTCCTGGCCTTCTTCTCTGAGGTCTCACGTTTTTGCTTTTCTTCTGTCTGTGTGTTTATCATTGACTCCATTTTCATTTTCAGATCTTGAACTGATTTTGTGATTTTTTTCATCTGATTGATTGTATATTCCTGAGTTTCTTCCATTGCCTCTTTATAGGTCTTCAGAGCTTGAACCGTTTTATTTATTTCTTTCATCTGGTTGCTTGCATTTTCCTGCAATTTTTCCAGGTCCACTCTATGTGGTTCTTTTATGTCTCTCACCTGTTTGGCTGCATACTCTTGCATTTGATTATGAATTTTATTTGTTTCCTCCATTACCATCCTCATTACTAAGGATTTGAGGTCATTTTCTTGTATTTCCATTGTATTTGAGTTCTCTGGGGTGTTTTCTTTGGGATAGCTGGAAAGTGGAGATGCCATGATTTTTTTGTTTTTGTTTTTGTTTTTGTTTTTTTGTGTATGCTTTTACGCTGTCCTTTAGACATCTTGCTGTCTTTGTTTTTGTTGGGTAGCTTCCAGAGTTGGATGGAGGGAGTCTGATGATAGATTCACCTGTTTTCTCATGATTTCCCTAGGCTGGAAGCTCTAATGCTTCACTTGTGTATGTTAGGAAGTTAGCCCTGTTGTTTTGGACTCTCACAACCAGTGTTCCTCAGCTCCCCTGTGCTGTGGGTCCTGAAATCGTTGTGGTTCTCCGAATGCGCATTTGATTAGGCCAAGGTATCCACAGCCTTCTGTATCCCCTCCCAAGTCCAACCAGGAACACTGGGCCCAAACCACGGGCTGAACTCAGCTAGATTCTCAGTGTCTGAACCATCTGCCAAGCTCAGCTAGGCATTCTGGGCCCAAAATGCACACAGGGTCCAGCCAGAATTTTTGGGCTGGGACTGTACCCAAGCTAATCTAGGGGCCTTTGGCCCAAAGTGCGTCCTGTGTTCAGTTATTGACTCAGGGCCCGAACTGTCTGGCAAACTCAGCCAGGAATTCTGGATTTAAACTGCACACTGTGTCCAACCAGAGTCTTAGAGCCAGTGGAACTGAGTGCTCCGCCCAGCCTGTGTCACAGCAGAAGAACTGCGGCTGCGTTGAGCTTGGGCCTCCGGTGGAACTGAGCGCTCCGCCCAGCCTGCGCCACAGCAGGGGAGCTGCCACTGAGCTGAGCTGGTGCCTAGGGTGGAACTGAGCACTCCACCCAGCCTCTGTCACAGCATGGGAGCTGTGGCTGTGCTGAGTTAGTGCCTCGGGCAGAATTGCTTGCTGAGCTGAGCCAGCATCTCCACGGCAATGTTCACTGAGCTGAACCCGGGACTCTGGGGCAGAACTGTCCGCTGAGTCCAGTCTGGGTCCAAGGCACCACGTGACCCAAATCCTGCCCAGAGTCCCTTCTCCCGCAGCAACTCCCACTGGCCACCACACCAATCACCTCCACCGGAAGGCTGTGAGCTGCAAACCTCAGCCACTGCTGCTGCTGACGCTGTTGCCGCTGCTGCTGCTGCTCCTTTGATCTGAGAAAATTTGCGCTCCTCCCGTGTGCAGGGGCATGCAGGTCCTCCACACCCTGGTCCCTCCGAACCGTGGAGCACTCCCGCTGCTGTGGTGTGGGGACCTCGGTGTTTCTGGCTCAGAAATTTGTGCAATTCCCTGAATTGTTCACTGGAGCCTCCAAACACGGTCCACACTGCTCGCCGCCATCTTGGATCCCCTCCTATTTATTTTTTCTTATTCTCTCTCTGACACAGCTATAAGCCACATTAGACCAGATTAAAAGCACATAAAGGCAGGTTTATTAGGCACTGTTCCTGGGTGAGTCCATCAGTCACAAAGAATGAGACTGAGAAAGTTGCATGCCAGGGCTAAGGAAAGGGGGTTTGTAGATTTTATGGGGGGTGGGTAGTGGGTGATGGGGGTCGGGGGTTGGGGTGGTGGGGTAGTGGAGTGATGACATGTCATCCAGGAGCTGGGAGTGTGCCAGTATGGCTAAGAGCTGAGCACTTAGGCGGGGATTCAGGTGGCTGGCAGCATCAGGAGAGGAAGTTAGGACAGCTGACATTGCTTTTTTATTTTTTAAAATTTTACTAAATTTGTTCATTTATTCAGTTTACATCCCAATAACAGCTCCTTCCTTCCCTCTTCCCAGTCCTACCCTCTTACCCTCTCTTCCCTTCTCCCTCCCGTTCTACTCATTAAAGGGGAGGCCGTCCCCCAACAAACCTATCCCAGCACATCAAGTTAAATCAGGGCTAAGCACATCCTCTTCTGCTGAGGCCAGACAAGGCAGCCCAGCTAGAGGAAAGTGATGCAAAAGCAGGCAACAGAATCCATGCCAGATATGAGCCCTGCTCCACCTGCTAGGGAACGCACATGAAGATGCTTCGGTCTCTGTAAACCTCTCTGGGCTCAGGTCAGTTGACACTCTTGGTCTTCTTGAGGCATTCTTGTTCCCTCTGGAACCTTCTATCCTTCCCACTCCCCTCCACTTCTATAACAGACTCCCCAAACTCTGCCTACTGCTTGGCTGTGGGTCTCAGCATCTGTTTCCATCCACTTCTGGGTGGGGCCTCTTAGAGGACAGCCTTTCTAGGCTCCTGCTTTCAAGAAAAGCAAAGCATCATTAGTATTATCAAGGGTTGGCTTTGTCCTATGGGTTAGGTCTCAGGATTCCCAACAAAAGTCTAACACAATCCTCTGCAGACCTTGAAAGAGAAATTCTTAACTTCATATGGAAAAAAAGACCCCAGATAGCTAAAACAACTCTGTACAATAAAAGAACTTCTGGAGGTATCACCATCACTGACTTCAAATTGTACTACAGAGCAGTAAGTAATAAAAACACATGGTATTGGCATAAAAACAGACAGGTTGATCAATAGGATTGAATTGAAGACCCAGAAATAAGTCCACACACCTATGGGCGAGCGTGTGTGCGTGCATGTGCGTACGTGCATGCCTGTGTGCGTGTGTGTGTGTGCATGCGTGCGTGCGTGCGTGGGTGCGCGCGCGTGTGTGTATTTATATATATCAGAGTCTTTCCTGGAATAAGAGGAAACTAGAATTCAGCAGTTAGAAATTTGACCACAGGGTGGCAGTGCACCTCAGCTGATGCACAGAATGCTATCTCAGTGAATTTTAAAAGGACAGGCTTTTTTTTTCTCATTGGTTGGGAAATAGTTCAGCATGTATGCATGTTTTAAGAATAAGGGCCAATCTAGACTCACAAGTGGCTCAGCTGCCTCGAGACTGAGCATCTACAGTTGGTCTGAATAAGAAGAACAATGAGGACAGATATTCATGCTTTATTCATTTTCCTCTGGCTGCAGATGGACTGTGAGTTGAGGGTGGTGTGTGTGTTTTTGTGTGACAGAGCATGTTAGTGGATGGTCCTTAGATGTTCAGAAAAATGGCTTGATCCTGCCTCTCTCTCCTTGGTACAGAAAAATATTAAGGAAGATTAATGACTTGAAAAACCTTTCTCTCCATCTTCCCACCTAGCGGAGAGCCGAGGGGAGCAGGTGGAGCAACATCCTTCCTCCCTGAGTGTCCAGGAGGGAGCCAGCACTGTCATCAACTGCACTTACACAGACAGTGCCTCAGCCTACTTCCCTTGGTACAAGCAAGAGCCTGGGAAGGGTCCTCAGTTCATCATTGACATCCGTTCAAATATGGAAAGAAAGCAGAACCAAAGACTCACCCTTTTGTTGAATAAGAAAGAGAAACGCCTTTCCCTGCACATGACAGCCACCCAGCCTGGAGACTCAGCCATCTACTTCTGTGCAGCAGATACACTCTGCTCCATAGGCACCTGCAGCCTGTCCTCAAACCTGCCACCACAGCAGATATCTCTTGGTGTATCTCTGTTGGTGGAGAAAGAAGGAGATAGACTGATGGTTAACTTACAAATGGATTCTTATAGAGGTTTCATATTATGAAAGAATCAGATATCAGTATCATTTGAAGTATTATTTTTGAGTGGTTGCTAAATCATTGACAATAAAAGTGTATAAAAAACTAATTTATTCCTTAATATGACAAGCTCTGACAAGAATGTAATAATTTCAAGAGCATCCATAGTTTTGTAAGAGTAGATATGACTAACTGTTGGCTTGCCAAAAAAATTTCCTCTTGTGAAAGTCGGATACTCATCAAGTTTGCTTATTTGCCTCTCTACCATCAGGTCTTTTCTAGAGATGTGAGTTTACTCTTGATTGGCCCATTTCCCCTACAGTTGACGATGTTGTGAAGGGCAAGTGTGACGTAATTTTTACTGTTTTATATTCCATTGGTTTAAAAAAAAAAGATTTATTTATTATTTGACTGCCTGCATGCCAGGAGAGGGCACTAGATCTCATGAAAGATGGTTATGAGCCACCATGTGGTTTCTGGGAATTGAACTCAGAACCTTTGGAAGAGCAGCCAGTGCTCTTCACCTCTGAGCCATCTCTCCAGCCCATATCCCATTGACTTCAAGGGATATAATTAAATAATGCTGGAATATTATTGAATTTCCCCAGGAGCATTTAAAGGTTCTCAGGCTCTGCCTGGCTGTTCTGCTTAAGTTAATAATATATGTTCTATTTGAACAAAACTACAATACCCTGATATGTTCCTCTCTCCCAGAATGGGGGAGGGGACTGGAAAGTTCCAAGTCTCCGTCTTAGCCAATCAGCTTAAGATGCTTTGTACTCAGAACAAAATCAGCTATGTTTAGCTAGTCAAAATGATGTAATGCTGCTCCTTCCCTCACCTTTTGCATCCTACTTGGCTATCTGGTTTTACCTAGTTACAATTTTTTCTCATTAAAAAGACCTTTCTTAAAAAATGAACCAGCATCATAGTCTGGCTCCTGAGCGCAGATTGTGTCCCTGACCAGCCAGTCTTGGTTCAGCATTCGACAAACTTCCATCAATCTAAGTCTGTTGTTCAAACGGTCAGTGTACAGATATTTCTGAACTCATAACATTATAACCAATGATGGTTTTGTAGCAGTGAATACCCCGGTACAGGCACTGCCTAAGCCACTTGTTAACCTTATGTATGTTAACAAATTAGCTAGTAAAAGTGAAATAGAGTAAATTAGAGACACATGACATTCTAAAGTAAGAAAAAACACCCAAAGGAAGAAAAGCAAAGGACTCCAAAGAGAACCTGACAAGCAATGGCTACTGTGATTGGAAGTTCTACTGTGACAATCTTGGATAGGCTTCAACCTCATGCAAGTGCACGAATGTGTATTTCAAGGACTCAGAGTCAGCTCTCATCTTCTGAGGACTATATAGATTTGCTGGAGATTAACTGAAATCAGTTAATGTCATATATGAGTAACTTTCTAACTACTGTCATTTAAGGATGAATGATGTCATACTAGCTGGTGAAATGCAACCAAGGGGAAATTTCTTATGCTTTGTCTGCTGAGCTGGTTGAGAACAGTATCTACGGGGTAATTTCCACAAGGTTCAATGGTGTCTGTCCTCTGCACTGGTTTTAAGGCCCCAACTCACCAGGGCTCAGATTATATACGGAAAGAGCAGGGAGGACAACTTTTTGTGGTGCAGATGAAGAGACTGCACTTTATTAGTTCATCTAGAAAGTCTGTGGCAGGGTTGCAGTATGTGTTGTGATGAACCTGAATGCACAGGTGTCTCTCTCCACTTATGCTGACTGTGATTCCTTCAGGAATATACATAGGCATGGTGTAGTGGAGCCATATGGTAATTCTATATTCAGTTTTTGACAAACCTTCATACTAATTCTATAGTGATTTGTAGAGGAATTTTAATCCAGCAACATGGCTGCTCTGGTAAGGGATCATATTTAAAGATCTAGGTCCCTGTGATCCAGCAGGAATGCAGTCAAATCGTTAGAATACACCTTTAATCCCTCCAGCTGGAATATGTTCCTTTAACCTCTGTGGATGGAATGCAGACACACCCTTAACACACACCTTTAATCCCAAACAATGACTTCTAACTGAGAGACAGACAAAGCGACAAATCAGAGAAAGGTTTGACATGATAAGGCATGCCTCACTCTCACAAGAGCGGACAGGAAAAAGAGCAATGCAAGGAGAGAGAGCCAATCAGTGAGGAGTCACCCAGTCAACTCACAGTGGAGTTCAGTTGAGTTCAATGGAGTTGAGTTCAGAAAGCGATTGTTTGATTTAGTCAGTCAGTTGAGAGTTGGGGATTCAATTGAGAGGCAGTGTAGTGCAGCTGAGTTTGTAGCAGTTCAGCTGGTTCAGTTTGTGCAGTTCAGAGGGACAGTTGTACAGAGACAGTTGCAGAGAGAGAACAAGCTAGACACAGGTGAAGACAGAAGGAGCCAGAGAATGAGCAGTAGCAGGGGATTATAATACATGGGAAAGTTAGTTTGAGGCCAAGCAGGCAATTCTGTCACAAGCCAAGAGAAGCTAGTTTGAATCGGTGATCTTGGAGAGGAGTTTTGAGTACGAACAGCTGAGATGATCCGTCCAGCCAGGGTTCAGAAAGAACTAGAAATGGTGGTCTTATTCTGCCCTGTTGTGGAAGTTTTTATTTCTTTAAAAAGCTCAGTTATGTTATGTAAACATATTTTTGTTTTAATCCCAGGTGTGGGATATAGTGGCTGTTCCAGTTAGTCCATAGCAGCCAACTGCCTCCTGAGAGGGTGAGTCATCTTTGTCAATAGGAAACTGCCTTGTGTAGAGGTGTGGTCTTTGCCAGTTGAAAACATAAGAGAGCCCAGAGAGAAAGAGAGGATTAAGGGCTGTGAAAAGAATGTGTGGAGGCCGGCTGCAGTTGACATGAACTCTGGTGCTCCATATTTGACCACCTCCCCTTGGTGGGGAGGCCTGGTGGCACTCAAAGAAAGAATAAGCAGACTAACAAGATGAGACTTGATAGCCTATGACCACATAGTGGGAGAGGAGGTCCCCCTCGGTCATAGACCTAGGGGAGGGGAATAGGGTGAAAGCGGGAGGGAGGGAGGAATGGGAGGATACAAGTGATGGGATGGCAATTGAGTTGTAATCTGAATAAATTAATAATTAAAAAAAAAGAATGTTTGGAGGAGCTAGTCAGAGGAGGAAGAGAAGGCTGCTGCTGCTTTTGCTGTTGCTGGCTGAAAATCCTGATGACTGTGGAAATTGTTATTGCTCCAAAGAACCTGATGACCCTAAACAACAGGAAGTAGCCAAAGAGAACTACGCCCCTCCCCCACTAACCTTCTTTCTCTCCTACTTGGTGTTGGGACGTTAGAAGGATTGGAGTGGAGACGGGAAAAGGAGGTATAAGTAACCCCAAATAAAGTAGGGTTTAAAAAGATCAAAGTCTACACTGTGGTAAACCTCCAAGATGACAATTACATCTGGTGGATAAAATATACTTTTATAGTGATTGTGCAAATATACATTTCCACTAGTAATGGACAAGGTTTGTTTCACTCATATGTTCTCATCAATATTTGTTTTTATTTTCTGTAGATTGTCATGCTAACAAGTCAGACTCACAAAGAAAATTACTGAATATTTTCTTCTCATATGAAAAAAATCTAGATTTGAAAACAAAAAGACATGAAAATAAAGGGATACTATTTGGGAGATTAAGGGAAATGTGGGATATGAGAGGGTAGGCAAGACTGGGTTATGGAGGATGGGTCTGATTAAAACACACGATGCACATACATGTTATTTATGCAATTAGCATATACTAAAGAAGTCAAAAGGTATGATTTGATGTGCTTGTTGGTGATTAGTTCCTTGCAAGATAACTTAACACTTTCTAAGGATGAAGAATGCAAAGAAAGGAACGCTTTGCATGGCCCATGAGGTTCAGGTACACACAGTGACTGGTCATGGCCTTTGCTCATGGTTCTGAGGATAGGGTCTAGAGCCTTGAGAACATTCAGCAAGGGTTCTGTCATTGAGTTACATCCAGCATAATACAATAACTAACTTCAGCTGTAGCATACCATTCCTGGTTTATAGTTTTTCAGAGGACAGCAGATGATGCAAAAGTGAAATCCCGAGTGAGAGTTTTAGGAAACCTTTCCTCATAAATAGAACAAGTACAGGTACAGATCATTACATGAAACTGAATTTTTGCTATTATGGGTACTGTAAATGAAAATGCCTTTATGCCTGTAGAAAACAAAAATAAGTGTTATTGCTAATACGCACTTACAATTAAAACAGAAAAATCCAATTTTATAAATTTACTTGTGGAGATATTTAAATAATCCCATTGGTCTGAGCTCTTGTTAAAACCCCATCCTTTCAGTTTTTATGGATTTTTTTTCCTTTAAAGAAGATAGTATTGCACACCTCCTGCCATATTAGAAAACATTCCTTACAAACGAGTAAGCTGAAGCTATTACATCCATGGCCTGATGATGCCTCTGCAGAACTTTCCCCGCCCTTTGAGACAGGGTATCTCTGTGTAGCCCTGTTGTAGATCAGGCTGCCCTCAAACTCTCAGCCATCTGTCTGCCTCTGCCTCCCGAGTTCTGGGATTAAAGACGTGTGCCATGATGCCTGGCTCCTTATTGTAATTGTAAGATGTCTCTTCTGCACGTGCTGGTGCTATAGTTTGAGCAGGACCCCTGGGTCCAGATCTGCCCATCATAATGTTCTACTTGTAGGTTTCTAGGACCCTCTGTTTCCTTTTATTTCCCCATTGTCCCTTGCTTCTCTCACCTAGAGTCTCAATAGGAAGTCTTCCCCTCTGTCCTACTTTCCTGGTAAGTGATTTCATGGGACATGCCCCTTGGGCTAGTATGCAGATATAAGTGAGTATATACCATTTGACTCTTTCTGCTTCTGGGTGAACTCACTCATTATGATAATTTCTAGTTCAATCCATTTGTCCACAAATTTCAGGAATTCCTTGTTTTTAATAGCTGAGTAGTATTCCATAGTGTAAATGTACCACGGTTTCTTTATCCAGTCTTCTACTGAGGGACACTTAGGCTGTTTCCATGTTCTGGCTACTATGAATAAGGCTGCTATGAACATGGTTGAGCAAATTTTCTTGTTGTGTGCTAGAGCATCTTCTGGGTGTATTCCAAGGAGTGGAATAGCTGAGTCTTGAGGAAGCCTTATTCCCAGTTTTCTGAGATAGTGCCAGACAGATTTCCAAAGTAAACTTTGAACCCCTTCCCAGATCTAGCCAATGGACATCTGAGTGGAGAGTGGGGACTGACCTTCACACAAACTCTGGTGTCCCATATTTGACCATGTCCCCTGGATGGGGAGGCCTGGTGGCACTCAGAGGAAGGATAGCAGGCTACCAAGAAGAGACTTGATACCCTATGAGCATATACAGGGGGAGGAGGTCCCCCTCAATCACAGTCATAGGGGAAGGGAGTAAGGGGAAAATGGGAGGGAGGGAGGAATGGGAGGATACAAGGGATGGGATAACAATTGAGATGTAATATGAATAAATAAATAAACTATATTTAAAAAGATGTCTTTTTTTTTTAAGGATGTGAGTCAGAGCTGGATGTGATGGCTCATGCCTTTAATCCCAGCACTCTAGAGGCAGAGGCAGAGGCAGAGGCAGAGGCAGAGGCAGAGGCAGAGGCAGAGGCAGAGGCAGAGGCAGAGGCAGAGGCAGAGGCAGAGGCAGGCAGATCTCTGTGATTTTGAGGCCAGTCTGGTCTACAAAGTGAGTCCAGGACAACCAGGCCTCTGTGAAACTCTGTCTCAATCCCCTACTTTTTTCATAATTCTACTTTGAGTAGTATTAAGATCTCAAACAATTCATTAATTTATTGCCCATTGACAATAGGAATATACATCTTCAAGAAGGTTAGGAAATATCATTACATGAAAGTTTTAGACATCAAAGTGTTTATCTTATCATTAAATATTTTTGTAATTTGTCATACCCAAGAGAGTATGTTAAGTTAAGTAGCATTGTTTTTTTTCGAGGATTGGATTTTATAATGGAGCCAGGAGTATTTGTTGTCATTATCTACATCAATGTCCAGCATGGCACCATAACCTTCTGGGAGCAGTGGTGGCTCACACACAAGTCGGTAGTAATCAACTACTTTCTAATTGGACTTAAGATCTGCTCAAAAAGAGGTATACTGGTACTGAAAACCTAGCTAACTCCTTCAGTACTAGTGAAACCATTGCTATTTAAGGAGAATTTACAGCCACCAGCATAATCACTAAAAACAATCTACAAACCTTTGTCCTTATAAAGCACAAGTAACTGCAGTCTTCACCCAACATCAAGGAAGGTTCTCTTTGAAGTAGACGGAGACCTTTATAGAAAACCACAGCCAGTTAGTCACAACAGATACACCTTCTTTCAATTTCTTACCAGGAGTTATTAATTAAAATGGTGTGTGTGTGTGTGTGTGTGTGTGTGTGTGTGTGTGTGTAGCGCATATATGCCTGGTGCCCATGGAGTCCAGAAGAAGGCATTATGTCTCCAGAATTTACAGGTAGTTGTGAGCTGTTATGTCAGTGCCAGGAATTTAACTTGGTTTCAGGAATTTAACTTGAGCCTTCGGTAAGAGCAGCAAGTGTTCTTAACTGTCAAGCATCTCCCCAACACCACTCTTTTGATTTTTAATATAAGACTTAAGACTTAATAAGACTCCAATACTTCTGCCTCCATAGACACCTTTATCCCATGCACAAACCCACAAACATATAGTAAAGCAACAATAAAAGAAACTTTTAAAGTATTTTATAAATTCTAAATTAATTTAAAAGTTGGCATGGTAGTATTAAGACATTATAGAATAGACATGGTCATTTCCTGATTGGCTAAAGTGGAGTTATGAGAGCCACTTGAATGAGATACATAATGGACTTGTATTCCATTTGTAGCCATCCTCCTCTGTAGACTAGATAAGCATAAATTATATTTTACTGAAGATAAAGCTATGCAGCCAGAGTGGGATCAGGTTTAATGGACATGTCAGCACAAAGTCTGGAGGTGCTTCTGCCAGTCTAGACAATTCTGAAGTTATTTGAGGACAAGGAGAAGGAGAATAGGCTTTGACTGTTACACCTGTCCTAGTTTGATTTCTGTTGCTCTGCTGACAAAAACAAGTTAGGGGAGAGCCCATACCCCGAAAGTATACTTCCATGTTACCTCTCATATAACTTTGAGTGTTTAGATTATTCTGCTTAAAGTGGAGTCACTTCAGAAGCCAGGAAACTACAAGAAAGCCATCGAGAGAAAAAAAAAGTCTTAAGGGAGGGTGAATAGTACAACAGGTTTTATAAAGTAACAAGGTACTAGGTATCACTATAAAAATTATGTTATTAAATGAAAATTTCTGATGCAGGTGTGTGATATCTCCTTGTGATATTGTCCAGTGAGGTCATGGGGCTCCAAACAACACATGATCCATCGCCATTGCTCTCGGTTATGTAATGTAACTAACTGATAATAGCCTATTTCTGAAGAAAACATGGAACTTGCTGTAACATTCAGTGAAATCAAATTAGAACTGAGCTAGAATATTCTCTTCTAGGAGGAAGGCTCTTAGGGGAGGCACATCATGATTTTAGGGGAGGCACATCATCATTGGAATTACAAGCTGTGGACTCTGTGTGCCACATGATCAACCTGATAAGCAAGAAGTGCCCACTGCTGCAATAGCGACATGACTGTTTTCGGGGGTAACCAAGTACCTTCTCAATCGATTTGAAGCCTTCCCTATGTCAACCTGTACAAAAGCCTATAGATATGAAGTTGTAAAAGTAAAAGGAAATAAGACAATGTTGTTTTAATAGGTGATTCTACATTTTATATCAGAACACAGCATAAAGAGCACATTCCAAAGCAACTACAAGAGTTGTGAGTGAAGAAAATCCAGACTGGCTTTGCATTCATTATCTTGAACTGTAAGAGACAAAGTTCTGCGCCAAAGGCTGCCATTTACAGATTGCATTTATAACTTAGAAAACAACAAGAACTAGAGTGTGGACAAAGGTGAGGAAGGACAGGTTTGTGAGAAGACAATTCTGTCAGAGAGGAAAAATCACTAATACTGAATTCAAGGATAGAAGAAGCTCCCACAGAAACATGGCAGCCCTGAAAGCCAGTCTCAAGAGTGGAAGCTTTGACACTCAAGGGAAGAAGCTTTTCTGAAGACACTCACGTGATCTGGCTGCCTGGGATGCCGTCCACAGGCCCTCAAGAAAGAGTCAAAAATGTCTCATCCTTGATAACCTATGAGCATATACAGGGGGAGGAAATCCCCCTCAGGAACAGTCATAGGGGAGGGGAATAAGGGGAAAATGGGAGGGAGGGAAGAATGGGAGGATACAAGGGATGGGATAACCATTGAGATGTAACAAGAATTAATTAATAAAAAAAAAGTCTCATCAATCACCAGCCACCACTGGTCACAATGACATTTACAGAAGTGTTAACAAACAAACAAACAAACAAACAAACAAACAAACAACAAAACTCCCCAAAACCAACCCTCCCAATACCCCCAAAATCAAACAAAAACAAAAAACCCAAAACCAAAAAAGCCGAACAAGCTATAGCTCACATTTGATGCAGACTGTGGTACAACACGCGATCCCTGCGTGGCAGTCAGAACTGCTTCCTCTGTTGTAGCTGTCCTGTGCAGTTAATCTTCAGACATATTTTTTCAAGACATCAATGACATCCTAACTAATGGGCAGCACAAACCCATTATTTCAAATTTCTAGAAGATAAAATGACCTGATTCTAGTGATTACACATTCTTAGGGCTAATTTATATCATTCCATTTCATGACAATTTTAAGAAAACTTTAAATATTTATTTTATTTTATGTGCATGAGTGATTCCTGAATTTGTGTTTATGTACCATGTGTATGCCTGGTGCCCAAAGAGGTCAGAGGAGATAGTCAGTTCCCCTGGAACTGGAGTCACAGATGGTTGTGACCTATTACGTGGGTTCTGAGAATCAAACTGGGTTGCTCTGCAAGAGCAACACGTAGTTTCAAATACTGAGCCCACATAATATCGTAATATAAATTTGAATCAGTAAAAATAAACTGGTAAAACCCACTGCTTGGCATTCGATTTATTTTATGGTAAAGACCAAAACAGAAAACCCGGCAGCTGCTCTACTACAGTGGCTTCACGTCATGTAGAGTCCTGAGAACACAACATTCCATGTGTTAATGGACGTTGTTTATGTTATGTTGAAGTCTGGTGTACGCTTTACAAATGATGCCAATGATGAGAGCACATTTCTGACTTTGGGAGACATGCAAGAGACCCATGCTCAGTCTGTCCACCAGGGGGTGGAGTAGTTTCTTAGCACCAGATCACTGTCTGTGTGAACTATAAGCTTCACAGTTTCATCATTTGATGTCATTTTATCATTTCTTCATGGGAAGATTCAAGAACATTACTTTGCAGACACTGAAGATGAACGATTCTTCAGCTTTAGTGACTATCATGCTGTTACTGTCCATGCTTGGTAAGTAAAAGGACTTAAAATTTGCACTCCTTCTCTTATGATGTCAGAAAAATATTTAATCATCTATGATCGTTGTCCTTAATGTGACACAGATATCCTCTTCTTCCTCCAGGCAGGACCCATGGAGACTCAGTGACCCAGACACAAGGTCAAGTGACTATCTCAGAAGACGACTTCCTATTTATAAACTGCACTTATTCAGCCACAGGATACCCAACTCTTTTCTGGTATGTCCAATATCCTGGAGAAGGTCCCCAGCTCCTTTTGAAAGTCACAACAGCCAATAACAAGGGAAGCAGCAGAGGATTTGAAGCCACATATGACAAAGGAGCCACCTCCTTCCACCTGCAGAAAGCCTCGGTGCAAGAGTCAGACTCGGCTGTGTACTACTGTGCTCTGAGTGACACAGTGGCAGATGCTGCAGGGGGAGCTGAGCACAAACTCTGAGAAGCAAAAGAAAGCCTGGTGTCTGATCATCTGCTTTTTGCATCACCCTGTTTCCTACACAGTCTGTGTTGTGTGCTTCAATGTTTCTCTATTTGGTGAAAAATCACACACATGGTCAGAGCAGAGCAAGAACGAGATGTTTCCACACCTGGATTTGGAAGGACAGGTTATCAAAGGACTACAGCCTTTCCATACCCTAAAATCTGTAATAAAGATGTATGGGTGGAAAAGAAAGGAGAAAGGGAAGCCGAGCAGGTAGGTGATCTTCAGACGTCCCCCTTCCCCTCCTGACCCGCCTCCCTAGTCCCATCATCAGCCCTGTAGCAGACTGCCTGCTGTGGTCCCTTCACCCCCCCTTTCCACCATTACCAGAGCTCTAGACTGATCTGGTAGCACATCCTTATTTCCTTCCTACTTTGGATCTCCTCACCTTGTACCTCTTCTAGCCCATCTATACGTCTAAGTGTCAGCACCCGATGAGGAAAGAAACCCACATTCTGTCTGGAACCCTAGTGTCCCCACCTGGCAGGGTCTCAGCAGCATTCCTTACCAAGGAATCCACAGCCACTTCACGCGTCTAGGAACCAGAGAAAACAACAGAAGCCAAAGAAGAGAACACACGTCTGACAAAGACAAGACAAGGTATCAGCACTGAGAAGTTCTCAAACCCAAATGCCTAGACTCCAACCTAAAAACAATAAAATCCAGGATGATGTGTCTTCATTAAAGGCCAGCACCCTATTCCAATAGGCCCCAAGAAACAAAATATACCTGTGGCACAAGACAAGGACTTCAAATTAGCCTTTATGAATATGTTAGAGGTCTAGAAAGAAAAAAAAAATGAATAATTTCTTTAAAGAAATCAATGAAAACACAAACAATGGAACGAAATGAAGAAAATAGTTCAACATTTGCAAGTGGAAATAAAATCAAAGAAAACAGAAACTGAGGGAAAATTGGAAGTGCAAAATTTAGGAACTCAAACAGGAAGCTCAAGGAGGCCAGCCTCACCAACAAAATAGAAGAGATGGAAGAAAGAATCTCAGCCATTGAAGACATGATAGAAGTGGATACCTTGGTCAAATAAAATGGTAAATCTGAAAATATCCAGGCACATAACATCCAGGAAATGTAGGATATGTTGAAAAGCCCAAATCTATGAATAATAAGAATAGAGAAAGGAGAGGACACCAAGGCCAAAGGCACAGAAAATATTTTTAATTAATTAATTATCTTTATATCTCAGTAGGAATTTCTTCTCCCTCTTCTCTTCATGCCCTCTCCATTTCTACTCCCTTCCACTCCCCTCCCTCTTTTCCTCCCTCCTTTACTTCTCAGAGAAGGGGAGACCTACCATGGGTATCAACCTGCTTTGGCATATCAAGTAAATGGGGCCCATCTTCTTCTATTGAGGCTAGACAAGGTATCCTATCTATAGGGAAGGGATCCAAGGGCAGGCAACAGAGTCAGAGACAGCACCTGCCCCTGCTCCTGCTTTCAGAGGTCCCACATGAGGACCAAGCTGTCCCTCTGTTAGATATGTGTGTGTGGGGTCTAGATGCATCCCATGGCAGCTGTTTGGTGGTTTAGACTCTGTGAGCCTTTATGGGCCCATAGTAGGTTTTGTAGGTTTTCTTGTAATGTCCTTGACCTCTCTGGCTCTTTAATCCTTCCTCCCCTTGTACTCTTCCTAGTGTTTGGCTATGAATCTCTGCATCTATTTTTCAATTGCTGGGCGAAACTACTCATGAGGGTTATGCTAGCCTCCTGTCTGCAAGTATAGCAGAATATTATTAATAGTGTCAGTGGTGGGCTGTCATGGCAGCATGCGACTCAAATTGGGTCAGTCATTGGCTGGGTGAGTCGAAGATTTTGTGTGTGGTGTCCCCCTCCCTCCCTGGAAATCCTGCCTGGCTACAGGAGGTGGCCTTTTTAGGCTCCATGTCCCTCTCTGCTGTAAGTCTTATCTAGGGTCACCCCCATAGACATCCAGGAGCCTCCCCTGTCCCAAAGATGTCCCCAACAATTTCCATTCTCTCCCAGCCCTCCCCTGCCTTTCCTCACACTTGATCCCTGGTTCCTGTTCTCACCCGTTCTCCTAGCCAGTTCCTTCCCTCCATCTACTTCAGATGTCTATTTATTTCCTCTTCTGAGTGAGATTTAACCATCCTCTCTTGGGCTTTCCTTCTTACTTAGCTTCTTTGGTCTGTGAATTGTAGGAGGGCTATACTGTGATTTATGACTAATATCTGCTTATAAGTGAGTATATACTGTGAGTATCTTTTTTGGTCTGGATTACCTCACTCAAGATGATATTTTCTAGTTCCATCCATTTGCCTGCAAATTTCATGATGTCCTTGTTTTAATAGCTGAGTAGGATTCATTGTGTAAATGTACCACAGTTTCTTTCTCTATTCTTAGGTTGAGGGACATCTAGGTTCTTTTCAGTTTCTAATTATTATGAATGAAGCTGCTATGAACATAGTTGAGCTAGTGTCCTTGTGGTATAGTGGAGCATATTTTGGGTATGTGCTCAGGAGTGGTATAGCTGAGTCTTGAGGTAGAACTATTCCCAATTTTCTGAGAAGGTGCCAGACTGATTTCCAAAGTGGTTGTACAAGTTTGCACTCCCACCAGCAATGGAGGAGTGTTCCCTTTGCTCCACATCCTTGGCAACGTGTGCTGTCAGTTGAGTTTTTTTTTCTTAACCATTCCGACATGTGTAAGATAAAACCACTGAGTTGTTTTGATATATATTTCCCTGATGAATAATGACATTGAACATTTTTTACCTTGAAACTCAAGTTTATCATAAAAAACATGCAGTGTTACAGAAGTTTACAATATATCTTTGGACTGTTTCAGAGTATGTCCCAGTGTTAACAAGTACTAGTGGCTCTCGTCACGGATTTATTCCCTATGGACCTTATGATCTGTAGCTTTCTCAGAGATGGCCTATGCATCTCCATGTGTCCTTGGTGGCCATGGAGAAGATCCCATCATGATGTTACTGGACACCAGGCTGAAATATGTGGTTCTTCATGAGGACTGTTTTTTGGATAAAAATGAGTTACTTAAAAAAAACTAAAAACAAAACTCATTCACTGCCTGCTAGAAGGTCTGTACTCAAGCTTCCAAGTAGAAATAAAACTCAGATCCCTCTTGACTTTGATTTTTCCATCAAATATTCTATAAGTGGAAGTTTCTGCTTTTTGTACTTCCTGTTCTTCACTTTGCTTCTTTTAAAATTACTTTTTCACAATTTATTAACATTACATCCCTATTGTTACCTCCTTGCTCATATTCTCCCATTCTTACCCTCCCACCCTCTTCCACCCTATTCCCCTCCCCCTCCATCTGATGACAGCCTATTAGAGCTCATCAGGGTAGCCTGCAAAAGGCTGCCAGGCCATCAGGAAGTGATCAAATCCAGAGCCCCAGTGTTGATATCAGAGGTAGCCCCGCTCTCCCCGACCCCTCCCGTGAGAGGTAGCCCCGCTCTCCCCGACCCCTCCCGTGAGAGGTAGCCCTGCTCTCCCCGACCCCTCCCGTGGAGAACGAGCTGTCAACAGCTACATCTGGACAGTGGGTCTGCATGCGTTGTCCTTGGTTGGTGCATACGTTTGTGCAGGCCCCCCCCCGGGTCCAGGTCTGCAGGCCTTGATGGTCTCCTTGTGGAGCTACTGACTTCTGCGTTCTACCCAGAATCTGGCGGAGAGTCCCAGCATCTGTTCCCATCCTTCTTTGGGTGGAGTCTCTCAGAGGATGCCTATGTTGAACTAATGTTCACTCGTAAGTGAGTGTATACCATGCGTGTCTAACTGGGCAGAGGACACCTATGTTGAACTAATGTTCACTTATAAGTGAGTATATACCATGCATGTCTAACTGGGTCTTTTCTAGTTCCACTCATTTGCCTGCACATTTCAAGATTTCCTTGCTTTTGATAGCTGAGTAGTATTCCACTGTGTAAATGTACCACAGATTCTGAGCAATTTCTATACCCATTATTTGGCTGAAGCATTTCTAAGTTCTTTTCAGTTTCTGGCAAAGCTGCTATGAACATAGTTGAGCAAATGTCCTAGTTGTGTGGTGGAACATCTTTCAGTTATATGCCTAGGAGTGGTATAGTTGGATCTTGGGGTAAAGTTATTTCCAGTTTTCTGAGAAGGTGACAGATTGATTTCCAAAGTGGTTGTACAAGTTTGCATTCCCACCAGCAATGAAGGAGTGTTCGCCTTTCTCCACATCCTCGCCAGCATGTGGTGTCGCTTGAGTTTTTGATCTTAGCCATTCTGATGGGTGTAAGATGGAATCTCAGAGTTGTTTTGATTTGCATTTCCCTGATTACTAGAGATGTTGAACACGTCTTTAAGTGCTTTTCAGCCATTCGATATTTCTCTGTTGAGAATTCTGTTTAGTACTGTGTCCCATTTTTAAATTGGATTATTTGGCTTGTTAGTGTTTAGTTTTTTGAGTTTTGTTTTTTTAAATATATGTTTTGGATATTAACCCTTTGTCAGATGTAGAGTTGGTGAAGATCCTTTCCCAATCTGTAGGCTGCTGTTTTGTTCTGTGGATGGTGTCCTCTGTGTTACAGAAGCTTTCAGTGTTCTGCTGAGGAAGTTGTCTCCTATGCTAATGAGCTCAATAGTTTCAGAAAAGTTATGGAAGGATACTACATACTCATCAAAGGAAAAATGTACTTTTTTGAGCTCAGAACAATAGGTGAGAGAGAACATGTGACATTTGTCATCATGGGTCTGGGTGTAGGTATAAGGTTATTGTGTAATTTAAACACTGATTTCTGTACCCCCAATATCTGTTTGCAGTCCTTGTTCCAAGAATCTCCTGTTTCAATGTTGCATAAACTCTGCTCTCCAATTGTCCTCTTGTATGCTAATAAAACAGCTTACAGCCAGTTGCTGAGCAGGGGAGGGAATGGGACTGGAATTCCTGCCAGCCAGGGGAGGAGGAGTTAGGAGGTAGGAGTTAGGAGTAGGGGATTCTGCCACCCTGGAGGTCCCGGAAACATCAGGAGAGAGGAGCTGGATCAGGAAGACTACAAAGTGCAAGTATCTCTGGGATGTACCCTGGGAGAAAACCAAATTAACTTAGAGGGTTACGAATAGAATAATAACACTTCAGTTATTGTGTTGTGAAACTAATTATTAAGCAAATGCAAAAGAATCTCAATTATTTATGTGGTAACTGGGTTAAGAGAGAAACAGAGAAACAAACACAGTTATGTAAAAATAACCTCACCAGTCTGGGTTATTATTGAAAGGTGTGTGTTGACTTCAGTCATCTTTTTGTATTTTTGCAGTTTGCATTCTTAGTCATTCTTTGTGCTTCAGTGATTATCTCTTCGCTTGTTTTCATCGTACAGTTTGTGTGCAGTGTTTATACACCTCTTTACTCTGTAGTGTCACTTCCGGGGCTCTCTGTGTGGAGCGTCTCATGACATGAGCTCTTTCAGGCTGCTTGTATCATGGATAGTTTTTCTTTCTCCTTCAACTGTGACAGATAGTTTTGCAGGGCACTGTAGACTTGGTTGGCTTGTATAGTCTTTTAGAATTTGGCATGCATTGCTCCAGTCTCTGACAGCTTTCAAACTTGCCACTGAGAAATCTTGTGCTTTTATGATGGGTTTTCTTTTATTTATAATTTATGTTTTTTTCTTTTGTAACTTTCAATGATCTTCTTTTGCTTTGTATGTTTAGTCTTTTAACTATGCTATCCTGAATTTCTTTCTTTCTTTTTTCTTTTTTTGTGTTTTGTTTTTTGAGACAGGGTTTCTCTGTGTAGCCTTGGCTGTCCTTGACTCACTTTGTAGACCAGGCTGGCCTCAAACTCACAGAGATCTGCCTGCTTCTGCCTCCCAGCATGCTGGGATTACAGGAAGGTCCTGCCACACCCAACTGAGAATTTCTTTATTTTCTTGTTTATTTGGTGTTTATGTGCTTTTTGTGTCTACATGAGTGTGTCTTTTTTCTTCCATGATCTTTGGAAGAGGTATTCTATACCATTGATCTGGGATTCTTTTTCCTCTATGCCTCTAAGTTGAAGACAACTTTTTCAAATTTATTATTATTGTTATTGTTGTTATATCTGTACATTTTACCTGCATGTGTGTCTGTGTGTCACACGTGTGCCTGGTTCTTGACAAGGCCAGAGAAGGATGTCATATTCTTTAAAACTGGAGTTAGAGATGATTGTGAATCCCCATATAGGTGCTTGGAATTGAACCCAGGTCCTCTGGGAGAGGAGTTGGTGCTCTCAACCATCAAGCTATCTCTCCAGATTCAAAACACGGCCTTTTTATGGTGTCTCACTATTCCTATATATTACTTTTGTGTGTTTGAAGCTTTAAAAAATATTATTTGCTTTATCTTTGAGCCTGGATATGCTATCTTCTATTCTTCCATTTTACCTGTATGGCTCCCCTCAAGATTTTCCCCCATTGGCTTATTAAGTTTTCAATTCCATTTGCATATTTGCTTGAGTACTCTTCAACATTTCCATCTCTCCACTGAATTCAATGTTCAAATCCTGGATTGTCTTCATCATTTCATTCAGCCTTGTGTTTTGTTTTCCTGGGCATCTCTCAAGCATTTATTTCATAATTTTAAGTTCATGGAACTGTGTGTTTGTGCCATCTTTAAGCTCCTTGAATTATTTAACGTATTTTCAGATAGTTCTTTAATGTTCTGAGGTTCACCTAGGTAATTCTGGATTTGGAGGATGGGAAGCACACTGTTTTGGCCTTCCATCTTGTTTATGTTTTTCTGATTGGAAGTGAGCATGTAGACTTCTTTGGCTGTGTGTCTTATGGTGATAAGGCAGGATGATCTGGTATATGGTATTTTCCACCTAGATGAAACTAAGAGGTTGGACAAGACTAAAGTGGAACTCAACAATATGGGATGGGTCCATGGCTGTAGATGTGGGATTGGTCTGGTGACTGAGGAGAGTGCAGGAAGGGACAGGCGTACTCAACAGGTACGTAAGAACTGTGCTGGGTTTTGAGATTGGATATCAACAATGAGACTTTTCTAAAGAAGATTCCCCACCATGGCCCCAGTGAACATGATAGTAAGTGGAGAGTTCCCATTCTCCAGGTTCTGCTTGCTCTGAGGGTCACAGATCTCTCAAATTTTATCTTTGCAGAGTGTCAGTTTGTATATTTCTGCATCTTATTGAAACTTTTATTTTCTCCTTTGCTTAAAGCCCAACCAAGGGGAACCTCTTTTCCCCATTCATGTTTCCAGCACCCAATGCTAGGGCTCTTAGTTTCTTTTGGAAGTGCAAACTTTAGTAATTTGTGATTTTACTTGGCTCCATTGTTTACTTTGTGACTCCCACCCTTTTCTGTATCACTCCCCTCACCTGGCAGCCACACACTTGATGCTTTGTTTCAGGTCCACAGTCATGCAGGAAAATGCAGTGTGTCTTTCTCTGGCCATCCTCGTGCTCTTCCATGGGAACCATTAATCTAGTCTTATATAACTGATTGCAAGTCCCTTACAGGGAGGTATACATCTTTCAAAGACTTCTTCAAGTTTAGTTTTTCTTTGTTTCTTTGTTTGTTTGTTTTTGAGTCAAGGCCCCTGTATATCACACGCAGGCCTTAAACTCACACTGCCTTGCTTCAGCCTCTTAAATACGAATCCAGTTTGAGAGTCTAAGCGTGCACCACTGTGATGGTCTCCTTCCTTGGGTCTCATATTTACTGAGAAGTGAGTATTGGTGTTACTGCCATGCACCATGAGCTGTTGTAGAAAACAGTTTGAGTGTGCGCATCCTTCCCTCATTGTGTTCCCTTTGTACTGATTGGTAAAGGAAGAGACTGATCAGACCTGTTTTGTGGATGCTCAGTACATATCTCTTGAGTGGGAAAGGGTCTTCAGTCACCAGTTTCCGCAAGGTTTCGAAGACCATCATGGGACAGTGTAGGAGGCAACGAGGTCCCTGTCCTCCCAGACATCACTAGGGGAACCTGGAATGTGAAACACACAGGGTTGTTCCTTGAAAGAAAGGAATGTACAATCTATTATTTATCTCAAAGTCTGGGAGTGGAACTGGTTAATAGCCTGGTGACCTTTGCCCTCTCTGTGTGTCTAAGGCCTCAGCAATCCCTTCCCCACCTGCACATCATTATCATAAGCTTGTTTCTCTTAGTCAGTCTATTGAATCCATCTTTATGGAAGGTGTCTCTCATACTTTACCATGAGTTTCTATGTTGTCACACCCAATCTTTATTTAGCTTACTTTGTGTCCCCAAGTAAATTTATTTTAGTTTTATTGTGTACACAGGAATGTGTTAATTATTACCAGCAATATTTTCACCAAATCGTACTGCCCTTAAAAATGCCTAAAAATAATTTATCCAGTATCTGGGTACCAAAGTATGAACCAACACTGCTACTTACTTGTGTTGATCTCAACTGCTGTCTAGCTTCCACAGATCTTCACTCTCCTGGGGGTAGAGCTCTCACAGACCCCTGCAGGACAGTTGTTTCCTGACTTGATTCTATGTGGACCCAGTTCAGCTCTGACATAGACATTCCCCTTGCACATAGGGCTTGATGACTGGGTTCGAAATGGAGAGCAGGAGAAAGCAAAAGTGTTAGGGAGGAAGAGAGAGGAACAAGAAAGGCGAGAAATGGAGAGGGGAGCGAGAGTCAGCAGGAGGGATGGCGAGAGAAAGAGCTACGTGGTTCACCATCACTCCCTACATACCAGGACTTTATTCAAGAAAAGAGAATAAAATCCTCAGACAAATGAACAAGTTTGTTTAGGTTTTATTTAGAGTTTGGGGGCTAAACACATGAGTATGCTCCTGGTTCCGAATGGAATGAAGGATTCCAGGTCTTTCTAGGCTCTGACCTAGATAAACAGTCCAGGTCATCTGTAGAACTTGAAGATGGATCTGAATGGGAGTGACAAGAGTTATGTTTATGGTGTAGGAGAGAGCCTCACTCAGCTTTGCATGGCTGACATTTCTAGTTGGTTTTTCAGTGTGGGCGACTGCCTGTGTGTGATACTTGTTGCTACCAAGAAAGAAGACAACACCTTTTGAGTGTGTACACACACTCATCTCACTCCCCACCCAGACTCGGAGCAAACATTTCTTCAAAACTCCAACGGAACTCTCAGAGACTTTACTTTTTTAATAGTCACGTTAGAAAAATTTACAGTTTGACTATTTTTTTGGTCACTATCTTGAAACCACAAGGTGGCAGTGTTTTCTTAGGGATTCTGAGCAAAGGTTTCAAGTGGGAGAGAAGGCGGCAGGAGGGGAGGGCAGGAAGAGGAGGGAGGGGTAGAGAAAGGGTTGGAGGAAAGGCTTGATGCTGCCAGTGCTGTGAAAAGAGTCACTTTCCTGGTTGCTGGCAAAGCTGCTTTTTATGGTTCATAAAACAGGAGGTGTGGAAACTTTTGAGTGCGACTACATGAGCTAAGGGTTGAGAATCTGAATCCTAAGTGAAGAGGGAAGAAGACAGTATGACATCCTTGAGTGTGTCACTAATGGTTCTGTGGCTTCAGTTAAACTGTAAGTGTGGGAATGCCTTCAGGATCCAGGTGTGATATATAAATTTGTTGCCTCTTTCAGGCTAATGGGAGAAACAAAAATGTTTTAAATCTCATGTTAGGGGTGGGAGGCCCATGGAAAAGGCATTCTGGAGTATTAGCATCTATGTGCATCCAGGCCTGTTTGTCTGATCTTTGTCTTTCTGCACAGGGGTGAGCTGCCAGAAAAAGGTACAACAGAACCCAGAATCCCTCAGTGTCCCAGAAGGAGCCATGGCCTCTCTCAACTGCACTTTCAGTGACAGTGCTTCCGACAACTTCAGGTGGTACAGGCAGCATTCTGGGAAAGGCCTTGAGTTGGTGATATCCATCTTCTCCAATGGTGACAAGGAAGAAGGCAGATTCACAGCTCACCTCAATAGAGCCAGCCTGCATGTGTCCCTGCACATCAGGGACTCCCAGCCTAGTGACTCAGCTGTCTACCTCTGTGCAGGGAGCACACAGTGCTCTCCAGGCACCTGCAGCCTGCACCCAAACCTACTGTGCCCCTTCAAGGCCTGAGATAGGGCACAGAGCACACAGTGGAGAAATTATGTTTCTATTTCATATGCAAAGGAAATTAAGACCAGGAGTAGAGAGGTCTTGAGTCATCGGAAAAATAATTTGACATTTTGAAATTAAGTAATCCTGAAAGGAAATGCACACTTTTAGTTTGGTTGAAATATTTTCCACTTTTCTCTTCTTACATACTAATGATTCTACAACAATGTACACACTCTTAATGTGCAGATGTTGGTAAGTTGGAAACAAAAACATGGCCCTGAGACTCCCCACATGCCATGCCATAACATCCACCCTCACCTCTACAACACAGCTCATTCCTTGATTTTCAAAAGATTTCAATTAAAAAATTATTTGTTTTCAGATTGTGTAAAGACTAGCTCACAAAGCCACAGGTTTCTCCACTGCATTTCCATGCACACTCACTTTTGGTCGACCTTTCCCCAGGCCTTCCCCTTCTGTTACCTCCCAGTTCCCCATCCTCACTTGACCTTCTCAGTCCCAGCATCTCCCCTTCTAATTCCATATCAATGGCTCCGTTACCTCCCCTTTCATGCTCCTTAGTGCTGCCTTTTCTCTTCCTGTGGGCTGCTCTCTAGTGTTGGGGTATGCATACACACTCACGTTCATGTAGATACATAAAAATAAAAAGTAGAAGCTAAGATTTGCATGTATCCGTATTTTGGAGTCTGGATAACTCACTATAGTATTTTCCAATTGTGTCATTTTCATGCCAATTCTATAATTTTGTTTTCTTCATTTCTGAATAATATTTATCTATCTATTTATCTATCTGTCAATATCTATCACTCAATCTCTCAATCATCTATGTATCTATGTGTCTGTGATCTATCTATCGTCTATCTATCTATCTATCTATCTATCTATCTATCTATCATCATCATCATCTGTGGAGGAATGTTAATTCATAACATGGCTGTTCTGGCAAAAGATCACATCTAAAGACCTCCTAGGTCTATGTGATCCAGTTGGCAAGAGACCACACCCAAAGATCTTCTAGGTCTGTGTGATCGAGCTGGAATACAAACATGCCTTTAATCCAGGAGACATTGATAAACAGATCTGAGTTCAAGGCCAGCCTTATTGAACAAGTATCAGGCAAAGAAAAGCTTACGTCCAGGTGTGGTGTACAAGCCTTTAATTCCAAATGAAGGAAAAGTTAGTTTGTAGAAGGAAGCACCTATTTTTGAAAATGATGTCTAATTGAGTGGCAGAAAAGGTGACAAATTAGAGAAGATTTGACAGAATAGGATATGCCAAATTCTCATGAGAAGAGAGAGAAAAGAGAAGCTCCTTAAGAGGCAGTTCTACAGAGAGAGCAGTTTTACCAGAACTCAGGTGAAGACAGAAAAGGCCAGAAAATGAGAAGAAACCAGAAGATTAGATCAGATCTCTGAGTTAGTTTGAGGCCAAGCAGAGCAATTCCTGGCTGAGAGAGAGGCCAGATTGCATTTGTCTGTCTGTCTGTCTGTCTGTCTGTCTGTCTATCTATCTATCTATAGATATGCATCGCCACAAAATTCCTATGTCTATTCTCTAGAAATATCTTGTTGATGAATATCTAGGCTGTCTTCATTCACTAGCAAATTTGAATAAAGGAGCAATAAACAAGGCTGAGCGAGTACTTCTGTACTAGGATTTAGATCCTCCAGAATATAATAAGGGAATAATAGAGCTGCGTCACGTAACATTGCTCCTTTTAGGCTCAGGGGGCCCTTGAGCCAGGGACCCAGGGCGCGCCTGAGTAGCACAGGTGTTATGTCAGTTCACGCTTCCAGTGGTGGTGAACGAAGACCCCCTGTTTCCCAACACCCTCCTCAGCACTTGTCACTTGATTTCTTGATAATAGCTATTTTGAATGGTATGTGGTGAAGTTTCAGGTTGGTTTAACTTCCGTTTCACTGAAGACTAAGGATGTTCAATGCTTCCTTTATTGGCCATTTGTATTTTTCTTATGAGAACTCTATGTTCTGTTCCAAATCTCAGTATTGATTGATTTTGTGTGTGTGTGTGTGTGTGTGTGTGTGTGTGTGTGTGTGGTGTGTCCATTTATTCTCTTTCAGATAAATAGTTGGCAAAATTTTCTGTTATTTGTAGTTTTTCTCTTTGTATTTATTTTCATTCATTAATTTATTTTTGAGACAGGACTATGTTGTGCTGTCTTAAGCTGGCCTAAAACTCCTGATCCTCCTGTTTCATGACCTTGAGATATGGGATTATAGGCTTGCATCACTACAGTGTCTCCATTTATTACTTTTAAAGTTGAAGTGCCAAAAACGATCCCTCAGTTGGCATATTCACCCTGATGGCATATTCACCCTGATGCTCACTGAAGATTTGCCACAAGTCATGCAATGATACATGAAAATGTTATCATATGGTAACAGATCTCCCTTAGAGTTAGTAGTATACTTTGATTTCTCAGTCTCTCAGGACAGTGTTTATGTAGGCTATTGGTTCAGAAAAACCTAAATAGGAGGGATTGGATATTTTGTTTAGGTTTGTTCACAGACACACTTACGAAAAGTATGCATCATAATTAGGATTTCCATACTTTCTCAGTGTTTAGATGTGAAGACTCTGAACAAACAGTTCCAAACCATAGAATAATACTTTTTATTTGTTAAAATTTATTATTCAGATTACAGCCCGATTGTTATCCCCTCATTTGTATCTTCCCATTTCCCGCTTCCTCCCTCCCTCTTTTACTCCATTTCCCCCTCTGCTAGGTCTGTGGCAGAAGGGGAACTTCTCCTCCACCATATGATCACAGCCTATCAGGTCTCATCTGGATAGCCTGCTTCCCCTTCCTCTGAGAGCCACCAGATCTCCTCACCAAGGGGAAATGGTAGAAGAACACTTTGAACCACTCCAAAGTATATACCTGTAAGACATCATATTTTACTATGAGAGATAGACATAAAGGGAGGAGTATTCTTTTTTCTTTATATTTTATTTTATGTACATTAGTGCTTTGTCTGCCTATAATTCCCCTGTGTGAGGGTGTCAGGTCCCCTTGCAACTGAAGTTATAGATAGCTGTGAGCTGCAATGTAGGTGCTGGGAATTGAACCCAGGTCTTTTGGAAGAGCAGCGAGTGCTCTTAATCACTGATCCATCTATCTCTTCAGCCCCATGGGATCATCATTCTTAATTCTGGATTTATGTATTGGAAGTAGGAACCTGGGGGCAGATATGATATTTCATTGTGTATTTGTGTGGCATTTTAAAAAAATAAATAGAAATTGAAGTGCATTGAGGAAGAAAGAGTAAAAAATTGATCTAGAATAAAAACATTTACAACTTTGTTCTGCTTTTTAATGTATTATTTCTGGCTTTATTGCATTTTGGCAAGATTCCAGGATAAGGTTCCAATCTGAATATTGATTCTGTTACTAAGAATTCTGATTTGAATAAGAATGTTCTGCATACTCTCATGTGTTGGACCCCTGGTCCCCAGGTGGTGGCACTTTTGAGGGGACGCACAGGAGGTGTGGCCTTACTGGAGGAAGTTAGTCACTGTGGCTGCGCTTTGAGAGCTACAGCCTTACCCTACTTCCGGTTCACTCTCAGCTTCGTGCTGTTGGTTGAAGATGTGATCTCTCAGCTTCCTGCTTCAGAAAGCCCTTGTACAGAAAGCCCTTGGGTCGAAGGTATGAGTTAGGGCTGAGCCACACCATAATCACCTGTTTACAGAAAGCTCGCAGATTGAAGGTGTTTTTTTAGGGCTGGACCACACCAAACAAGAAAGAGGGTTTTTCAGTTACAATCTCAGGGTTCACAATGGGATCAAATATCCTGTAGCATCTGGGTTTAGAACTGGCACAACTGTTGCCTTGAGTCAGCCTGATCTTCCAGAGAGCTCTGGAGCATGAATTCCTTCCACATAGATATTTCCACTTTGAGGCAGTTGGCCATTGTTCCTAGGAATAAAATTCCTTTATGCTGTGTTCTTTCTTGGGGGAAGAATTGTGTCATACTGGACCACGACGGTTCTCCCTGTCATACGTTAGTTTTGTACAGAAGAAGCGGTGTAGGGTCAAGAGCATCACAGCAACTGAAGACTGGCTACACAACTAGAAAGGAGTTCTAGGCCCGGCACCAGCAGAATCTCACCTTAACATGAAACCATGTGTGCGTAAATCAGTGTCTAACTATGACATTCTTGTTAGATCAGGAATGGACCAGGTTGTTGTAGAAAAGAAGCAAGGGCACTGCTCCAGCCTCAACAGGAGCACTTTGTCCTTTAATAGAGAGTGAGGAGCAGCCACCTCTTTGTGCGCATTTAGATTGTGCCCCGTAGCACGGGGTGGCAGCCTTGAGTTTTTATAAAGTTTAAACAGGGAAGGATGTATGGGGTGTGGGGCCCATTTGTAGCCTTTCTGACCTTAGTTCCATCTCTGCAGTCTCAGACAGGAACTGTTTGTGCTGATGGTTATCCTTGAGCATGGCAGGCTGTGGTTCTAGACAGGAACCATCTGTGCCAGCAGATAGCCTTGAATGTGGGGCCTTCTGGGTCAGGATGTGCAAGAAAGAGATTGTTTTACCCTTAAGTTCTGACTTCAATTTCATTCTTAATCTAATTTAACAGTTGCTCTTGTCAGTCTCAAAGTGTCCCATGTAGATTAAAACACTTGTTTCACCACGACACATTTAAAGTCATTTATGGCCTCTAGGTCTTTTCTGGTTTCCTGTGCAGGAAATTTTCCTGAAGAGTCACTGGGCTAGAAACACTAGCAAAGGAACTCAGCAACTTGACCATGAACCTACTGCTAAGCTCTCTTCCCATCTCCCAGAAGGTCAGCTCTAGGTCCAGGACAGAGCAAATGTGTTTTCTGGAAGATTAGAGGTGGCTTTCCCAGGTGTAAAGTGGTCCAGACATTGTTACCAGTACAGAGACTGATAGTCAAAATTGAGTTTTATCTAACTTTATCTGACTGGAAGGAAAAACCTATAGGCATTAGTCTTTTTTTTTTTTTTTAATTTTAATTTGTTCAGTTTACATTCTGCTTGTAGCCCCCTCCCTTGTCACCTCCCGATCCCTACCCTCCCTCCCTCATCCTGCCTCCCCACCTTCTTTAGTCCTCAGAAAGGGGGAGCCCTCCTCCCCTATCATCTGACCTTAGTCTATCATGTCATAAGGAAGAGCTGAGTGAGGCAAGAAGCATGCCATTCAGATGGATGTAAGATTTCTTCACGCATGGGTTCCTTCTGAGAATGTAGCACAGGCATTGATTGTAACGGTGAGCTGGAGTGGGCACGGTGGTCCACGTCTGTCATCTCAGCACTCAGGGATTCAGGGGCAGGCAAATGTCTATGAGTTCGAGGGCAGCCTGGTCTACAAAGTGAGTTCAGGACAACCAAGGCCACACAGAAAATCCTGTCTCAAACAAACAAACAAACAAACAAACAAAACTAAACCAAAACAAATCATCATCACCAACAAAACAGTGCTCTGGCTCAGGCCCATCCCTCTCTTTTATTTTTTTGCATTATAATTTTTTTATTAATTCATCCATAGTACATCTCAATTGTTATCCTCCCATTCCTCCCTCCCTTCCACTTTCACCCTATTCCCCTCCCCTATGACTGTGACTGAGGAGGACCTCCTCCCCCTGAATATGATCTAGGGTATCAAGTCTCATCTTGGTAGCCTGCTATCCTTTCAGTCCCATCTCTTACACTGTTCCCAAGTGCTGCTATTGACAGGTAGTAGCTCAGAAAGCTGCTCTGGAGGCTACATTAGTCAACAATCAATTTAAATAATCTATATATGAAAGTTCCGTGGTGCAGCTCTCCTCCACCTGGTTTTGGTGCTGGGACTCTTCCAAACATGTCAGAAGTACCTATAAGGAAACTGCAGTGCGAATGCACATGAGTGACTTTGTTGTACTTTATGCTTTGATTTGACCCAATGAAGCACCAGTGAGTCTCAGGTATTCCCAAGTACTTTAGAAATATCAAGTCTGAGATAAAATATAACAACTGGAAGAAATACAAGTAGAGTTTTGAATAGTTTGGCTAGAAGGTAATAATTAGGCTAGCTCACTAGGTTTTCTTCTTTTCAGGAGTTTTCAGTATAAGAAAGTCTTGGTTTTTAATATTTAGTAACACATGTATGGTCAAAGCCAACATATTTGAATTAAGAAAACCAAATCTCTTGTTGACAAAACAATATAAATAAACATAATGGATTATTTTTCAAAGTGAAGACCTACATTTTTTTTCTGAAAGTAGTCAAAAGGAACTAGCTATCACAAGGCTATGTTTGCTTTGGGGATGATTCTGAGACATTCTGTTCTGTATTTACATTCAGGTGAAATTATTCTAGCATTGTACAGTAAATAATTGTTGGCTTCCCTGAGTGAAAAAGGTATACAGGAGGAGAAACCATTGTCTACATTCACGAGCAGATAACCTTATGTCAGTCTTGGCTTAAATTTAAGGACATAGGAGGAGAGAGCAGGGTGTGTCCCCACCAGTCTTGTCATGAGTGAGACTGCCCAGGAGTATGGGCATTTGGATGTGCACACAAACGAGCAGACACTGGCAACTCGGCTGCTCCCCTCTGTCTGCATCAAATGTCAGCTTAAAATAGCCCCGAAAAGTGTGAGTGTGGAAAGAAAACGTGCTTGCCTCCTTCAGAGTCTGACTCTCGGTGTGTGGGCTTCACTCTCTCCTGGGCTCACACAGCGGCAGCTGATGCTCTTCTCTGATCCTGTGTGTTTTAGTCAGGTCTGTGTGCTTTAGTCTTCTTCATTAGATTGCAAACCACTGTCTCCTCCCCTTTAGGTGTTCTTACTGTTCACTTTCAGCAAAGCTTCAGTCAGTGCTTATGGATTTACGTTGAACTAAGTTATTGAAATCTAATAAGTACTATCCACTTATTTAGGGGTTTAATCTTCATGGTATACCACTTTTAACCCCTACTTCATTCATACCAGGGCTCTCAAGATGTGAGTCACAATCCCTTTGGGGGGTTCTAATGACATTTTCTCAGGGGTCACCTAAGACCATCTGCATATCAGATGTTTACATTACAGTCCATAGCAATAGCATAATATCAGTTATGAAGTAGCAACAGAAACAGTTTTATGGTTGTGAGTCAAACAACATACGGAACTGTACTAAGGGGTCACAGCATTATGAAGATTGAGAACCACTGATCTGGCCCGTCATGTCATCTGACCATCTTGCATTTCCTCCATCAAGAACTGAAGAGTGAAGAGGTTGCTTTTGTGTGATTTGTGGAGTTAGGAATGAAATCACCTTTGTTGATGGCTTGGTCCACTAGGGGGCACTGCAGGCTTCCCAGAAGTGACTTTCTGAACCACTGCTTAGAGGGTTGTGCAGTTACAGAAACCAGAGAACATGAGAGTCTGTCAGGTAACAGATAGCAAAGTTCATTCCTGGTTGTTTGCTTTGCCATCCTGTAGAACTATAAAACTTGAGCCTGGAAATCCATTGTGAGGAGCATTTCTTAAGCAGAGACAAGGAAAACACAATTTTACTGTCAATATGAGGACTGAAGCGCAGTAGAAAACATTTCTACTACATGACTTCAATTTTTAAAGTTTTTCTATAAAAATCCCCAAAGTTCACTGACCCAGAAGTTATTCCAATAGTGGTGATACCCAAACTGTTCATTATCTTATATCAGACTAGCAGGAACAAGAATAATTTTTAAGAAGAGGAAAAATAGTAAGGCAGAAAAACAGAGGAAAGCACATAGAAAACCTCTGACCTTGAGCGTCAATGTGCAGGCCTGCAGGGTGCAGGGAAGCTAGTGGAGAAGAAGAGGTTAAAAAAAACGGATCGTGGTGAATGTTGTATGCACAGCCTGTTTGTTTTAACAAACGAAAACTGTATAGGACACATTTTCTTTGCAAATGGTGATCTGCTGATTTCAAGAAACTGTGTTTACTCAGCCCACAATGTCTTCTGTCAGAGGTTTATAAGAATTTTCATTCAACTGATTTCTCAAATCCTGTCAAATTGTGGAATTTATGAAATGGATTCCCCTCACTATCCCTCTAGATGCTCTGTGATGTGCTGAGACCTCAGCGCTTTTCTGCCATGTCAGTCTTCACTCACATTTACTCTTAAATGTCTCTTACTTCTACTGTTACAACAAGCCAGGAAACACAGCCAGCCAACCAGCCAACCAACCACTGCTTTAGTTTTCCAGCTGTTGGTGACATGGCCTCCTCCTTCCCTGCATGGTTTTCATTCACAGCTAGGGAGCAGTAGTTGTGAAGCCTCAAGGGCTGCTGTGGGTGTGGATTTCCAACAAGATGAAAGAGCTCAGATTTTATTGGTGCCTAGCGTGTGTGTGTGTGTGTGTGTGTGTGTGTGTGTGTGTGTGTGTGTGTGAGAGAGAGAGAGAGAGAGAGAGAGAGAGAGAGAAAGAGAGAGAGAGAGCTACACTTTCAAAGCTGGGGTTGGAAGTAAGCTGGGCACTTTCTAGAGCAGGGGTGAAGGCAGCTCAGCAGTGTGACAGGATCCATGGAGAGGAGCCTGGGAGCTGTGCTGTGGCTGCTGTGGGTGCAACTTTGTTGTGAGTTCTGGCTCTCCCACATGTGGCTAGGGGTCTCCTGCTGACAGTGGGAGGGACAGAAGACAAAACTGACCCAAAGCTCCTCATGGGTGTCTCCTGAGATATCATATGGATTCTTGACTTCTTTCTTCTCTCTCTCTTTTCTCTGAGCAGGGGTAAGAGGGATGCAGGTGGAGCAGAGTCCTTCAGCCTCGAGTCTCCACGAAGGAGCTAGTTCTGCTCTGAGATGCAATTTTTCTGCCACCGTAACAACTATGCAGTGGTTCCGACAGAATTCCATGGGCAGCCTCATCAATCTTTTTTACCTGGTTCCAGGAACAAAGGAGAATGGGAGGTTAAAGTCAACATTTGATTCTAAGGAGCGCTACAGCACCCTACACACCAGGGACGCCCAGCTGGAGGACTCAGGCACCTACCTCTGTGCTGCTGAGGCACAGTGCTCCCAGCAAGCCTGCAGCCTGGCCACAAACTTCAGCTTGGTGAGGAGCTCCCGCCCCTGACACAGGCTGACTCTGCAGAAGGTTTTGAAAAGCTTTGGGGTTCCCAGTTAATGCTGTATCTCTGTCATCTCCACATAACCCTAGCTAGATCAGGATTGCTGTTTTATTTCATCGTACCCCTTTCCTTACAGATTCTCATTTTCAGAAACTAATTCTCATGACGACTATTGGAACAACAGATGAGAAGGTTCAAAGACCTGTCAGATAGATGTGTTTTTTCAATTTTAACTGTTCTTAGATTATTGTTGTACAAAAGGCTTTAAGGGACACACTGTACCACAAACAGAAAAGAGATGATGTTCCAGTCACTTGCAGATCCTTTGATTCTCCAGGAGAATGAGACTTTTATTACTTCCTTGAGAATGTCATACATTGCACCTGGATCATATTCAGTTCTTCACCAGTTCTGAGCAGATCCACCCATCCTTCTTACTCGTCCAAGCTTTTCTTTGATTTTGGAGAAAAACAAAACCTTCAAGCAGAGTTTGTGCTGTTCATATCTCTTGGATGTGTGGCCTTCACTGAAGTGTTGTTGGTCGACTGGGGCCATACGTGTAAGGAAAACAGATGGCCTTACTCCTAGTAGCTATCAGGTGCCAATCTCTCTTTAGTAAGGAGTGGGACATGTGCCCTTTCCCTGTTCTGGAATTTTATGTAGCTTGAGCTTGTGTGAGCATGAGCACTGTTCATGTTATGCCAACTGCTTTGAGTTCATATAAGCTAATTTTCCTTATCACTGAAGATTCAGTGTTAAAATGTACAAATAAAAATTCTGAATTACATACAAATTATGGTATTTTGGATGAATGTTGCCCCTATCAGCTCATGTGTTTGCATGCGTTGTGCCCAGTTGATAAACTGTTTGGAAAACATTAGGAGGCATAGACCTTCTGGAGGAAGTGTTGAAGCAGGTGTCCCACTGGAAGTGAGCTTTGGGGTTTAAAAATCCCATACCCAGCCCAGGTTCTCCTCCTCTGCCTGCTGATCAGAATGGAACATTTCTTGGCTACTTTCCAACAGCCTACCACCTCCTGCTATGTTCCCCCATGGGGTGATGACGGACTAAGTCTGAATGAAACTTTAAGCAAACCCCAAATTAAGTCTCATTTATAAGTTACCTTGGTCATGATGTCTCTTCACAGCCATAAACACTAACTAAGACACCAATCATGAAGCCACTTTCATTTTATCAGATCTTCACAACTTACAAAAAATGTCTTAGAAAGTATTACATCACTACTATATAAGTTACCGTCTATAATTAAAAGAAGATTTGCACAAAGCACATGCGTATGAGTAATCAACTCCTTTCAGAAAGAGCGTTCTACTACAATCACCAAACCTAGATTTAATAAAGCCTGTGTCTTCAACTAATCCATTATGTCTGCTGCTATCACCATAGTGCATTATAAGAGCTCAAGTGTCAGCTTTGTCCTTTCTCAACTCAGAAATTGTTCAAAACTCAGCTTAAAGTTTTACATTTCTAGAGAGCACCCGACATAATCTAATCAGGCAACTTGAGAATGAAGTTGATACAGAGAGAACATTTTACAAGCCACTGAGTAAAGTTGTATAGAGTGAAGCCAGAGGCTATCACACACCATTGCACCAGGTACCAGGATAACTAACTGGGTGATGCCACTAAGTTTTTATTGAAGTTCGTATTTGATTCTCTTCTTTCTTCTTCCTCAAGCCCTCCCAGGACCTCCCCACTCTCCCATTGCCCAACTTAGTGCTCTGTCAACTAACCCTCAGAAACCAAAAACCAAAGAAGACAAAACAACTCCTTAAAGAAAAAAAAAACCCATTAAACCATAAAACAACAACAAAAGCACATGCTAAATGTCTGTGTTGGTTGACTACTCCTGAACTCACACCCTAGGCTCTGGTGAATACACCTATTGTCACTCCACTGGAGAAAACTGATTTCCCCTCTCCTGCCAGGTATCAATGGCAAAAGGCTTCTTGGTTAGGGTGGGACTTTGTGTCCACTTGCCTTTCTCTGTGCTGGGATTTTTTATGGCTTACTCAGGTCTTGGCATGCCCTTACAGCCTCTGTGTGTTCTTGTGTGCATCAGCAGCATCTTCAGAGGATACTGCTCAGAGACAAGAGATGCGTTGTCAGAACTGGAGTGAAGTCACTGTGGTCACGGAGGTGCTGGCGTGTGACCACAGCGCTTGGGAAGTTGAAGCAGGGGAATCATAAGTTAGAAGCCAGCTGTGATTTCAGCAAGGTTTGTGTTAATTCAACAAGTTGGAATGTGCCAGCTGAATCAACAGCAAGAGACCAAACCCAAGAGGTCATGCAGAAGTGGTTCTGCAGCTCACTACGTTGACGGTATCTGAACGTGTTCTCAAAGATCTCCTGCTGGACTTAAAGACACAGACTAAGACCAATCTATTAACAGTAGGGGATTTCAATACCCCCACATTCTCCAATAGACAAATCGTCTGGACAAAGGGCAAACAGATAAACATCAGAATTGAATGACATCATACATCAAGTAAATGTAACAGGTATCTGCAGAATATTCCACCCACTCACCAAAGACGGCACAGTTTATTCAGCAGTGCATGGATGTAGTCCTCAAACAGACCACATTCACAAAGCTTCTGTCCAGCTAAAGAAACAACTGAGTGAAAAGGAAGACCACAGAGTCAGAGAGAACCTGGCTAGCAACACATCTGACAGAGGACAAATAGCCAGAATCCACAGGAGACTCAAGCACAAAAGATCTGGCAAACAATGAATCTGAACAAAGACTTCTCAACAAAAGAAATGAAAATGGTTAAGAAGTAGCTCAAAAGTGGACGTTTTCTTTAGCTATTAGGAAAATATAACTTAAAACTACTTTGAGATTTCATCTTACCCCAATCAGTATAGGTGAAATCAACAAAACAAAAAATGTTGGCCAGTTATTCATAATAGCCAGAACATGGAAACAGCCTAAGTGTCCCTCAGTAGAAGAATGGATAAAGAAACTGTGGTACATTTATACTATGGAATACTACTCAGCTATTAAAAACAAGGAATTCCCAAAATTTGTGGATAAATGGATTGAGCTAGAAATTATCATAATGAGTGAGTTAACCCAGAAGCAGAAAGACTCAAATGGTATATACTCACTTATATCTGCATACTAGCCCAAGGGGCATGTCCCACGAAAGCCTTCACTTGCCAGGAAACTGGGACAGAGGGGAGGACATCCTATTGGGACTCTAAATGAGAGAAGCATGGGAGAATAACAAAGTAGAAGGATCCAGAGGGTCCTAGAAACCTACAAGAAGAACATTATGATAGGCAGATTTGGGCCCAGTGGTCCCGCTTAAACTAAGGCACCAGCCAAGGACAATACAGGCAGTAAACTTTAAACCCCTTCCCAGATCTAGCCAATGGTCAGAACAGTTTCCACAATTGAGTGGAGAGTGGGATATGACTTTCTCACGTACTCTGGTGCCTCACATTTGACCATGTCCCCTGGAGGGGGAGACCTGGTGGCACTCAGAGGAAGGACAGCAGGTTACCAAGAAGAGACTTGATACCCTATGAGAATATACAGGGGGAGGTAATCCCCCTCAGGAACAGTCATAGGGGAGGGGAATAATGGGAAAAAGGGGGTGGGGGAAGAATGGGAGGATACAAGGGATGGGATAAACATTGAGATGTAACAAGAAAAAATTAATAAAAAAATAAATTAAAAAAATGTTGGGCAATGTGTGGAAAGAGGAAACCTCATTCATTGCTGGTAAGAAGATAAACTGGTACAGCCAGCCACTCTCCTGAAAGCAGAGAGGAAAATTTCAATAAACTAAAACTAAGTTTACCATATGGACCCATTACATCAGCCCTGGGCATATGCCCAAGTGACTCAACATCCTACTCCAAGACACTTTTGCTCGTTTATGTTCATCGCTGCCCTAAGCATCCAGGGAATGGAAACAGCCAAATGTCCTTTGCTGAAGAATAGACAAGGAAAATGTGGTTCGTATACACAGTGGTATATTTTCAACTGTAAATAAAAGTGAAATTTGCAGATTTGAAAATACTTTTATTTGTATCCCAGACACAGAAAGGCAAAGTCCACATCTTCTTTGTGTCTATTGGAGAAAGTGGGGGTATTGAAATCACCTACTGTTAATGGATTGATGTTAGTCTGTGTGTGTCTTTAAGTCCAGCAGTAGATATTTTATGGAATTGGGAGCCCTTGAGCCTGGTGCATATATGTTTAGGATAGCAATGTATTCATGGTTGTTGTTTTGATTAAAATGAGGTGTCCTCTGTATCCCTTTTGATTAATTTTATTTTAATATCTGAGGCTCTCAACTGGATGAGCTTGTTTACAGGTGTGTACTAACCAGAGCTAGGCTGGGGATGTGGAGCTGGAGTGGGCATGTGCGGATTGGGATTATTCAGCTGTTACCCGGGTTCACAGACTGTGTGACACAGCTAGACCTGAGAGTGTGGTACTCACATGGGCAATTAGGAAGGTAAGACCCTCCCTCACCTGCTTAGGCTTGGCTTGCTAAACCAAATCTCCTACTGAAGTTTTTTTCTGATCAGCATTTGCTCTTTTTTTTAAAAAATATTTTATTAACTTATTCATATTACATCTCAGTTGTTAGCCCATCCCTTGTATCCTCCCATCCCTCCCTCCCTCCTGCTTCCCCCCTACTCCTCTCCCCTATGGTTTGCTTTTTTTTTTATTCTGAAAATTAGCTTTATTTGGAGATGACTTGATCTCAAATCGCTAGACCTCTCATCTTGGGAGGCAAACATGTACTTCATGCTTGAGAAGAAAATACAGAGTACCTTCACCCTAGTGATATATATGAGAAAACCTAAAATCCCACCAAATTGGAACTGCATTGCTACTAATGCGACATTGCCAGCTTCTCAGTATTCAAAACTGTTATTTTAACAGCTCCAGGAAAATGTGTTTTCCTTTGCTTAAAGAAGTTACATTAAGCTTCACATTTAAGATAATATCAGGACCAGCCAGGTGTAATAAGGCTGTCTTCTGAGATCCCTGTGGCCCACATGATTGTGCTGTGGCGTATGCGAAAGCCTAGGCACAATGGGACATTGCAGTGCATTACACAAAGAATGCCAGAGTCTGTGTTCTGGTCCCCACTCTCACTCCAGTTCACTGATTAACTTGAGACCATTGGTCACTTTCTCTGAGAAGCCCATTCTCAGCAGGACAGCATTGAGTCCCTGTTAACACTTTCCAGTAAGAAACAATGTGGTGCCTAAAAAGGGAACAAAGCACGCCCAAATCCAAATCCTGTTAAAACCCACAGAGTCATGGTTTCATCATTGGCAACAGTGGGAAAAGCAGGCTTTTTTCATAGGATCATTTGTGAGAGTTAAAGAAGACAATGGCGCGCGGGGGGTGGGTGGTCTTGATCCTTCACCTCTGCCTGCTAAGGGTCATCTAAGCTTGGTCTGCTGATGGGAAGCCTACTTTGCAAGTGAAACAGACTTGAATTGCAAATATAGCCTTGCCCATTAATTTATTTGCAGTCTTTCCTTTTTCATTCTTTTACTTTTAACTCTTCCTCTTTTTCCTCCCCCTCTACTTCCCCATCTCTTCCTTTTCTTTTCCCCTTCCCCTTTCTCCTCCTCTTCCTCCTCCTCTCTCCTTCTCTTCTTCTTCTTCTTCTTCTTCTTCTTCTTCTTCTTCTTCTTCTTCTTCTTCTCTTCTT
The DNA here is from genome assembly GCF_903995435.1 of Acomys russatus. Taxonomy (NCBI): domain Eukaryota; kingdom Metazoa; phylum Chordata; class Mammalia; order Rodentia; family Muridae; genus Acomys; species Acomys russatus. Next base: position 82,199,193 of record NC_067139.1, read on the forward strand.
CTTCTTCTCTTCTTTTCTTCTTCTTCTTCTTCTTCTTCTTCCCGTAATGTATCAGCCTTTCCTGGAATAAGGAAACACAAACTAGAATCCAGCAGTTAGAAATCTGACCACAGGGTTGCAGTGCACTTCATCTGATGCATAGAATGCTATCTCAGTGAATTTTAAAAGAACAGGCTTTTTTTTTTTCTCATTGGCTGGGCAAATAGTTCAGTATCTATGCATGTTTTAACAATAAGGGCCAATATATGTCCCTTTGTTGGGGAGGCCCAATGGCACTCGGAGGAAGGATAGCGGACTACCAAGAAGAGACTTGATACCCTAGCACCATATTCAGGGGGAGGAGGTCCCCCCAGGCACAGTCATAGGGAAGGGGGATTGGGGTGAAAGTGGGAGGGAGGGAGGAATGGGAGGATGCATGGGATGGGATAGAAAATGAGATGTAATATGAATTATTTTATTTTCAATAAAAATATGTTAAAAAAAACCAATAAGGGCCAATCTAGACTGGCAAGTGGCTCAGCTGCCTCGAGACTGAGCATCTACAGTTGGTCTGAATAAGAACAATGAGGACAGATATTCATGCTTTCTTCAGTTTCCTCTGGCTGTGACTGTGAGCTGAGGGTGGTGTGTGTGTGTGTGTGTGTGTGTGTGTGTGATAGAGCATGTTAGTGGATGGTCCTTAGATGTTCAGAAAAATGGCTTGATCCTGCCTCTCTCTCCTTGGTACAGAAAAAATTAAAGAAGAAACCTTTCTCTCCATCTTCCCACCTAGCAGAGAGCTGAGGTGAGCAGGTGGAGCAGCATCCTTCCTCCCTGAGTGTCCAGGAGGGAGCCAGTGCTGTCATCAACTGCACTTACACAGACAGTGCCTCAGCCTACTTCCCTTGGTACAAGCAAGAGCCTGGGAAGGGTCCTCAGTTCATCATCGACATCCGTTCAAATATGGACAGAAAGCAGAACCAAAGACTCACCCTTTTGTTGAATAAGAAAGAGAAATGTCTTTCCCTGCACATCACAGCCACTCAGCCTGGAGACTCAGCCATCTACTTCTGTGCAGCAGATACACACTGCTCCCCAGATACCTGCAGCCTGTCCCCAAACCTGCCACCAGGGCTGGAGTGACACCCTTTGCTATGTCTGACATTCCAGGATAGCATTTGTCACATTGCTCTTTGGAGAGTGGAAACCAATATATAAATATTAAGAGTATACAAGATAAGGCCCAAGATGATCCAGATGTTTAGAACATATCGTTGATTGCAGCTTAAAAATTTACTTAAATTCATGTTAATTGTCTATGCTAAGCATTTACTGTGCACTGTGATAAGCTGGCTTAAGTAAACAGTGGGAAACGAACAGCTGGGTGAGCAGGTGTACAGAGCAATGTGTGTAGTGAAGGGTGAGCTTCCTTCTCCTTTCTGTGTGAGCCGATTCTGGCATGTCCATGTTTTGAGGAATCCCAAACCTCTGCATCGCAGATTCTTATAGGAATTGGTGATATTTCGCTTCAAATAATTTTAAATTTGCAGTTCAGACTCTTATCATGTGTAAAACCCTGTAGTCTCAGAATCAAAATACCTGGCACCCATGGGATTTTGACTCTTTTTATTTTTTTAAATAAGAAGATTTTTGTTTTTAATGGTTTATATGATTAGATTCGCTTATCATGTTTTATGGTACTAAAATGAAAGACCCCCAAAGGGAGACCCTCACTCAAGCCTTGGGATGGCACACACCCAACGACACACAAATGACCATCTTGCTGTAAACACATGAGGCAGTTTATTGGTGGATCTCCGGGTCGCCATGTATCTCACGCAGGAGACAAAGGGGTCGACCCAGAAGCCCAGGAGCTTGGGGTTTATATGGACAAAGGTCAGGGGGAGCAGGAAATTTTGGAGCTGCTACAAACAATTGGTTGTTTCAAACACCAGCAAATTGTGTAAGCAGATCTGGGGTAAGGTCAGACTTAATCTCACGGGAACAGTCCTTGGTTCCTGTTTCTCTCGGAACCTGAGGGTGGATGTTTATCTGAGCTAATGAAACGCCTGGTTAAACTCAAACCAGGAACATTGTGTGCGGGCCTCAAGGGGGAATTAGGCAAACACTATAAGATCGGATGAGGGGCTTGGCTCATTACTCACTTGACCTGCCCGGTACCTGTTTCTCTCAGGAATTTGTCCTTGTGTATCCTCCCTATCTTTTACGGCCAGCAGGTCCCTGGAACACTCAATAGGCATTCTTTGTGACTCATCATCTGGGGCCTTGGGCTAGCAAACCTGCTGACCTGCCCTTTTAATGAGTCAGAGAGCTGAGAGATCTGCTGTTCTGGTTGCTTTAATGCTAATTAAAAATTTTCTCTTTCACTAAGACTGCAAATAATCTCAAATAGACTTAAAACTTGGTGAAAATTTTGGTACATTTCCTCATGCATTACTAATTCTCATGTTCTTTTTAAAAAATATTTTATTTTATTATAATTTATTCACATTACATCCCAATTGTATAATTGCTTTTGCCATTTTTATTAATTTATTCAGATTACAACTCAATTGTTATCCCATCACTTGTATCCTCATGTTCCTCCCTCCCTCCCCACCCCCACTCTGTTCCCCTCCCCTAGGTACATGACCGACGGGGATCTCCTCCCCCACTTTATGGTCACAGGCTATCGAGTCTCATCTTGGTAGCCTACCTATTCTTTCTTTCAGTGCCACCAGGGCTCCCCACCCTGGGGAGGTCATCAAATAAGGGGCACCAGAGTTCATGTTAGAGTTAGTCCTGCTCTCCACATAACTGTAGAGAATTTCCTGTCCATTGGCTAGATCAGAGTAGGGCTTCAATGTTACTGCTTGTATTGTCCTTGGTTAGTGCAATAGTTTGAGCAGACACCCTGGGCCCTGATCCACCCATCATGATGTTCTTCTTGTAGGTTTCTAGGACCGTCTGGGTCCTTCTATTTCCCCATCTCCTATATTTCTCTTACCTAGAGTCCTAGTAGAGTGTCCTCACATCTATCCCAATCTCCTGGTAAGTGAAGACTTTCATGGGACATGCCTCTTGGGCTAGTGCCCAATTGTAAGTGGGTATACTGCCATGTGAGTCTTTTTGCTTCTGGGTTAACTTACTCAGTATGATTGCTTCTAGTTCCATTGATTTGTCCACAAATTTCTGGATTTTCTTGCTTTTTACAGGTGAGCAGTATTCTATAATGTAAATGTACCACCGTTTCTTTTCTTTTTTTTTCTGGCATACACATTTATTAGTCTTATAATCTGTGAGATAGATGACACAAAGTATAAGATCGAACTGATGTATGAGCCAGTACACCACACAAAATTAGCCACATGGTCCCTTAACTCCCAGAATGCACTTTTGTGGAAAGAAGTATGCGCTGTTTTAAATGTCACGTGAAAGACAAATATTCATACAGTCAGGAACCCAGATGGAGCTTCCACCAGCTAGTGGGTAAAGAATTCACTTGTGTTTGAAGTCCAAGGCTCTGAATGGGCTGGTCAGACCTTAGCTAACTGCGCCCATCCAGCGGCTATCACCATTCTTCAACGGAGGGACACTTAGGCTGTTTCCAGGTTCTGGCTATTATGAATAAGGCTGCTATGAACATGGCTGAGCATATGTCCTTGTTGTGTGCTGGAGCATTTTCTGTGTTTATTCCAAGGAGTGGAATAGCTGGGTCTTGAGGAAGCCCTATTCTCAGTTTCCTGAGAAAGCACCAGATAGATTTCCAAAGTGGCTGTACTAGTTTGCATTCCCACCAGCAATGAGGGAGTGTTCCTCTTTCTCTACAACCTTGCCAGCATGTGGTGTTACTTGAATTTTTGATCTTAGCCATTCTGATGGGTGTAAGATGGAATCTCAGAGTTGTTTTGATTTGCATCTCTCTGATGCAAATCAAAGACATTGAACATTTATTTAAGTGTTTCTCAGCCATTTGATATTCCTCTGCTGAGAATTCTCTGTTTAGTTCTGAGCTCCATTTCTCAATTGGGTTCTTTGGTTTGGTGGTGTTTAACTTCTTGAGTTCTTTATATATTTTGGATATTAGACCTTTGTCAGATGTAGGGTTGGTGAAGATCTTTTCCCAGTCTGAAGGCTGTCACTTTGTTCTGTTGACAGTGTCTCTTGCCTTACAGAAGCTTCTCAGCCTCATGAGGTCCCATTTATTAATTGTTGATGTTAAGGCCTGGGTTGTTGGTGTTCTGTTCAGGAAGTTGTCTCCTGTGCCAATATGTTCCAGGCTCTTCCCCACTTTTTCTTCTAACTGATGTTGTGTCTCTGGTTTTATGTTGAGGTCTTTAATCCACTTGGACTTGAGTTTTATGCACGGTGACAAATATGGGTCCAATTACATTTTTCTACATGTAGACATCCAGTTAGACCAGCACCATTTGTTGAAGATGCTATCCTTTTCCCATTAAACAGATTTGGCTTCTTTGTCAAAAATCAAGTGACTATATGTGTGTGGATTCATATCTGGGTCTCTGATTCGATTCCATTGATCCACCAGCCTGTTGTTGTTGCCAGTACCATGCTGTTTTAATTATTATTGCTCTATAGTACAGCTTGAGATCAAGAATGGAGATTCCTCTGGAGGATCTTTTATTGTATAGGATTGTTTTAGCTATTCTGGGTTTTTTGTTTTTCCATATGAAGTTGAGAATTGTCCTTTCAACGTCTTTAAAAAATTGTGTAGGTATTTTGATAGGGATTGCATTGAATCTGTAGATGGCTTTTGGTAGGATGGCCATTTTTACTATGTTAATTCTCCCGATCCATGAGCAAGGAAGATCATTCCATCTTCTCATGTCATCTTCAATCTCTTTCTTCAGAGTTTTGAAATTTTATTAGATATTAGAATGGCTACACCAGCTTGCTTCTTGTGACTGTTATCTTGGAATATTGTTTCCAGCCTTTTACCCTGAGGTAATGTCTGTCCTTGTGGCTGAGATGTTCTTGAATGCAGAAGAATGTTGGATCTCTATATATTGTTGCATGTCCTTCCTGATGTAGAGGTGCAAATGTGCCAGAAATGGTAGCATCTAGATATCTTCCTAATACTATGGTTATCAGAGGGCTACAGCCTTTCATGTCTCAAGATTTCTAATAGAGAAATGTGGGCCTCTGCTGGTAAGGCTGAAGTCTGAGGTTTCCGCGTAGCCCCTGAGCTTGGTCTGTAATGGGGAACTCCCTCTCTCAGTGGGGCTTTCTTTTTGCCTGACTTGAGGAACCCCAGAACTTATAAGAAGCATCACATAGCTCTTAGAGAAGATCGCAGGGTTTTGCTTTCTGGATAGAACCTGTTTAGCAAGCACCTGGGGATTCCTGGAAATACCCCAGCCCTTGCTAAGGAGATCCTAGCCTTCTTATAATGACCTTCATTCCTGATAGTAGGAGAATTTAATATTGTAGTCTCACTAATAAACAGGTCATCCCGATAAAACTAAACAAAGAAATGTTGGAACTAACTGGTATCATAAACTAAGATTGATCTAACAGACACTTATAGAACATTTCACTCAAACACAGAAGAATATACCTTCTTAGCATTTCATGGAATTTTACCCAAATTTGACATCATGCTTGGACACAAAGTGGCATATCCTTATCAAACGTGAACTGTTAATATCTTGTCTTGGCTCTGAGAAGGTCCAAGGTAGGGTCTCAGACGCTGGATGCAGAATCCCTTCCAGTTCCCTTTATATCTTGGGTTGTCTGAGCTGATTGCTCAGGCAACTGGTAAAGATTGAAAGAAGAGAGAAAGGAAGATGCCCAGGATTCCTTCTCTAGTCACTGGCTGTACTGCAGCTAAGGAGGAAACTTAAACTGACCACAATTTCCCAACAGGCAGGGCTGTAAAAGTGGCTTCTAGCCAAATACTTCAGAGGGGTCTTAAAAGGAAGCTTTTAAAATTAGAAAACTGGACAGTATTTTTATTATTATTTTATTTTTTAAAATATATTTTATTAATTTATTCATATTACATCTCAATTGTTAGCCCATCCCTTGTATCCTCCCATTCCTCCCTCCCTCCCATTTTTCCCTTACTCCCCTCCCCTATGACTGTGACTGAAGGGGACCTCTTCCCCCCGTATATGCTCATAGGATATCAAGTCTCTTATTGGTAGCCTGTTAGCCTAAAAGGAAGTTTTTTGATCTGAGGTCAGGTCATATGCAGGAGCAGGCCTCTCCTGAAAACTCCACAGGCTAACGTAAACTTAGGCCTGCTAGCCCAAGAAGGCTGATGGTAAAGCCCTGAGCCCGTTAGCTTATTTGTGGATCTACTGGGAAATAAGAAATAAGAAAGAAATAGAAAGTAAACAGCACACACACACACACACACACACACACACACACACACACACACACACGGATGAAGTTAAGCACCTTAACTTCAACTGAGTGAAGTTAAGCATTTTAATTTCTTCTTCTTTTTTTGATGTCAACAACTGAGCAACGGACTTTATTTTTTCATATACATTTATTTTATTACACATGCATAAAACAAACTACATACAGCAGAGAGAACCATGTGACAATCATGAGTTCTGTAAATGTTACATTCATAGTGATTTGTCAACCTTGAAGTAAGCATCTTTTCTGTCTTGTTCTAAATTTCTGAATGAAATTCAATATCTATCCTATCCCAACTCTAATATCTTTATCTTGATCTAAAAAGATCTTATCCCCTAACCAACTAAACTTGATTGTAGAACTAAACTATCTGTTCTTCAACACCCCTCAGAGATTTAAGAAGGAATAAGACTTAAATTCCTGTGGGAACCAGAAGCATAGGTTATCAGCTTCCAAAGTGAACAAAATGACTGAGACAGTTTACTGCCTTAACAGTCACCCATCACTCTCTATAATGTTGGAGCCTCATCTTTGTCCTTCTGGCCCAATGTTTCTGCCAGACTTATTTGCAAGGCAGGAACTATTGAGGACTTGCTTATTTTGTCTTGGCAGAGTTTGGCCATCGACACTGCCTGCATCTAAGCTGTCCGTTTTTAGGCAGAATTCTGTTTTTGGCAGGAATGAGAACATTTTGCCCTGTGGCTGGTTTGCCACATTTGAAGCCATCTCCATAAGGAGGTTCTTTGACGATCACCATCTTCTTTGAGGTTGGCTGGGTGTTGTCAGGAGTTAACTTGTCCTGTTGCCAAAGAAACTTTAGGATAATGAAAACATCTTTAAGTGCCATATTCTGTGTGTCTCTGAGGCTTTTGAAGACCTTATCTAACTATTTTACCTCATGCATCTATAGAGTCGTATCTATCTGTTAGACTTATGATATATATTCTTGTGCTAGAATCTAACAAGTATTTGACGTGCCCATGTTTTGTACCAATATACTAAATTCTATACCAATGACTTAGACATAACCTTCATTATGAGTAACAATTAAGGCCTTGAATTAAGGAGTAGGTTTAATCATCTACCTTTTGTTCTATCCTCCTTCTGTATTTCTTTATCTCCTTTTCTTTTTTTTCAGCTCCTATTTTCTTACAGATGAAAGATAAAGGAAAAGAGAGATGTCCCCAAGTTCTGCCTATTTTTTCTCTGTATAAGACCAATAATAACTTATAACACCTCCTGATAAAAATAAGCACTTGTACAGCAAGAGAACAAACAGAAACCCATCGGAACCCCCTTAGAGAGAATGGGACGTCATTCTTATGAGGTTCTTTCAGGCTGAGTTTTGGTGAATAATACCTTAGAAGACCCCCCTCCAAATGAGGAGAATGGTTAAACAAGCCAGGCATTGCATTTGTGGCCCAGTTTCTAAATGTTGAGAGATTCCTGACTTAATAGGAGATTGAAATGCTGGTCCAAATTGGATCAGAAGCTTCCTACAATGCGGTCCGGGAAGCTGGCAAAATATGATGGGTAACAGCAACAGGGGCATATGGGGCTGGAACAAGGAGGATGCAGGATGTCAGCATCTGGCACGCTGAGTGGAATGTGTCCTGTCAGGTCTGATGCAGCATCAGTGTCGGTTCTTTTGTTCTGCAAACATAATTTCTCACAAGCATATATGATTGTATGAGGTGTGTGGGATGCATTGAACAATTAAGGCTGGTTCCCCGCTTATTGTATGAGCCGACATAAGGGGTCTGCAAATCTTCCTTCATGCTATACTAAGAATGGTTTCTAGTAATAAGCCACAGAGAGTCTGTGGCCAACATGAAGCCTCTCTATGCATTTACATTCATATCTCTGTCAGTCTCAGAGCTATTCCCATGCAGTGGCATTAGGAATATAGGTTACCTGTTTGTTCTGCAGTTTGAATCTTTACATCTCAATTGCAGCCCTCTCCCTCAACCCCTCCCCATCCCACACCCTTCCTCATCAACTGCTGATCCCGTCTCTCCCTTATCCACTTTCCTTCCCTCCCCTACTCCCTAGAAAGGGGAACTCTCCCCCTAACGTCTGACCCTAGCTCATCTAGCATCCCCTGTACTACATATGACCTCTTCTCTGTGGTCTGGCAGAGCCACTCTATACTCCTAGCACTCTGTCCAGTGTCCAGCTTTGAGTCTCTGTATCTGTGTTTATCCCCTGTTGGATGAAGTCTCTCAGAGGATGTCTATGTTGGGCTAGAATCCACATGTAAGTGAGTATGTACCATGCATGTCTTTTTGGGTCTGGGTTATCTCACTTAGTGTGATCATTTCTAATTCCATCCATTTGCCTGCAAAGTTGAAGATTTCCTTGTTTTTAATAGCTGAGTAGTATTCCATTGTGTAGATTTGCCAGTTTCTTTATCCATTCTTCAGTTGAGGGACATCTTTGTTGGTTCCAGGTCCCGGCTATTACAAAGAAGGCTGCTATGAACATAGTTGAGCAAATGTCCTTGTTTATGGTGGAGCATCTTTCGGATATATGCTCAGGAGTGGTGTTGCTGGGTCCTGTTTTTCTGAGAAAGCACCATATTGCTTTTCAGAGTGATGGTACAAGTTTGCATTCCCACCAGCCGTGAAAGCGTGTTCCCCTTTTTCCACATCCTCGACAGCATGTGTTGTCATTCGAGTTATTGATCTTCCCTAATCGGATAGGTGTAAGATGGAATCTCAAGGTCGTTTTGATTTGCATATCCCCAATGGCTATGGATGTTGAGCATTTCTTTAAGTGTTTCTTGGCATTTCGATATTCCTCTATTGAGAACTCTTTGTTCAGTCTGTACCCCATTTTTAATTGGATTATTTGGTTTGGTGGTGTTTAATTTCTTGTGTTCTTTATATATTTTAGATATTAGCCCCTTTTCAGATGTAGGGTTGGTAAAGAGCTTTTCCCAATCTGTGGGCTGTTGCTTTGTTCTCTTGACAGTGTCTCCTGCCTTGCAGAGGCTTCTAAGCCTCATGAGGTTCCATTTATTAATTGCTGATCTTAGAGCCTAAGCTGTTGGTGTTCTGTTCAGGAAGCTGTCTCCTGTGCCAATGAATTCTAGGCTCTTGCCCATTTTTTTTCTAACAGATTTAGTGTGTCTGGTTTTATGTTGAGGTCTGTAATCCACTTGGACTTTACTTTCATACAGGGTGATAAATATGGATCTATTTGCACTTTTTTTTTACAAGTAGACACCCAGTTGGACCAGCACTATTTGTTGAAGATGCTGTCTTTTTTTTCCCCATTGTATGGTTTTGACTTCTTTGTTGAAAATCAAATGACTGTAGGTGTATTGATGCATATTTGGGTCTTCAGTTAGATTCCATTGGTCAATGACCTATTTTTATGCCAGTACCATCTTGTTTTTATTACTGTTGCTCTATTATACAGCTTGAGATCAGGGATGGAGATTACTTTAGCATATCTTTTATTGTATAGGCTTGTTTTAGCCATCCTGGTTTTTTGTTTTTCCAAATGAAGTTGAGATTTGATCTTTCCAGTTCTGTAAAATATTGTGTTGGTATTTTGATAGGGATTGCATTGAATCTGTAGATTGCTTTTGGTAGGATGGCCATTTTTACTATGTTGATTCTCCCAATTCATGAGCATGGGAGGTCTTTCCACTTTCTTTTTTAAATTGTTTTTACATTTTTATTTTTTATTAATTTATTCTTATTACATCTCAATGGTTATCCCATCCCTTGTATCCTCCCATTCTTCCCTCCCTCCCATTTGCCACTTATTCCCATCCCCTATGACTGTTTCTAAGGGGGATTTCCTCCCCTCACCCCCGTATATGCTCATAGGGTATCAAGTTTCTTCTTGGTAGCCTGCTATCCTTCCTCTGAGTGCCACCAGGTCTCCCCCTCCAGGGGACATGGTCAAATATGAGGCACCAGAGTACATGTGAAAGTCATACCCCACTCTCCACTCAACTGTGGAGAATGTTCTGACGATTGGCTAGATCTGGGTAGGGGCTTAAAGTTTACCGCCTGTGTTGTCCTTGGCTGGTGCCTTAGTTTGAGCAAGACCCCTGGGCCCAAATCTGCCTATCATAATGTTCTACTTATAGATTTCTAGGACCCTCTGGATCCTTCTACTTTGCTGTTCTCCCATGCTTCTCTCATCTAGAGTCCCAATAGGATGTCCTCCTCTCTGTCCCAGTTTCCAGGTAAGTGAAGGCTTTCGTGGGACATGCCCCTTGGGCTAGTATGCAGATATAAGTGAGTATAGGTCATTTGATTCTTTCTGCTTCTGGGTTAACTCACTCATTATGATCATTTGTAGCTCAATCCATTTGTCCACAAATTTCGGGAATTCCTTGTTTTTAATAGCTGAGTAGTATTCCATAGCGTAAATGTACCACAGTTTCTTTACATCCTTCTAAGAGACTTGAAAATTTTTTTCATATAGGTCTTTCACTTGCTTGGTTAGATTTACACCGAGGTACTTTATATTGTCTGAGGCTATTGTAAAGGGAGTGGTTTCCCTAATTTCTTTCTTCACCCATTTGTCATCTGTATACAGGAGGGCTACTGACTTTTTCCTGCCACTTTGCTGAAGTTGTTTATCAGCTGTAGGAGTTCTTTCGTAGAATTTTGAGAGTCATTACTGTGTACTCTCATATCATCTGCAAATAGTAAAACTTTAATTTCTTCCTTTCCTGTATGTATCTCCTTGATCTCTTTAGTTGTCTTATTGCTCTAGCTAGGACGTCAAGTACTATATTGAAGAGAAATGGAAAGAGTGGACAGCCTTGTTGTGTCCCTGATTTCAGTGGGATTGACTTGAGTTTCTCACTATTTAGCTTGATGTTGGCTATAGGCTTGCTGTATATTGCCTTTCCTATGTTTAGGTATGTGCCTTGTATCCTTGCTATCTCTAAGACTTTTAACATGAATGAGTTTTGGATTTTATCAAATGCTTTTTCTACATCTAAGGAGAGGGTTATGTGTTTTTTCCTTCAGTTTGCTTATATGGTTGATTACATTGATGGATTTCTGTATATTGAACCACCCCTGTCTGTCTGGTATGAAGCCTATTTGGTCATGATGGATGAGATTTTTGATGTGATATTGGATTTGGTTTGCTAGAATTTTATTGAGTATTTTTGCATCTACGTTTATAAGGGACATTGGTCTAAAATTCTCTTTCATTTTTGGGTGGCTTAGGTATTAAGGTTATTGTGGCTTCATAGAATGAGCTTGGTAGTGTTCCTTCTGTTTCTATTTTGTGGAATAGTTTGAAGAGTATTGGTATTAGTTTTTCTCTGAAGGTCTGGCAGAATTCTGCACTGAATCTATCTGGCCCAGGACTCTTTTCGGTTGGGAAACTTTTCATGACTGGTTCTATTTCCTTAGGGGACGTAGGACTGTTTAATTTGTTTGCCTGATCTTGATTCAACTTTGGAAAGTGGAATTTATCTAGGAAATTGTCCATATCCTTTAGATTTTCAAATTTTGTGGCATTTAGGCTTTTGAAGTAAGACCTAATGATTCTTTGAATTTCCTCAGTATTTGTTGTTATGTCTCCCTTTTCATTTCTGATTTTGTTAATTTGGCTACTCTCCCTTTGTCTTTTGTCCTGTTGATTTTCTCAAAGAACCATCTCTTGGTCTTGTTGATTCTTCGGATTGTTTTCTTTGTTTCTAATTTATTGATTTCAGCCCTGAGTTTGATTATTTCCAGTCATCTACTCCTCTTGGGTGTGTTTGCTTTTTTTCTTTTCTATAGTTTTCAGGTATTCCATTAAGTTGTTCATATGCAATGTCTCCAGTTTCTTTATGAAGGCACCTAGTGTATAAATTTTCCTCTTAGCATTGCTTTCATTGTGTCCCAAAGGTTTGGATACATTGTGCCTTCATTTTCATTGAATTCTAAGAAGTCTTTAATTTCTTATTTGACCCAGATGTCATTGAGTAGAACATTGTTCAGTTTCCATGTGTTTAGAGGCTTTCCATTAATTCTATTGTTGTTGATGCTCAGCTCTAGGCCATGGTGGTCTGATAAGATGCAGATTATTTAAATTTTTTGTTATCTATTGATGCTTGTTTTGCAACAAATTATATGGTCTATTTTGGAGAAGGTTCCATGTGGCACAGAGAAGAAAGTATATTCTTTTATGTTTGGGTAAAAAGTTCTGTGGATGTCTGTTAGGTCCATTTGATTCATAACCTTTGTTAGCTCGAATATTTCTCTATTTAATTTCTGCCTTGAGGGTCTGTCCATTGGTGAGAGTGAGGTGTTGGGGTCTCCCACTATTATTGTGTTGGGATCGATGAGTGATTTAAACTTTAAATATATTTCTTTTTACAAATGCAGGTGCCCTAATATTTGGGGCATAGATATTCAGGATAGTAATGTTCTCTTGGCAGATTTTTCCTTTGATTAGAACAAAATGACCTTTTCAATCTTTCTTGATCAATTTTAGTCAAAAGTCTACTTTATCATATATTAAAATGGGTACTCCCACTGGCTTCCTGAGTCCATTTGCTTGAAAAATCTTTTTTCAGCCCTTTACTCTCAGGTAATGTCTATCTTTGTTGTTGAGGTGCCATTCTTGAATGCAGCAGATCTGTTTTTGCATCCATTTTTCTTAGCCTGTGTCTTTTTATTGGGGAGTTGAGGCCATTGACGTCGAGAGATATTAGTGACCAATGGTTATTGGATCCTTTTATTGTGGAGTTAGTAGTGATTCTATGTGGCAGTGTCTGTTTTGGTTTTGCTGATGTGAGATTATCTATGTATTGCATTTTCTTGGCTGTAGTTGACTTCATTGTGATGAAGGTTTCCTTCTACTATTTTCTGTAGAGCTAGGTTGGTGTTTAGATACAGTTTAAATTTGGTTTTGTCACAGAATATTTTTTTTTTTTTTTGTCTATGGTGATTGAAAGTTTTGCTGGATATAGTAGTCTAGGTTGGTGTTCATGGTCTCTTAGAGTCTGCATGACCTCAGCCCAGGCTTTTCTGGTCTCTGTTGAAAAGTCAGGTGTAATTCTGATGCATCTGCCTTTATATGTTATTTGGCCTTTTCCCCTTGCTACCTTTAATATATTTTCTTTATTCTGCAGATTTAGTGTTTTGATTATTATATGGTGGGGAGAATTTCTTTTCTGGTTTAGTATATTTGGTGTTCTGTAGGCCTCTTGTATGTTCAAGGGTATCTCTTTAGGTTGGGGAAATTTTCTTCTATGATTTGCTTGAAGACATTTTCTGGACCTTGGGATGCTGCATCCTCCTTTTCATCAACTCCTATAATGCTGAGGTTATGCCTTCTCATGGTGTCTTGATTTCTTGGATACTCTGTGTCACCAATTTTTCTGTTTTAATATTTTTTTGAGAGCTGTATCATTTTCTTCTGTTGTATCTTCAGCCCTTGAGATTCTGTTCTCCAGATCTTGGATTCTGTTGGTTATACTTGTCTGTTGGATTCGTGCTTCTTTCTTTAATTATTCCATTTTACAGTGTTTTTCAATTTGTGATTTTTAAATATTGTCTATTTCTGTTTTCAGGTCTTGAACTGTTTAATTTCTTCACCTGTTTGTTTGTGGTTTCTTGTTTCTCCTGGGTGGCCTCTATTGTTTGTGTTTCCCTGGAGTTCTTGGAAGGATTTATTCATTTCCTATTTATAATTCTCAAGTAGCTGTATTTGAGAATTTTGAGGTCATTTTCCTGTGATTCCACTGTATTAGTGTGTCTGTCTGGGCTTTCTGGTGAAGGCATAATGCCTTGGGTTTTGTTATTTGACCTTTTATTCTTTCCTGTAGGCATCTTCTGAGAGGGCTTGGGCTTCCTGAGCTGGTAGTCACTGGGGTGAGTACCTTTTGGCGGCAGCTGCTTCCTATACTGTCTTGGCAGACTCTGTCTTCCTGCATCGATATTTGTCTAAGCTCTGCCACCTAGGATCCACAATATTGTAGGGTTCCTCTGGCTGCTTGTTCTTCTCTGAGGAGTCAACCATACAGTAAGCCTGTGGTTTGAATGCCAGATGCTGTGTGGTTTAAGCTGTGTTAATCCTTTGCTCCTCAGGAGGTCCACACTGCTTCAGGGCTCTAAAGAGTGCAGTGTGCTCAGAGCTTGTGATTCCCAGCCCCGTGGGATGGCCATCCAGGTTGGGGAGGTGGGGTGTGTGTGGGGATTTCTTTTCCTTTTCCTTATTTGTCTATGTCTTGCAAAGTGGCCCGTTGGTTCTCTCACCTGTTTTGCTGTGCTGCACCTTCCAGCTTGTAGTCATTGCTTTCCATCAGCTTCTCTCTGTTGTTTGCAGCCAGCAGCTGGGTCACATGCAAGTCTCTCCACCACTCACCAATGTTTGTAGCTCACAACTGTCCCTCCTGGTTGCCCGCTGATCACTGATGCCCATAGTTCACTACTGCCCTCTGCAGCCCATCCCACTGCTGCTGCTCTATTCCCCGACACTGGGGGTGGGGGGGTCTGTGTTTTTTTAGCCTATTCCAGGGAGCACAGGTTTTCCTAAGTTTGTTCCTTCCAAAGCATGGAGTTGTCCTGCTGTAGTGAGGAATGAGCTTGGAGTTCCTGGCTAAGAAATCAGTGCAATTTCCTGACTCAATTACTCTGGCTTGTAGGCAAGGTCTTCACTACTTGCCACCATCTTGGAAAATGAAACATCTTAATTTCAATGCTATTTATTGTTGGTCACTGTGCTTTTGAGAAAGAGGAATTACCTCATAGTTAAAAAGGCAATTAATTGCAAAACAGATGAATTCTAAAATACAACAGGTTATATGTTTTAAAACTAAATATTTCTTAACTATGTATCTGTTTTATAAGTTCATAGTGAGTTCAGAATGATAAATGTTGACAAGGCATAAAGGTTAAAAGGGTATGAAAGTTACAAGAATATAAGTCTTTTTAGTTAGGACTGACTTGACTACACATTTTCTGGCTATCTCTTAGTTTATAGTGAGTTCAGAACAGTAATTATATCTGTCTTTCAATTTAAAATGACAGCATACAATTCCACAAAGTGACAAGGTATAAGGAATTATATCAGTACAGTTTGTATATTTAGACATTAAGGTTTGTACTTAATTTAGACATTTCTTGGTAGTCCCATTATATTATGGGTTCATGGGAAGTTTAAACTAACTTGTCTATATTTATGGTGTACAACAGGATTTGTGGTGCCATCTGAAGTGAAGACTTATTTGAGACCACAAATCTCCTTCAAGGCTGTTTCCTAATGAGGCATCTGGAGGTCCACAAAAATATTTTTTACAGCCATAAACTTTCTAAATTTTTTTAGAAGATCTAAAACAATTTAACTTTTAAAATTGTTTGAATTAAGTCATGAGTTCCATAATCAGGGATTAATTCATCCGAGTAGTAGTGCATCTTCAATAAGATCCCATTAGGAAGCTTTTTCAATCAGAGCTAGTCAATACCCAGAAATTGACAGTTCACACCAATGTCAGATTTTAGAAAGATACAACAGTGAACGATTGACAGGGTTGTTAGAGGTTGAAAGCAATTCTGGGGTGCATCATGGTACAGACTTTGCAAAATACCAGATCCCTTCCAGAGATCTTTCATGCCTACCAAACTTCTCCAAGTCAATGGCTCTTGACATTGTGTCAGAGGCTGGAAGTAATCTTGCATGCATCTTGCAAAATACCAGATCACCTCCTAGAAAGCCCACATACCTAATGAGCTCCTTTTATAGAATGCCTCTTGGCAAGGAACAGAGAAAGTCATAAAGTTAACACAGCTGCTTGACAAAGGCTCAGCAAACCTGAGCTGCATGATGCAGTTGCTGTCCTGCTGTCTTTCACTTTTGGTCTTGATGTTCACATGCTGCATGCTTGGGGTGGGTTCAGGGCATTTAATATTTATACAACTTGGGGAATTGGGTTGATGGAAAATTTCTTATGAATCATTTATGCCCTCTCCCAGGAGTATTGTTTCTGTGCTTCCTAAGGAAAGTACTGAGAATATTTCAGGAACATATCCTTTTCTGGCTCTACTTGAAGGTTTTCCTTATGCCCTGGAGGTTGTGTCTCACAAAAAGACTTCAGAGATCTCCCACCGAGGCCCCAGCTCCAAGATACTCTTAAAATATCTGCTTGTGTATTTACATAAGAACAAGGTAGTAAGAAAAAAGTAAACATAAAAAGGTAAGCAAGCTTTGGCTGGCTAGAGGAGTTGGCAGCAGATCAAGTCTCTTCCTACTATACTCTCAGATGATTATGAGACATATAAGATTGGGGGTCACATATGGTCTGTCCCTATAAGAAAAGATACAGCAACAAAATTAGATTGGCTGGAATTATTTCTGTCTTAGACAGGGGCTTATACTGATGGACAAATGATGATGTGGAAAAATATTAAGAGAATAAGGTATTGGGACTACCCCATTTCTTGGAAAAGTTTGCTAGTGCAGGGCCACTGTGGTGTTGTGTGACCAAGGAACAAAAGAATACCAAGATTATACATATAACTAAATTATACAAATATATAAAATATAAACATCATATTATGCCAGAAATTGGATAACTAAAGCAGATTTGGCATGAAGGTTTTTCTTGGGCCTAATGACAATTGCACAGTGACCATTCAAAGCTGTTAATACAGGTCCTTGGTCATGACAATTTGCCCAGGCTGGCTTGTATATTTTCTTTCTGTCGAGTACCCTTGAAACTGCAAGATTCTTGAAAGTTGGGCTAAGGGGCTAATGAGGGAAAATGACCATACAAGACAGCTCTGCTCTATCACGGTTTAACAATGATGACAGATTATGGCGTCAGTATGACTGAAAAGATGACACTCTTCTATCATGGCTTATCAATGGTGACTAAGATTATGACACAGAAGAAGTTTAACTTCCGTCCACAGACAAACATGATATGAACTATGCCGTAGAACAACATCAAACTATCCCTGCTTACTGAGTTCTGTACAAATAAAGAAGCACCCCAAGTCCTAGTGAGGCTACAAAATTCCCCCAACTACCACGCCTGACTCACTCACTCCTCCCTTGTTGAATCCTTATCTCCTCTGTTGAACCTGGGCATTGCTAGAGCTGTCCCTCAGCAACAAAGCAAGTCTCAGGGTATATTAAAAAAATTGGAACAACATCCTACACCCTTTTTGGGCACTGCAGATGCTATCACAAACAGAAACAACAGAAAGCTTACAAAGTCATGTAAACTGAACAGATCAGTACTGAATAAAAAATGAGTCAAGACAAGGATTAGGAAAGAAATTTGAAATTTTCTGTAATTGCAGGTAAATGAAAACACAACTTACCCGGACAAATTGGGCACAATGAAGGTGGTTCTAAGAGGTAAGTTCATAGCACTAAGAGCCCACATGAGAAAAAAATGGAGAGATCTTACATTAGCAACTTTACAGCACACATGAAAGCTCTAGATAACAAAGAGAAGAAATACATCAAAAGAAGTAGATGTCAAGAAATAATCAAACTGGAGATACCAGTGAGGTACTTCTGGTGGTTGTTCAGGAGCCAATGGTTGTGGAGGCCAGGGTCAACTGGGAGCATCCATCTGATCCAGTGCTCAGGTGTAGGGCATGGCAGCCAGAAGGGCAGGTAGCCTTTCCTGCTGTCTTCCTGTCAACAGACCCTTTCATGCACTCTGTTCAGATCCCCAGAACCCAATCCACTACCATCCCTTCCTATCCCACTGCTTGCTCCACTGAAGTAACCCTGCCATGACCTTAGGCAGATATCTGCTACTCAGGTATGAGCCAGGCCAGTCAGAAGAACAGGTAAAAGTCCTGCCTGCCCTTTTAACCCTATCATGGTCTCAGTTCAGATTCTAAGGACCCAACCCAATGCTACCCCTTCCCACCTTGTCATCTCCCACACCATACACTGCCATGCTCAGGTGCAGGCCATGCCCAAACTTGAAGATGGGTTTGAATGAGCATGTGTGGAGGGACAAGGATTTGATTTTTGGTGTGGAAAAAGCCTCACTCAGTTTTCCAGGGCTGACATTTCTAGGTGGTTTTTCAGTGTGGGTGACAGCCTATGTGTGATAACAGTTGTTAACAACAAAGAAGACAACATCTGCTGAGTGTGTACACACCTGCTCACATCCCCATCCTGACCTGGAGCAAATATCTCTCAATATTGGAACTAAACTCTCAAGTGTTTTGTTCTTTAACAGTTAAAGCTAGAAGAGTCTGCAGTTTGACTATTTCTTTGGTCACTATCAGGAGCCCACAAGGTGGCAGTGTTTTCTTAGGAGTCCTGAGCAAATGTCTCAAGTAGGGGAGAAGGGGGTAGAGAGAGAGGAAGAAGGAGGGTGCAGGAAGAGGAGGAGGGGGTGGAGAAAGGGCTGGGGGAAAGGCTTGGTGCTGCTCAGGTGGCGACAAGTCTTTTTTCTAGTTGCTAACTTAGGGTTGAGAGTCTCAGTCCTCATTGAGAGGGAAGAAGACAGTATGACATCCTTGAGTGTGTCACTAGTGGTCCTGTGGCTTCAGTTAAACTGTAAGTGTGGGAATGTCTTCAGGATCCAGGTGTGAGATGTAAAGTTGTTGCCTCTTCCAGGCTCATGGGAGAAACAAAATGTTTTAAATCTCATGTTAGGGGTGGGAGGCCCATGGAAAAGGCATTCTGGAGGGTTAGCATCCATGTACATCCAGGCCTGTTTGTCTGACCTTTGTCTTTCTGCACAGGGGTGAGCTGCAAGCAGAAGGTGCAACAGGACCCAGAATCCCTCAGTGTCCCAGAGGGATCCATAGCTTCTCTCAACTGCACTTTCACTGATTCTAGTTCTCAGTACTTCTGGTGGTTCAGACAGCATCCCGGGCAAGGCCCCAAGGCACTGATGTCCATCTTCTCCAATGGTGACAAGGAAGAAGGCAGATTCACAGCTCACCTCAATAGAGCCAGCCTGTATGTTTCCCTGCACATCAGAGACTCTCAGCCCAGTGACTCAGCTGTCTACCTCTGTGCAGTGAGCACACAGTGCTCTCCAGGCACCTGCAGCCTGCACCCAAACCTACTGTGCCCTTCAAGGCCCGAGGGAGGGGACAGAGCACACAGTGGAGAAATTATGTTTCTATTTCATATGCAAAGGAAATTAAGGCCAGGGGTAGAGAAGGCTCGAGTCATTGGAAAAATATTTTGACATTTTGAAATTAAGTAATCCTGAAAGGAAATGCACCCTTTTGGTTTAGTTGAAATATTTTCCACTTTTGTTTTCTCACATACTGATGGTTCCACAACAGTGTGCACACTCATAATGTGCTGATGTTCATGAGTTGGAAGACAAAAACATGGTTCTGAGACTCACCACACACCATTCCATAACGTCCATGATCACCCCTGTAGCACATCTCATTCCTTCATTTTCTTTCTTTTTAATATATTTTATTAATTTATTCATAATACATCTCAATTGTTATCCCATCCCTTGTATCTTACTATTCCTCCCTCCCTCCCATTTCCCCTTACTCCCCTCCCCTATGAATGTGACTGAGGGGGATTACCTCCCCCTGTATATGCTCATAGGGTATCAAGTATCTTCTCTGTAACCTGCTGTCCTTCCTCTGAGTGCCACCAGGTCTCCCTCTCCAGGGGATGTGGTCAAATGTGAGGCACCAGAGTACGTGAGAAAGTCATACCCCACTCTCCACTCAACTGTGGAGAATGTTCTGACCATTGGCTAGATCTGGGTAGGGGGTCAAGGTTTACTGCCTGTACTGTCCTTGGCTGGTACCACAGTTTGAGCAGGACCCCTGGGCCCAGATTTGCCCATCATAATGTTCTTCTTGTAGGTTTCTAGGACCCTCTGGATCCTTCTATTTCCCCATTCTCCCATGCTTCTCTCACCTAAAGTCCCAATAGGATGTCCTCCCCTCTGACCCACTTTCCTGGTATGTAAAGACTTTCATGGAACATGTCCCTTGGGCTAGTGTCCAGATATTAGTGAGTATATACCATTTGAGTCTTTCTGCTTCTGGGTTAACTCACTCATTATGACCATTTCTAGTTCAATCCATTTGTACACATATTTTGGGAATTCCAATGCTTTTAATAGCTGAGTAGTATTCCATAGTGTAAATGTACCACAGTTTCTTTATTTGTTCTTCTACTGAGGGACACTTAGGCTTTTTTCCATGATCTGGCTATTATGAATAAGGCTGCTATGAACATGGTTGAGCAAATGTTCTTGTGCACTGGAGCATCTTCTGGGTATATTCCAAGGAGTGGAATATTAATTGTTGACCTTAAGGCCTGGGCTGTTGGAGTTCTGTTCCGGAAGTTTGCTCCTGTGCCAATGTGGTTCCAGGCTCTTCCCCACTTTTTCTTCTAACCAATTTAGTGTCTCTGATTTTATATTGAGGTCTTTGATCCACTTGGACTTGACTTTTATGCGTGGTGACAACTATGGGTCCAATTGCATTTTTTACATGTAGACAACCAGTTAGACCAGCACCATTTGTTGAAGATGCTATCCCTTTTCCATTGAATAGATTTGGCTTCTTTGCCAAAAATCAAGTGACCATATGTGTGTGGATCCATATCTGGGTCTTCGATTCAATTCCGTTGATCCACCAGCCTATTGCTATGCCAGTACCATGATGTTTTAACTACTATTGCTCTAAAGTACAGCTTGAGATCAAGCATGGAGATTCCTCTGGAGGATCTTTTACTGTATAGGATTGTTTTAGCTATTCTGGGTTTTTTGTTTTTCCATATGAAGTTGAGAATTATCCTTTCAACGTCTTTAAAAATTTTTGTAGGTATTTTGATAGAGATTGCATTGAATCTGTAAATTGCTTTTGGTAAGATGGCCATTTTTACCATGTTAATTCTCCTGATCCATGAACAAGGAAGATCATTCCATCTTCTCATGTCATCTTCAATCTCTTTCATCAGAGTTTTGAAATTTCTTTCAAACAAGTCCTTCCCTTGCTTGGTTAGAATAACTCCTAAATATTTTATATTGATTCTGGCTAATGTGAAGGGTGTAATTTTCCCAATTTCTTCCTCTGTATGATTGTCATTTGTATATAGGAAAGCTACTGACTTTTTGAGTTAATTTCATATCCAGCCAATTTATCAGCTGTAGGAGTTCTTTGGTGGAATTTTGGGGGTCACTTATGTACACTATCATATCATCTGCAAATAGGGATAATTTGACTTCCTCCTTTCCCATTTGGATACCCTTGATCTCCTTTTGTTGTCTTATTGCTCTGGCTAGAACTTCGAGTACTATATTGAAGAGATATGGAGAGAGTGGGCAGCCTTGCCTTGTTCCCGATTTTAGAGGAATTTCCTTGAGTATCTCACCATTTACTTTGATTTTGACTATTGGCTTGCTGTATATAGCCTTATTTATGTTGAGGTATGTGCCTTGTATCCCCGATATCTCCAAAACTTTAAACATGAATGGGTGTTGGATTTTATCAAATGCTCTCTCTGCATCTAAGGAGATGATCATGTGGTTCTTTATTTTGGGTTTGTTTATATGGTGGATTATATTGATGGATTTCTGAATATTAAACCATCCCTGCATGCCTAGAATGAAGCCTACTTGGTCATGGTGAATGATATCTTTGTTATGTTCTTGTATTTGTTTTGCAAGTATTTTATTGAGTATATTTACATCAATGTTCATAAGAGAAATTGGTCTGAGATTCTCTTTGTTGGGTCTTTGTGAGGTTTAGATATCAATGTGACTATGGCCTCATAGAATGAATTTGTTAATGTTTCATCCATTTTAATCTTTTGGAGTAGCTTGTAGAGTATAGATATTAGCACATCCTTCTTGAAGGCCTGGTAGAATTCTGCACTGAAACCATCTGGCCCTGGGCTTTTTTTGGTTGGGAGTCTATCAATGATTGCTTCTATTTCTGTAGGGAAAACGTGACTATTTAGCTTGTTTATCTGTTCTTCATTCAATTTTGGGATGTGAAATTGATCAAGAAAATCATCTATTTCTCTTAGATTTTCAAATTTTGTGGCATATATGCCTTCGAAGTAGAATCTTATGATTCTTTTTTTCCCTCAGTTTTTAATTTATTCATATTACATCTAAATTTTTAGCCCTTCCTTTGTATCCTCTTATTCCTCCCTCCCTCCCACTTCCCCTTTCTCCCCTCCCCTACGACTGGGACTGAGGGAGACCTCCTCCCCCTGTATATGCTCATAAGGTATCAAGTCTCTTTTTGGTAGCCTGCTATCCTTCCTTTGAGTGCCACCAGCTTCCCCAACCAGGGAACATGGTCAGGAAAGGGGCACCAGAGTTCGTGTGAGAGTCAGATCTCACTCTCCACTCTGTGGTGGAGAATATCCTGCTCATCGGCTAGGTCTGGGTAAGGGTTCGAAGTTTACTGCCTATAATTTCCTTGGCTGGTAACTCAATTTGAGGAAGACCCCAGGACCCAGATCCGCCTATCATAAAGTTCTTCTTATAGGTTTCCAGAACCTGTGGATCCTTCTATTTCTCCATTCTTCCATGCTACTCTCACCTAAAGTCTCAATAGGATGTCCTCCCCTCTGACACACTTTCCTGGTAAGTAAAGTTTTTCATGGGATGTATCCTTTGGGCTAGTGTCTCCATATAAGTGAGTGTATACCATTTCTCTTTTTGCTTCTGGGTGAACTCACTCATTATGATAATTTCTAGTTCAATCCATTTGTCCACAAATTTTGGGAATTCCTTGTTTTTAATAGCTGAATAGTATTCCATAGTGTAAGTGTACCACTGTTTCTTAATGCATTCCTCTACTGAGGGACACTTATGCTGTTTCCATGTTCTGGCTATTATGAATAAAGCAGCTATGAACATGGTTGAGCATATGTCCCTGTTGTGTGGTAGGGCATTTTCTGGGTATATTCCAAGGAGTGGGATAGCTAGGTCTTGAGAAAGCCCTATTCCCATTTTTCTGAGAAAGTGCCAGATCGCTTTCCAAAGTGGCTGTACTAGTTTGCATTCTCACCAGCAATGAAGGAGTGTTCCTCTCTCTCCACATCTTCGCCAACATGTGTTGTCACTTGAGTTTTTGATCTTAGCCATTCTGATGGGTGTAAGATGGAATCTCAGTGTTGTTTTGATTTGCATTTCTCTAATGACTAACGAGGATGAGCATTTCTTTAAGTGTTTCTCAGCCATTTGATATTCCTCTGTTGAGAATTCTCTGTTTAGTACTGAGCCCCATTTCTCTATTGGGTTATTTGGTTTGGTGGTGTTTACTTTCTTGAGTTCTTTATATCTTTTGGATATTAGACCTTTGTGAGATGTAGGGTTGGTGAAGATCTTTTCCCAGTCTATAGGCTGTCACTTTGTTCTCTTGACAGTGTCTCTCCTGCCTTACAGAAGCTTCTCAGCGTCATGAGGTCCCATTTATTAATGGTTGACATTAAGGCCTGGGCTGTTGGTGTACTGTTCAGGAAGTTGTCTCCTGTGCCTATGTGTTCCAGGCTTTCCCCCACTTTTTCCTCTAACTGAATTAATGTCTCTGGTTTTAAGTTGAGATCTTTAATCCACTTGGACTTGAATTTTGTGCATGGTGACAAATAGGGGTCTATTGAATTTTTCTACATGTAAACATCCAGTTAGACCAGCACCATTTGTTGAAGATGCTATCGTTTTTCCATTGAATAGATTTGGCTTTGTTGTCAAAAATCAAGTGAGCAAATATGTGTGGATTCATCTCTGGGTCTTCAGTTCAATTCCATTAATCCACTAGCCTATTGTTGTGACAGTACCATGCTGTTTTAATTACTGTTGCTCTATAGTCCAGCTTGAGATCAGGTATGGGGATTCCTCCGGTCGATCTTTTATAGTATAGGATTGTTTTTGCTGTTCTGGGCTTTTTATTTCTCCATATGAATTTGAGAATTGATCTTTCAATATCTTCAAAATATTTTGTAGGTGTTTAGATAGAGATTGCATTGAATCTGTAAATTGCTTTTGGTAAGATAGCCATTTTTACTATGTTAATTCTCCCGATCCACGAACAAGGTAGATCCCTCCATCTTCTGATGTCATCTTCAATCTCTTTCCTCAGAGGTTTAAAGTTTTTTTCAAATAAGTCCTTCACTTGCTTGGTTAGAGTTACTCCTAGATATTTTATATTGCTTGTGGCTATCGTGAAGGGAGTAGTTTTCTTAATTCCTTTCCCTGCCTGTTTATCATTTGTACGTAGCAAAGCTACTGCCTTTCTTGAGTCAACTTTTTATCCTGCCAATTTGCTGAAGGTGTTTATCAGTGTAGGAGTTCTCTGGTGGAATTTTGCGGGTCACTTATGTATACTATCATATCATCTGCAAATAGGGATAATTTGACTTCTTCCTTTCCCATTTGGATACCCTTGATCTCCTTTTGCTGTCTTATTGCTCTGGCTAGAACTTCAAGAACTATATTGAAGAGATGTGGGGACCAAGGGCAGCCTTGTCTGGTCCCCGATTTTAGAGGATTTCCTTGAGTGTCTCTCCGTTTAATTTAATGTTGGCTATTGGCTTGCTGTATATGGCCTTTATTATGTTTAGATAAGTGCCTTGAATTCCCAATCTCTCCAGAACTTTAAACATGAATGGGTGTTGGATTTTGTCAAATGCTTTTTCTGCATCTAAGGAGATGACCATGTGGTTTTTCTCTTTCAGTTTGTTTATATGGTGGATTACATTGATGGATTTCCATATGGTAAACCATCCCTGAATGCCTGGAATGAAGCCTACCTGGTCATGGTGAATGATGTTTTTGATATGCTGTTGTATTCGTTTAGTGAGTATTTTATTGAGTATTTTTGCAACAATGTTCATAAGAGAAATTGGTCTGAAATTCTCTTTTTTTGTTGTGTCTTTGTGGGGTTTAGGTATTAATGTGACTATGGTCTCATAGAAGGAATTTGGTAATGTTCCATCCATTTGTATCTTTTCAAATAGCTTGAAGAGTATCTGTATTATCTCCTCTTTGAATGACTGGTAGAATTCTGCACTGAAGTCATCTGGCCCTGGGCTTTTTTTTTTTTGGTTGGGAGAATATCAATGGTTGCTTTTATTTCTATAGGCAAAATAGGGCCATTTAATTTGTTTATCTGATCTTGATTCAATTTTGGCAAGTAGAATCGGTCGAGAAAATTGTCCATTTCCTTTAGATTTTAAAATTTTGTGGCATAAAGGCCTTTAAAGTAGGTTCTTATGATTCTTTGTATTTCTTCTGTGTCTGTTGTTATGTCTCCCTTTTCATTTCTGATTTTGTTAATTTGGATAGTGTTTCTCTGTCTTTTAGTTAGATTGGCTAACGATTTGTCTATCTTGTTAATTTTCTCAAAGAACCAGCTCTTAGTTTTGGTGATTCTTTGGATTGTTCTCTTTGTTTCTAATTTATTGATTTTAGTGCTGAGTTTGATTATTTCTTGACATCTACTCCTCTTGAGTGTTTCTTCTTCTTTTTTTCTAGGGCTTCTAGCTGTGTCGTTAAGTTGCTATGTGGGATGTTTCCACTTTCTTCTTAAAGGCATTTAGTGCTATGAATTTTCCTCTTAGCACTGCCTTCAATGTATCCCACAAATTTGGGTATGTTGTTGCTTCATTTTCATTGAATTTCAGGAAGTCCTTAATTTCTTTCTTTATTTCTTCCCTGACCCAGGTGTCATTAAGTAGAGAGGTGTTTAGTTTCCATGTCTGTGTAGGCTTTTTGTTATTTCTGTTGTTGTTGAAGTGCACCTTAAGATCATTGTGATCTGATAGGATATGAGGTATTATTTCAATCCTCTTGTATCTGTTGAGGCTTGCTTTGTGACCTACTATATAATCAATTTTGGAGAAGGTTCCATTGGGTGCAGAGAAGAAAATATATTCCTTCTTGTTTGGGTGAAAGGTTCTGTAGATATCTGTTAGATCCTTTTGATTCATGGCATTGCTTAATGGTGCTATTTCTCAGCTTAGTTTCTGTTTCAATGACCTATCCTTCAGTGAGAGTGGGGTGTTAAAATCTCCTACTATTATTGTGTCAGGATTGATGTGTGGTTTAAACTTCATTAATAGATCTTTTACAAATGTGGGTGCCTTTGTATTTGGAGCACAGATGATCAGAATTGTGATGTCCTCTTGGTTGACTTTACCTTTGATGAGTATGAAGTGTCCTTCCTCATCCCTTTTGATTTATTTTAGTTGAAAGTCTATTTTGTTCGATATTATAATGGCTATGCCTGCTTGCTTCTTGTGACCATTTGGTTGGAATTTTTCCAGTCTTTTACCCTCAGGTAATGTCTATCTTTATGGGTGAGATGTGTTTTTTGATTGTATGAGAATGTTGGATCTTGTTCATGCATCCATTCAGTTAGTCTGTGTCTTTTTATTGGAGAATTGAGACCATTGATGTTAAGAGATATTAATGACCAGTGACTGTTAAGAGTCTTAATTTTGATGTTGGTTCCAGTAGAGCATTTGTGTGGTTGTGTTTTTTATGGTGTAGTTATCTATTTCCTGTTTAGTTTTGGTTGTAGCGTGTCCCTTTGGTGTGGAGTTTTCCATCTAGTACTTTCTGTAAAGCTGGCTTTGTGGATAGGTACTGTTTGAATATGTTTTTGTCATGGAATATTTTGTTTTCTCCATCAATGGTTATTGATAGTTTTGCTGGGTAAAGTAGTCTGGCCTGGCAATTGTGGTCTCTTAGGGTTTGCAGGATCTCTTTCCAGGCCCTTCTGTCTTTTATTGTCTCTGCTGAGAAGTCAGGTGTAATTATCATAGGTTTGCCATTAAATGTTATTTGGTCCCTTTCCCTTGCAGATTTTAACAAGTCAGTCTATGTTTACATGAATTCACACTGCAGAACAAGCAGTTAACTTACATTGATAATCCCACCACATAGGAATAGCTCTGAGACTGACTGAGCCATGAATGTCTTTGCATAACCAAAGCTTCTTGTTGGTTACGGAATCCCTATGATTTATTTTTAGATGCCATTCTTCATATGGCATGAATGAAGGTTTACAGATGACTTTTTTCTGCTCATACAAAAAGCAGAGAGACAACTTTACCTGTTTTGTGCATCCTGCACACTTCATACATTTATAGTATTAGGGCCATATAATGCTTGTGAGAAATTATATGTTTTCAGAACAAAAGAACCAGACACTGATGCTGGATCAGACCCGACAGGATTTATTTCTCCTGCATGCTGAGACACTGACATCCTGCATTCTTCATGTTTCAGCCAGGAGTGCTTCAATTGCTATTCCTAATCAGAAAAGGACAGCTTCAAAGAAGGCTCCTGATCCCATTGGTTCAGCATTTTGGACTGTCCCAACTGGACTTATATCAAACCTGAAATTTCTCAACATTTAGAGACTGTACCACAAATACTAGTCCTAGATTGTTTAACTATTTTTTCAAATTTTATTTGGGCCCCTACATAGGTATTATTTGCCCCAAATCAGCCTGAAGAAACCTTAAGAGAAAGATGCTCCATTTTCCTTAAGTGGGGTTGATTGGGTTTTTGCTTGCTTTCTTGGGCTATAGATGTATGTTGTCATTGGAAGGTATGGAGATAGGGTTTTAAAAGAAAGAAAGGGGAATATGGAAATATATATGGATGACAGGACAAGAAGCAGATTATTGAGTCTACTCCTTAACTTAAGGACTTGTTACAAATAAGGTTGATTTTGATTCATTGATATAGAATTTTGTGTGTTGGTGCAAAATGGGTTTAATTTAGATACATCGAGATGGAATTAATGTTTGATATTATTCTTCACACATTATATTTCTACTCTAATATGAGGTATCATACATGTACAACTCAATTAATACATGGTTTACTTCCAGTACTCTGATAGTGCTATTGCAGAGTATTTAAGATAATTAAGTAATACATGTCCATGGTTAGTTGATCAATTCATGGTCATATCAAGTACAGAAATATATAACCTAGGTTTAACAGATAGGTATGATTCTACAGATAAATAAGGTAAAATAGTTAGATATGGTCTTCAAAAACCCCAGAGACCTACAGAATACAGCATTTAAAAATATTTTTATTATTTTGAGGATTCTTTGACAATAATACAGTTTAATTCCTGAGAACACTTAGCCTACCTCAAAAAAGATAATGAGCATTGAAGAAACTGCTTGTGGAGATGGCTTTGAATGTGGCAAAACAGCCACTGGACAAAAATGTCCTCATTTCTCTCACAGACAAAATTCTGCCTAGAATGGGCCAGCTTGGATGCAGGCAGAGTCAACAGCTGGACTGTGCCAAGACAGGGTAAACAAGTTCTCATTAGTTCCTGCTCCACAAACATGTCTGTCAGAGGTACTGGGCCAGAAAGCTGAAGATTATACTCCAATGTTATAGAGTTTTGGTTGACTGTCCAGGCAGTAAACTGTTTCTGTTTTTTTTTTTTCATTTTGGAAGATGCTAACCTGTACTTCCTGTTTACTCAGGTAATTAAATTTATTCCTTCTGAAGTCTCTGATGGGGTAGAAGAGCAGATAGTATTAAAGTTAAGTTTAGCAAAGTGACAGCCTACAGACTGGGAAAAGATCTTCACCAACCCTACATCTCACAAAGGTCTAATATCCAAATTATATAAAGAACTCAAGAAATTAAACACCAACAAACCAAATAACCCAATTGAGAAATGGGGCTCAGAGCTAAACAGAGAATTCTCAACAGAGGAATATCAAATGGCTGAGAAACACTTAAAGAAATGGTCAACCTCCTTAGTCATCAGGGAAATGCAAATCAAAACAACTCTGAGATTCCATCTTACACCCATCAGAATGGCTAAGATCAAAAATTCAAGTGACACCACATGCTGGCGAGGATGTGGGGAGAGAGGAACACTCCTTCATTGCTGGTGGGAATGGAAACTAGTACAACCACTTTGAAAATCCACCTGGTGCTATCTCAGAAAAATGGGAATAGGGCTTCCTCAAGACCCAGCTATTCCTCTCCTTGGAATATACCCAGAAGATGCTCCAGCACACAACAAGAAAATTTGCTCAACCATGTTCATAGCAGCCTTATTCATAATAGCCAGAACATGGAAACAGCCTAAGTGTCCATCAGTAGAAGAATGGATAAAGAAACTGTGGTACATATACACTATAGAATACTACTCAGCTATTAAAAACAAGGAATTCCCAAAATTTGTGGATAAATTAATTGAGCTAGAAATTATCATAATGAGTGAGTTAACCCAGAAGCAGAAAGACTTAAATGGTATATACTCACTTATATCTGCATACTAGCTCAAGGGGCATGTCCCACGAAAGCCTTCACTTACCAGGAAACTGGGACAGAGGGGAGGACATCCTATTGGGACTCTAGATGAGAGAAGCATGGGAGAATGGCAAAGTAGAAGGATCTAGAGGGTCCTAGAAACCTACAAGAAGAACATTATGATGGGTGGATCTGGGCTCAGGTGTCCTGCTCAAACTATGACAATACATGCAGTAAACCACAAACCCTACCCAGATCTAGCCAATGGTCAGAACATTCTCCACAGTTGATTGGAGAGTGGAGACTGACTTTCATACAATCTTTGGTGCCCCATATTTGACCATGTCCCCTGGATGGGGAGGCCTGGTGGCACTCAGAGGAAGGATAGCAGGCTATCAAGAAGAGACTTGATACCCTATAAGCATATACAGGGGGAAGAAGTCCCCCTCAGTCACAGTCATAGGGGAGGGGAGTAAGTGAAAAATGGGAGGGAGGGAGGAATGGGAGGATACAAGGGACCCAAAGCTCCACATGAGTCTCCTGGAATATCAGACAGGATGGAACTGCTCAGTCATTTGTCCTTCATTTGGATTGTCTTTCTTTTGCTGAGCAGGGGTGTGAGGAGCTGGAACAGAATCCTTTAGCCCTGAGTCTCCATGAGGGAACCAGTTCTGTTCTGAGATGCAATTTTTCAGCCCCTATTGAGGAGTGTGCAGTGGTTCTGACAGAACTCTGGGGACAGCCTCATCAGTCTGTTTTTTCTGGTTCCAGGAACAAAGGAGAATGGGAGATTAAAGTCAACATTTGAGTCTTGGAGTGCTACAGGATCCTGCAGATCAGGGACGCCCAACTGCAGGACTCAGGCACCTACCTCTATGCTGTTGCTGAGTCACAGTGCTCCCAGTAAGCCTGCAGCCTGGCCCCAAACTGCAGCTGGGCGTTCAGCTCCAGCACCTGACACAGGCAGATGCTGCAGGAGGTTTTGCACAGCTTTGGGGTTCCCAGTTGATGTTGTGTCTCTGTCATCTCCATGTAACACACTAGGCAGTTCAGGACTGCTGTTTTACTTCATTGCACCCTTTTCCTTACAGACTCCCATTTTCAGGAAAAAATTCTCATGAAGGCTATTGAAACAACTGACAAAGATGAGAAGGTTCAAAGTGCTATCAAATAGATCCATTGGCACATTGTTAATGTCTTAAATTAATATTAAAGGGCTTAAAGAGAAAAGGTGTACCACAAACAGAAAAGAGATGTGTAGGCTTAGATTTTTTCAAAACCTCCTTAAACACTTCTACCTCATCTCTTAACCCATCAACCAGAGGAAGAGGAGAAAATGAAAATAGGAAAATGCGGTTGTGGACCTGTTTAGATGTAGTTCCTTGGGCCAATTCCAATATGTCAGGATATCAGCAGTGCAGTCCATTAGCCAACCCCAAACAGCAACACTAACCTGTAGTAGTGGCCGGATCCAGCCGAAACCACAAGACTCCTGCAGTGGGCAGGAGGCCTTGGAAGGATCCGGAACCAGCTGGAGCACTAGGAGGAGAAGCTCTCTGGAAAGTTTCTCCATGGGAAGCAAAGACCAGGAAGAGCAGCAAAGACCAGTGATGAGTTGCATGACACAATAGTGTAGTAATTACGATTATGAGAACCATAAAACTAGAATTTTACATCATATTTTAAAAGCTGCTTTTGTACAATATATCAAATATTAATCAAAAAGTACTACCTCAAATTTCTATACTAAACAATAGTCAAACAAAACAACTTTAATTTTCTATCAGTCAATAGTCAAACAAAACAACCTTAAATTTGCATCAAGATGCAATGATCAAACAAAACAACCTTAAATTTTTATCAATATATAATAGTTAAATTTTCTATTAATATACTGTAATTAAACAAAAGAACCTTAAATTTCTGTCAATATGTAACAGTTAAACAAAATAACCTTAAGTTTCTATCAATATATATTAATCCATATTGTTAAAAATTTTAGTTGTTGTTGTTATTATTATTATTATTATTATTATTATTATTATTATTATTATTATTATTATTCCTTTTCCCTCTTTCTCCCCCATCATTAGAGAAGTGAGAAAGATAAAAGAAAAAGAACAATAAACTTTATTTTGTTTCCTCCTAATAACAAGCAACAATCCTACATGATAACAAACAACCATAACACATCAAAGGACCAACACCATCCACACCACCCACACCACCTTTTGGGAGTGGAGGTGTTCTGTTCATAATATTACTTGTCTAAAAGCAAACTTACTTTTGGGTCCCTATGGAAATTGAAATATGGGCCAAATCCCAGGAAAGCTAGCTGTATCTTTTTTCTGTCCAGTCTCTTCAAACTCTGTGTTGTCTAGTCTCTGTGTGATTGATCATTGGGGCTGGCCTTTTTGAACTAGATTTCCATGCACATTTTAGAGAAATTTGTAACTAAGACAGTTTGTGAGAGTGAATCACTGGAGCTCTTTGCTTTGTAAAGACATTCATGTTTCAGATAGTAGGAGATCTTCCCTGGTCAGATCTAATCTATAAGTTTTGTTGGTAACCATATGTTTTCATTCCCTGTAGACACATGAGCACAACCACACCCCATCATAAAACTAATGTCAGCACATCCTTATAGTATATTGGTTGGCCTCGCTCCTCAGATTTTTAATAACACGGTGTCTCTCAGATGCTGTTACTTTTTCACTAACATTAAGAAAATTTAGAGTTAACAAAGCATTATTTAGTTTGTCCTTGGTGGTTTTTATTCTTCCTCTTTGTTTAAAAAGTATCTCTTCTAAAGTAGAATTGGCTTTTTCTAAAACTGCTTGTTCTGTGGGATTGTGTGGTGTACAAGTAATATGTTTTATAGTGTAATATACAAAATTTGCTTCATCGTATTGGATACATATGTAAGAGCACTCTCAGTCTTAAGTCATGCAGGTATCCCAATAACTGTCATTATTTATTTAAATTTATTTTTAATATGTAGTTAATTCACTTTACATTCTGATTGTATCCCTTCCCTCATCTCCTCCTGGTCCTACCCTTCTTTCTCCCTTCCCTCCCCTAGGACTCAGAAAAGGGGACCCCTCTGCCCCTATCATCTGACTCCATCCTATCAAGTCTTATCTGGACTGTGTGAGTCCTTTACAACTGCAGCTTGGCAAAGGTACCTTGCCAGGAGCAAGTAATCAATAAGTTGGCACCAGAGTCCATATCAGAGGTAGCCCCTACTCCCCATATTATGTGCCACTGAAAGATACTGTGCTGCTTATCAACTATATCTGATAAAGGGGTCTAGGTCCTCAATATGCATGGTCCTTGGTTGGTGCATCAATCTTCTCAGCTGTACCCCCTGCCTCTGAGCCCAGAATTGTTTGCTCTATTGGTCTTCTTGTGAAGCTCCTTTCTACTATAGGTCCTTGTATCCCACACCTACACCCCAAAGTTTGGCTGTAAGTCTCAGCAACTGCTTCTATCCTCTGCTGGTTGGAGTCTTTCAGAGGACCTTTATGGTAGGCTCCCATCCTGTTCCTTGTCTTCAACTGCTTGTGGTGTCTATTCTATTTGTCCTTGTGAATTAGAGGTCAGGATCTTCTCTAGGGTCCTTCTTGTTACTTAGTTTCTTTACATCTGTGTATTGTAGTGCTATCATCCTCTGTTATATGGCTAATATCTACTTATAAGTGAATATATACCATGCTTGTCTTTCTGGGTCTGGGTTGCCTCCCTCATGATGATCTTTTTTAGTTCCATCAATTTGCCTGGAAATGTCAAGATTTCCTTGTTTTTCTAAGGCACCAGCCAAGGACAATATAGGCGGTAAACTTTAAACCCCTACCCAGATCTAGCCAATGGTCAGAACATTCTCCATAGTTGAGTGGAGAGTGGGGTATGACTTTCACATGTACTCTGGTGCCTCACATTTAACCATGTCCCCTGGAGGGGGAGACCTGGTGGCACTCAGAGGAAGGACAGCAGGTTACCAAGAAGAGACTTGATACCCTATGAGCATATACAGGGGGAGGTAATCCCCCTCAGGAACAGTCATAGGTGAGGGGAATAATGGGAAAATGGGAGGGAGGGAAGAATGGGAGGATACAAGGGATGGGATAACCATTGAGATGTAACAAGAATAAATTAAAAAAAAAGATTTCCTTGTTTTTAATAGCTGAGTAGTATTCCATTATGTAAATGTACCACAGTTTCTCTATCCATTCTTCAGTTGAGGGACATCTAGATTATTTCCAGATTCTGGCTGTTATGAATAAAGTTGCTGTGAACATACTTGAGCAAATGTCCTTGTTGTATGGTGGAGCATATTTTGGGTATATGCCCCGGAGTGGTATAGCTGGCTCTTGAGGTAGCAGTATCCCCAAATTTCTGAGAAAGTATCAAATTGATTTTCAAAGTGCTTATCCAAGTTTACACTATCACCAGCAATGGAGGGATGTCCCCCTTTCTCCACATCCTTGCCAGCATGTTCTGTCACCTGAGTTTTTGTTCTTAGCCATTCTGATAGATGTAATCTCAGAGTTGTTTTGATTTGCCTTTCCCTGATGGCTAAAGATGTTGAGCATTTCTTTAAGTGTTTCTCAGCCATTCAATATTTCTCTGTTGAGAATTCTCTCTTTAGTTTTGCACCCCATTTTAAAATTGGATTATTTGGTTTTGTGGTGTTTCATTTTGTGAGTTCTTTATATATTTTAGATATTAGCCCTTTGTCACATGTAGGATTGGCCAAGATCTTTTCCTAATCTGTAGACTACCTTTTCATCCTATTGACAGTGTCCTTTGCCTTACAGAAGCATTTCAGTTTCCTGAGGTTTCTTTTATTAACTGTTGATCTTAGATCCTGAGCTGTTAGCATTCTGTTCAAGACATTGTCTCCCGTGCCAATGAGTTCAAGGCTCTTTCCCACATTCTCTTCAAATAGATTTAGTGTATCTAGTGTAATGTTGAAATCTTTGATCTACTTGGACTTGAGTTTTGTTCAGGATGATAAATATGGATTTATTTGTATTTTTCTACATGTAGACATCCAGTTAGACAAGCACCATTTGTTGAAAATGATTTCTTATTACCTTGTATGGTTTTTGCTTCCTTTGTCAAAAATCAACTCTCTGTAGGTGTGTGGGTTTGTTTGTGGGTCTTCAATACAATTTTGTTGATCAATCAGCCAATTTCTATGCCTGTAACATACAGTTTTTCCTACTATTACTCTGTAGTATTGCTTGAAGTCAGGGATGGAGATACCTCTGAAATTCTCTCTCTCTCTCTCTCTCTCTCTCTCTCTCTCTCTCTCTCTCTCTGTCTTTCTCTGAATCCTAGAGTCAAAAGAAACAAACTAGAATCCAGAAGTTAGAAACCTGACCACAAGGTGGCAGTGTACCTCAACTGAAGCAGAGAAGGGCCATCTTACTGAATTCTCAATAAACAACCTTTGGTCATATTCATTGGGGGAAATAAGTCATCATGCATGGCTGTGATAACAATAAGGACCAATCTAGACTTGCACATGGCTCAGCTGCCTAGAGACTGAGCATCTACATAAGAAGAACAATGAGGACAGATATTCATGCTTTATTCATTTTCCTCTGGCTGCAGATTGACTGTGAGTTGAGGATTGGAGTAGGATGGGGACAGTGTATGTTAGTGGATTGTCTGGAGATATACAGAAAATGGCTTTATTCAGCCTTGTCCTACTTACTACATGAAAAATTAAGGAAGAGTAATGACTTGAGAACCTTTCCCTCCATCATTCTGTGCAGGGCAGAGCCGAGGTGAGCAGGTGGAGCAACATCCTTCCTCCCTGAGTGTCCAGGAGGGAGCCAATGCTGTCATCACTTGCACTTACACAGACAGTACCTCAGTCTACTTCCCTTGATACAAACATGGGCCTGGGAAGGGTCCTCAGTTCATCACTGACATCTGTTCAAATATGGAAAGAAAGCAGCACCAATGACTCACCCTTTTGTTGAATAAGAAAGAGAAACACCATTCCCTGCACATCACAGCCACTCAGCCTGGAGACTCAACCCTCTACTTCTGTGCAGCAGATACACACTGATGCCCAGATACCTTCAGCCTTTCTTCAAACCTGCCATCACAGTTGGAGTGACACCCTTTGTTATGTCAGACATTCCAGGACAGCATTTGTTACATTGCTTTTTGGAGAGTGGAAACCAATATATAGATATTAAGAGTATAGCAGATACAGCCCAAGATGATCCAGATGTTTAGAACATATGGTTGATTGCAGCTTAATTCATATTAATTGTATGTTATTGTGTAGTACGGGCATTAACACACTATGATATGTTGGTTTAAATAACCAGAGGAAATTGAGTAATTGCATGAGTAGGTGCGCAGAGCAATGTCTGAAGTACAGGTTAAGCCTTCATCCTATTTATGTGTGAGGCAATCCTAACATGTCTATATATTCTGCAATCCCAAACCTCTTACATAAATTGGTGATATTCTACTTGAAAAAACAATGCTCTAAGAAGTTAATTTGCATTGTGTAAATCTCTGTCATTTTTGAACCACAATCCCTGACACCCATGGGCTTTTGACTCTTTAGATAATTGCTTTTTCCATTTTTGTGGCTAAACACGACTTGATATCTATCTATCTATCTATCTATCTATCTATCTATCTATCTATCTATCTATCTAAAATTTCCCTTGCCAAAAATATATGCAATAAATAAAATGTATGAAATGATTGGCTGTGTAACCAGACTTTAAGTTTTTGGAGTTTGTTCCAATGTAAATAATGGCCTGTATCAATATATCCCAAATTATACTGTACAAAGTCAAGACTATATATATTACATTCTAGTGTACAATGGATTTTTGTTATTTATTTAATTAAATGTTTTTGTCAAACACCCAAGAAGTAACTGAAAAAAATGGCAATGCTGAGTCATTCATTTATATGATCGTTGCTTACCCACATTGCATCAGGCACCAACCAAAGTCTTTGGAAGAGACACATTCTTTCTTTTAATTTTTCTTTTATTAAAAACCACAGCTTTTAAAGATAATTATATCTACTTATACACTTACTTTCTGTTGCTACTTTGTCTTTCTGGTGTATGTGAGAAAGTGTATCTTAATCACCTTACTTCAGTGTAGTTATTGAGAAGGAAGTGGACTGATGGTTAATTTACAAATAGCTTTCTACAGAGTTTTATATTCATGTTCTGAAGGAATTAAATATTAGTATTATTTCGAGTGTTATTTTTGAGTGATTGATAAATCAATGGCAATAAAGTTGTGTAAAAGTTATTTTGTTCCTTAATACTCCAACCTCTAAGAGGAGTGCAATAATTTGAATAATGCCCATTTTTTTTGTTTTTTTTGTTTTTTTGTTTTTTTTTTTTTGCTTTCTATTATTTTTTTTCTTTTTTCTTTTTTTTTATTAATTTATTCTTGTTACATCTCAATGTTTATCCCATCCCTTGTATCCTCCCATTCCTCCCCCCCCCCCCATTTTCCCATTATTCTCCTCCCCTATGACTGTTCCTGAGTGGGATTACGTCCCCCTATATATTCTCATAGGGTATCAAGTCTCTTCTTGAATGCCCATATTTTTATAAAAGTAGATATAACTAACTATTGTCTTGCTGAGTAAGATTTCATCTTGTGATACTTGAATACTCATTGAAGATTTCTTATTTGCCCCTATGTTCCATAAGTTCTCTTACTAGAGAAGCATGTTTACTCTTGATTGGTCCATTTCCCCTACAGTTGATGATGCTGTGAAGGGCAAGTGTGACTTACATTTTACTGTTTTGTATACTATGGGTTTTAAAAGAAAGATATAGTTAAATGATGCCGGGCTAATGTAGAATTTTGCCAGTAGCATTTAAAGGCATATCCAAGAGCATCTGGTTTGTAGCTCCAGTGATAGTTTTGTAGAGATGAATACATTATTACAACCACTGCCTTAGTAAATTCTGTATGTGTGAAAATTAGCTAGTTAAAAAATAGGATAAATTAGAGGCACACTGCATCCTAATGTATGAAAAACACCTAAAGGACAAAGAGTGAAGAACTGCGAAGGAGAACTTGACAAGCAGTGGCTACTGTCATTTCAAAGTTCCACTCTGGCAATCACGGATAGGCTGTGTGCTTCATGCAGGTGCACGTGGGTTTAAAGGTCTCAGAGTCAGCTCTCATATGCTGAGGACTATGTAAATTTTCTGGAGATTAGTTAAGATCAGTTAAGAGTTTATATCTCAGTAACTTTCTAACTACTGTCATTTAAGGATGAATGATGTCATACTAGTTGGCAAAAATGCGACCAAGGGGAAATTTCTTATGCTTTGTCTGCTGAGCTGGTTGACAACAGTATCAACGGGGTAATTTCCACAAGGTTCAATGGTGTCTGTCCTCTGCACTGGCTTTAAGGCCCCACCTCACCAGGGCTCAGATTATATATGGAAAGAGCAGGGAGGACAACTTTTTATGATGCAGATGAAGAGACTGCACTTTATTAGTTCATCTAGAAAGTCTGTGGAAGGATTGGAATATATGTGTTGTGCAGGTGTCTCTCTCCACTTATGCTGACTGTGATTCCTTCAGGAATATACACAGGAGTGGTGTTTTGGAGCCATATCATAATTCTATATTTAGTTTTTGATGGAACTTCATAATGATTTGTATTCTAGTTTAACAAATGTACATCCAGACTAGTGATTCACAAGGTTTATTTTTCTCATATATTCTCACCATTATTTGTTAATTTTTATTTTCTGGAGATTATCACGTTAATCCAAAAAAATCAGACACAGAAAGAAAAATATTGAAGGTTTTCTCTCATATTAAGAATATAGATTAAAAAAAAAAGGCATGAAAGTAAAGGGGTGCTATTTGGGAAGACTAAGGGGAATGTAGGAAATGAGAGGATAGGCAAGCCTGGTCATGGAGGATGGATCTGATTAAAATGCATCATTCACATGCATGCTATTTGTGCAATCAGTATTCTTAAGGAAGTGAAAAATCCGTATGGTTTGATGTGCCTTTATGCTAAACAAACAACCTAATAAGCAATGTGTCATCTGGTGGAATGGTGGCATTGATTGTTTTTAGGTCCAACCATCTGCTTTCTCACCGAATTTGAGGCCTGCTCTGTGGAGGAGGTACATCCTCACTGTGTCAACCTGCACAAAAGTCTGTAGCTAAGAAACTGTAAAAATAAAAAGGAAACAAGAAAGAAAGTGTTGTTTTAATAGGTGATTGTGTGTCTGGTATAGATCACAGTGCGAAGAGCACATTCTGAATCAACTACAAGTGTTGCCAGTGAGGAAAATGCAGAGGGCTCCAGGTCCATTACCTTGAGCTGCAAGAGCAAAGGTTCTGAGCCACAGGCTGTCACTTACAGAATACATTTGTAATGTAAAAACAATAAGAGTTAAGAAAAAGGTGTGCACAAAAGTGGTAAAGAACAGCATTGAGAGAAGACTAAATCTGTCAGTGAAGAATAGTTACTAAGACAAATTCAAGGATAGCAGGAGCTCCCACAGACACATGGCAGCCATGAAAGCCATTCTCAAGAGTGGAAGTCTTACTCTTGAAAGATGAACCTTTTCTGAAGACACTCATGTGAGCTGGATGCCAGGGATGTCCCCTGCAGACCGTCAGGAAAGAGCCACAAATGTGTTGCCAAAACTGAATGATAGTCACCTTCCTGTTTCCCAAAAACAGCCACCACTGGTCATAATGACATTTACAGAAAAGAGCAATGTATAAGGCCATAGCCCACATTTGATGCAGAGTGTGGCACAACCCATGAGTCCTGCCTGCCACAGATGCTTCTTTTGTTGCCGCTGTCCTGTGCAGTTAATAGTGAAACATTGTTCCAAGACATCAGTGATCTCCTAACTAAATGGGCAGCACAAACTTTTACTTCGAATTTCTAGAAGGTAAATAAAGCAGATTGCAATGGTTATACAGTTTTAGGGCCAATTTATAATAACTTAATTTTATAACACCTTTAAGAAATTAAAATATATTCTGTTTTATGCACATGAATGTTTTCCATGCGTTTCTGTTTATGAATCATATGTGTGCCTGGTGTCAATGCAGTCAAAAGAGAGAGTCAGTCCTCATCGAACCGGGGTTACAGATGGCTCTGTCATTGTGCATGTTCTGAGAATCAAACCTTGGTCCTCTGCAAGGGCAAGAAGTTCTCTCCAGTCCTGACCCATGCCTCTAGGACTGCATAGTATCTTGAATCAGTGAAAATAAGTTAGTATGAGATCAGGTATAGGGATTCCTCTGGAGCACCTTTTATTGTGCAAGATTGTTTTAGCTATTCTGGGTTTTTTGTTTTTCCATATGAAGTTCATAATTGAACTTTCAATGTCTTTTAAAAAATTGTGTAGGTATTTTGATAGGGATTGCACTGAATCTGTAGATTGCTTTTGGTAGGATGGCCATTTTTACTATGTTAATTCTCCCGATCCAAGGGGCATGTCACACGAAAGCCTTCACTTAGCAGGAAACTGGAACAGAGGGGAGGACATCCTATTGGGACTCTAGATGAGAGAAGCATGGGAGAATGGCAAAGTAGAAGGATCCAGAGGGTCCTAGAAACCTACAAGTAGAACATTATGATAGGCAGATTTGGGCCCAGGTGTCCCGCTCCAACTAAGGCACCAGCCAAGGACAATACAGGCGGTAAACTTTAAACCCTTTCCTAGATCTAGCCAATGGTCAGAGTATCCTCCAAAGTTGAGTGGAGAGTGGGATATGACTTTCTCATGTACTCCGGTGCCTCACATTTGACCATGTCCCCTGGAGGGGGAGACCTGGTGGCACTCAGAGGAAGGACAGCAGGTTACCAAGAAGAGACTTGATACCCTATGAGCATATACAGGGGGAGGTAATCCCCCTCAGGAACAGTCATAGGGGAGGGGAATAATGGGAAAATGGGAGGGAGGGAAGCATGGGAGGATACAAGGGATGGGATAACCATTGAGATGTAACAAGAATAAATTAATAAAAAAAGAAAATAAGTTAGTAAATCCTACTTTTTGCCATTCCTTTTATCCTATGGTAAAGGCTGAAAGAAATAGACCATCAGTGGCTCTACTAGAACATGTACTCTACTCTCATTCCAGGCAGAATCCTAAGAATGACAGCAGGGAATATGTTAACGTCCACTGTTTATGTTCTTTACATTGGTAAAGGCCAAGTAAAGTCTGACACTTGCCTTACAATTGATGTTGAGAGTGAGAGGGTGAGAGTGCATTTCTGACTCTGGGAGGTTCAAGAGACTCTAGTTTAACCTCTGCCCACTAGGGGGTGGAGTTTCCTAACACAAGATCAGCATCTGTGTGAACTCTAAGCTTTGTAGGTTCATCATTTGATGCCATTTCATCATTTATTCATGTGAAGGAACAAGAACATTACTTGGGTGACGCTGAAGATGAACACTTCTCCAGCTTTAGTGACTGTGATGCTGTTCATGCTTGGTAAGTAAAGGGAATTATAAAGTGTACTCTTTCTTCTATGTTGTCAGAAAAAGATTTAAGTTATTATGAGCATTGTCCTTAATGTGACACAGATATCCCATTCTTCCTCCAGGCAAGACCCATGGAGACTCAGTGACCCAGACACATGGTCAAGTGACCCTCTCGGAAGGTGACTTCCTATTTATAAACTGCACTTATTCAAGCACAACATACCCAACTCTTTTCTGGTATGTCCAATACCCCGGAGAAAGTCCCCAGCTCCTTTTGAAAGTCACAACAGCCAACAACAAGGGAAGCAGCAGAGGGTTTGAAGCCACATATGACAAAGAAGCCACCTCCTTCCACCTGCAGAAAGCCTCGGTGCAAGAGTCAGACTCGGCTGTGTACTACTGTGCTCTGAGTGACACAGTGGCAGACACTGCAGGGGGAGCTGAGCATAAACCCTGAGAAGCAAAAGAAAGCCTGGTGTCTGATCATCTGCTTTGGCATCAGCCTGTTTTCCACACAGACTGTGTTGTTGCCCCAATATTTTTCTGGTTAATTAAAATCATACAAGTGGCCAGAGCAGAATAAGAATATTGCTTGAGGTCACCACAGGCCCAAGTTGCTTACAGAGGCCAAACATGCCTGAAAAGTTGGGAACTCAATAATGTGGGGCTAATACTATGGAAAAACAGACAATCAGAAGCTATAGCTTTTCAGACTTTTAAAAAAATTTTTATTATTAATTTATTCTTATTACATCTCAATAGCTATCCCATCCCTTGTGTCCTCCCATTCTCCCCTCCCTCCCCTTTTTCCCTTATTCCCCTCCCCTATGACTGTTCCTGAGGGGGATTACCTCCCCCTGTATATGCTCATAGGGTATCAAGAATCTTCTCGGTAACCTGCTGTCTTTCCTCTGAGTGCCACCAGGTCTCCCCCTCCAGGGGACATAGTCAAATGTGAGGCACCAGAGTACATGAGAAAGTCA
This sequence comes from Acomys russatus, assembly GCF_903995435.1. Lineage (NCBI taxonomy): Eukaryota > Metazoa > Chordata > Mammalia > Rodentia > Muridae > Acomys > Acomys russatus. The sequence continues at coordinate 82,241,232 of NC_067139.1, forward strand.
TATCCCACTCTCCACTCAACTGTGGAGGATGTTCTGACCATTGGCTAGATCTGGGAAGGGGTTTAAAGTTTACCTCCTGTATTGTCCTTGCCTGGTGCCTTAGTTTGAGCGGGACCCCTGGGCCCAAATCTGCCTATCATATTGTTCTACTTGTAGGTTTCTAGGACCCTCTGGATCCTTCTACTTTGCTATTCTCCCGTGCGTCTCTCATTTAGAGTCCCAATAGGATGCCTTCCCTCTGTCCCAGTTTCCTGGTAAGTGAAGGCTTTCGTGGGACATGCCCCTTGGGCTAGTATGCAGATATAAGTGAGTATATACCATTTGAGTCTTTCTGCTTCTGGGTTAACTCACTCATTATGATCATTTCTAGCTCAATCCATTTATCCACAAATTTCGGGAATTCCTTGTTTTTAATAGCTGAGTAGTATTCCATAATGTATATGTACCACAGTTTCTTTATCCACTCTTCTACTGAGGGACACTTAGGCTGTTTCCATGTTCTGGCTATTATGAATAAGGCTGCTATGAACATGGTTGAGCAAATTTTCTTGTTGTGTGCTGGAGCATCTTCTGGGTATATTCCAAGGAGTGGAATAGCTGGGTCTTGAGGAAGCCCTATTCCCATTTTTCTGAGATAGCACCAGATAGATTTCCAAAGTGGCTGTACTAGTTTGCATTCCCACCAGCAATGAAGGAGTGTTCCTCTCTCCCCACATCCTCACCAGCATGTGGTGTCGCTTGAGTTTTTGATCTTAGCCATTCTGATGGGTGTAAGATGGAATCTCAGAGTTGTTTTGATTTGCATTTCCCTGATGACTAAGGAGGTTGAGCATTTCTTTAAGTGTTTCTCAGCCATTTGATACTTCTCTGTTGAGAATTCTCTGTTTAGTTCCAAGCCCCATTTCTCAATTGGGTTATTTGGTTTGGTGGTATTTAATTTCTTGAGTTCTTTATATATTTTGGATATTAGACCTTTGTCAGATGTAGGGTTGGTGAAGATCTTTTCCCATTCTGTAGGCTGTCGCTTTGTTCTCTTGACAGTGTCTCCTGCCTTACAGAAGCTTCTCAGCCTCATGAGGTCCCATTTATTAATGGTTGACTTTAAGGCCTGGGCCGTTGGTGTTCTGTTCAGGATGTTGTCTCCTGTGCCAATATGTTCCAGGCTCTTCTCTACTTTTTCCTCTAAATGACTTAGTGTCTCTGATTTTATGTTGAGGTCTTTAATCCACTTGGATTTGAGTTTTGTGCAAGGTGACAAATATTGATCCAGTTGCGTTTTTTTACACATAGACGTCCAGTTAGACCAGCACCTTTGTTGAAGATGTTATCCTTTTTCCATTGAATAGATTTGGCTTCTTTGTCAAAAATCAAGTGACCCTATGTGTGTGGATTCAAATCTGGGTCTTGGATTCGATTCCACTGATCAACCAGCCTGTTGCTGTGCCAGTACCATGCTGTTTTAATTACTATTGCTTTATAGTACAGTTTGAGATCAGGTATGGAGATTCCTCCGGAGCACCTTTTATTGTACAAGATTGTTTTAGCTATTCTGGGTTTTTTGTTTTTCCATATGAAGTTCAGAATTGAACTTTCAATGTCTTTAAAAAATTGTGTAGTTATTTTGATAGGGATTGCATTGAATCTGTAGATTGCTTTTGGTAGGATGGCCATTTTTACTATGTTAATTCTCCCCATCCATGAGCAAGAAAGATCATTCCATCTTCTCAGGTCATCTTCAATCTCTTTCTACAGAGTTTTGAAAATTTTTTCAAACAAGTCCTTCACTGGCTTAGTTAGAGTAATGCCTAGATATTTTATATTGCTTGTGGCTAATGTGAAGGGTGTGGTTTTCCTAATTTCTTCCTCTGCAAGCTTGTCATTTGTGTATAGGAAGGCTACAGACTTTTTTGAGTTAATTTTGTATCCTGCCAATTTGCTGAAGGTGTTTTCAGCTGTAGGAGTTCTGTGGTGGAATTTTAAGGGTCACTTATGTACACTATTATATCATCTGCAAATAGGGATAATTTGATATCCTCCTTTCCCATTTGGATACCATTGATCTCCTTTTGTTGTCTTATTGCTCTATCTAAAATATCCAGTACTATATTGGAGAGATATGGAGAGAGTGGGCAGCCTTGCCTTGTTCCCAATTTTAGAGGAATTTTCTTGAGTATCTCACCATTTACTTTGATTTTGGCTATTGGCTTGCTGTATATAGCCTTTATTATGTTGAGGAAAGTGCCTTGTATCCTCGATCTCTCCAAAACTTTAAACATGAATGGGTGTTGGATTTTATCAAATGCTTTCTCTGCATCTAAAGAGATGATCATGTGGTTTTTTATTTTCAGTTTGTTTATAGGGTGGATTACATTGATGGATTTCCATATATTAAACCATCCCTGCATGCCTGGAATGAAGCCTACTTGGTCATGATGAATGGTATCTTTGATGTGTTCTTGTATTCGTTTTGCAAGCATTTTATTTAGTATTTTTGCATTGATGTTCATAAGAGATATTGGTCTGAAATTCTCTTTCTTTGTTGAGTCTTTGTGAGGTTTAGGTATCAATGTGACTATGGCCTCATAGAATGAATTTGGTAATTTTCCATCCATTTCTATCTTTTGGTGTAGCTTGAAGAGTATCGGTAATAGCTCGCCCTTGAAGGTCTGGCAGAATTATGCACTGACACCATCTGGCCCTGGGCTTTTTTTGCTTGGGAGACTATCAATGATTGATTCTATTTCTGTAGGGGAAGTGGGACTATTTAGCTTGTTTATCTGTTCTTCACTCCACTTTGGCAAATGAAATTGATCAGGAAAATTGTGCATTTCCCTTAGATTTTCAAATTTTGTGGCGTATATGCCTTCAAAGTAGGATCTTATGATTCTTTGAATTTCTTCATTGTCTGTTGTTATGTCTCCCTTTTCGTTTCTGATTTTGTTGATTTCAATACTGTCTCTCTGCCTTTTAGTTAGTTTGGCTAATGGTCTGTCTATCTTGTTGATTTTCTCAAAGGACCAGCTCTTGGTTTTGTTGATTCTTTGGACTGTTTTCTTAGTTTCTAATTTGTTAATTTCAGCCCTGAGTTTGATTATTTCCAGATGTCTACTCCTCTTGGGTGTTTCTGCTTCTTTTTTTCCTAGGGCTTCCAGTTGTGTCATTAAGATGCTTATGTGCGATGTTTCCAATTTCTTTTTGAAGGCACTTAGTGCTATGAATTTTCCTTTTAGCACTGCTTTCAGTGTATCCCCAAAATTTGGGTATATTGTTGCTTCATTTTCATTGAATTGAGGAAGTCCTTGATTTCTTTATTTCTTCCCTGACCCAGGTGTCATTAAGCAGAGAGTTGTTTAGTTTCCTCGTATGTGTTGGCTCTTTGTTATTTCTGTTGTTGTCAAAGTGCAGCTTAAGACCATGGTGATCTGATAGGATACATGGTATTATATCAATCTTCTTGTATCTGTTGAGGCTTGCTTTGTGACCTACTATATGACAATTTTGGAGAAGGTTCCATGGGTGCAGAGAAGAAGGTATATTCCTTTTCTTTTGGGTGAAAGGTTTCTATAGATATCTGTTAGATCTATTTGATTCATGGCATTGGTTAATGATGTTATTTCTTGGCTTAGTTTCTGTTTCAATGACTTCCGTGAGAATGGGGTGTTGAAGTCTCCCACTATTAGTGTGTGGGGATTGATGTGTGGTTTAAGCTTTGTTAATAGATCTTTTACAAATGGGGCTGCCCTTGTATTTGGAGCATAGATGTTCAGAATTGTGATGTCATCTTGGTTGACTTTACCTTTAATGAATTGAAATGTCCTTCCTCATCCCTTTTGATTAATTTTGGTTGAAAGTCTATTTTGTTAGATATTGAAATGACTATACCTGCTTGCTTCTTGTGACTATTTGCTTGAAATATTTTTTTCCAACCTTTTACCCTGAGATAATGTCTATCTTTATAGGTGAGATGTGTTTCTTGAATGCAGAAGAATGTTGGATCTTGTTTATGCATCCCCTCAGTTAGTCTGTGTCTTTTTATTGGAGAATTGAGACCATTGATGTTGAGAGATATTAATGACTAGTGACTGTTAAGTCTCTTTGTTTTGATGTTTGTTACAGTGGAGAGTTTGTGTGGTTGTGACTTTGTGATGGTATAGTTATCTATTTCCTGTTTAGTTTTGGTTGTAACTTGCCCCCTGGGGGTGGAGTTTTCCTTCTAGTACCTTCTGTAAAGCTGGATTTGTAGATAGGTACTATTTGAATATGTTTTTGTCATGGAATATTTTTTTTCTCCATCAGTGGTTATTGAAAGGTTTGCTGGGTAAGGTAGTCTGGTGTGGCATCTGTGGTCTCTTAGGGTTTGCAGGATCTCTGTCCAGGCCCTTCTGGCTTTTATGGTCTCTGCTGAGAAGTTGGGTGTAATTGTGATAAGTTTGCCATTAAATGTTATTTGGCCCTTTTCCCTTGTAGCTTTTAATATTTTTTCTTTGTTCTGTATGTTTTGTGTTTTGATTATTATGTGACAGGAGGTTTTTCTTTTCTGGTCGATTCTTTTTGGTGTTCTGTAGGCCTCTTGTGTGTTTGTAGGCATCTCTTCCTTTAGATTGGAGAAATTTTCCTCTATAATTTCGTTGAGAATATTTTCTGGGCCTTGGAGTCTTGCATCTTCTCTTTCCTCAATGCCTATTATCCTAAGATTTCTTCGTTTCATGGTGTCCTTGATTTCTTGGATGTTTTGTGTCAGGATTTTTCCAGATTTAGCATTTTTTTTAATGGTTGCTTCAAGATCTGTGAGTGTATCTTCTAGACCTGAGATTCGTTCCTTCATCTCTTGGATTCTGTTAGAAAAGCTTGCCTCTGTATTACTCACCTTCTTCTCTGAGCTCTCATGTTCCCATTTTTCTTCTGTCTGTGTGTTTATTATTGAATCCATTTTCATCTTAGGATTTTTAACTGTTTCATTGATTTGTTTCTTCTGATCGTTTGTGTAGTCCTGAGTTTGTTCCATTGACTCTTTGTAGGCCTTCAGAGCTTAAACTGTTTTATTGATTTAATTCCTTGGTGCTTTATCAAACATCATTTATTCTATATTTCTCCTCCTTCCCTCTGCTTCTGTACCGACTTCCCTTTCTATACCCCTATTAAAGATCTCTCCTCAGTTATCCGTTTCCACCCTCATATCATGTACACTCTATTACCCTCTGTAGAACTCATTTCACATGCTCATTCAACTGTGGAGAATGTGCTGTCCATTGGCTAGATCTTAGTAGGAGGTCTAGTTTTACTGCATGTAGTGTCCTTGATTGTTACAGTACTTTGAGCAGATCCCCCTGGGCCTAGATCTACCAGCCTTGATGGTCTTCTTGTAGGATTCTAGGAACCTCTGGATCATTCTTTTCCCCCATTCTCCCTTACTTCTCTCACGTGGAGTCCTAGTAGGAAGTTAGATGATTCCCACCATGGCCCCAATGAATAAGATCATAAGTGGAGAGGCCCTGTTCTCCAGTTTCTGCTTGCTGTGAGTGAAGGTCACATATTTCTCACCTTTTTTCTTTGCAGAGTGTCATAATGTATGTTTCTGGATCTTATTGAAACTTTCATTTTCTTTTTTGCTTAAAGCCCCACCAAGGTTAATCTCTTCTCTCCTATCTTGTTTCGAGCACCCAATGCTAGAGCTCTTAGTTTCTTTTAGAGGTTCAAACTTTAGTAAATTGCCATTTTACTTGGTTCCATTGCTTACTTTGTGACTTGCATACTTTTACATATCACTCCCCTCACTTGGCAGACACACACTTGATGCTTTGTTTCAGGTTCACAGTGATGCAGGAAAATGCAGTGTGTGGCTATTTGACCATCCTCCTGCTCTTTCATGAGTATTGTTAATCTAGTCTTCTATAATTGATTGCAAATCCCTTAGAGGGAAGTGTGTATCTTATGAAGACTGTGCTTCAGGTTTAGTTTCATGTTTCTTTTGAACATTGTCCAAGGCCATAGTGCTTGCTGCTTTCATTCTTCTCGCTCCTTCTGTAGATTTACTGGAGACAAGTCTCAGGCAGGCCTTTAACTCACATTGTCTTGCTTCAGCCTCATAAATATGAATCTATTCTGAGAGTCTAAGCGTGCACCACTATGATGATCTTCCTCAGGTCTGATATTTACTGAGAAGTGAGTATTGCTATTACTGCTATGGACCATGAGCTGTTGCAGAAAACAGTTTGAGAATGCACATCCTTCCCTCAGTCTGCTTCCTTTGAACTGCTGAACTGGTTGGTCAGGGAAGAGACTGATCAGACCTGTTTTGTGGGTGCTCAGTACATGGCTCTTGAGTGGGAAAGGTTCTTTTTTTATTTTTATTTTTTTGTTTTTTCTGTGGGACAGGTTCTTTTTAAAAATTTTTTATTAATTTATTCTTGTTACATCTCAATGGTTATCCCATCCCTTGTATCCTCCCATTCTTCCCTCCCTCCTATTTTCCCCTTACTCCCCTCCCCTATGACTGTTCCTGAGGGGGATTACCTCTCCCTGTATATGCTCATAGGGTATCAAGTCTCTTCTTGGTATCCTGCTGTTCTTCCTCTGAGTGCCACCAGGTCTCCCCCTCCAGGGGACATGGTCAAATATGAGGCATCAGAGTTCGTGTGAAAGTCACACCTCAATCTCCACTCAACTGTGGAGACTGTTCTGACCATTGGCTAGATCTGGGTAGGGGTTTAAAGTTTACTGCCTGTATTGTCCTTGGCTGGTGCCTTAGTTTGAGTGGGACCCCTGGGCCCAAATCTGCCTATCATAATGTTCTACTTGTCGGTTTCTAGGATCCTCTGGATCCTCCCACTTTGCTATTCTCCCATGCTTCTCTCATCTAGACTGTGGGAAAGGTTCTTAAGTCACCAGTTTCTGCAAGGTTTCGAAGACCATCATGGGACAGTTTAGGAGGCATTGAGGTCCCTGTCCTCCCAGATATCACTAGGGGAACCTGAAATGTGTAACACACAGGGTTGTTCCTAGAAAGGAAAAATGTATAATCTGTGCATTTGTCTCAAATCTGGGAGCAGAACTCGTTAATTGCGCCTGGTAACCGTTCCACTATCTGTGTGGCCAGAGACCACATCAATCATCCTCCCACCATGAGCTTGTTTTTAATCAGTCAGTCTACTCCCCCGTCTTCATGCACACTGTCCCATGTATTTACCAAGAGTTGCAGTGTTGCCCCATACAGTCTTTACTTAGAGTAGTTTGTTCCTTAAGGAAATTAGTTCATGCTCCATAGAGCACACAGAATTGAGTTGTCACCAGAAAAGCGTTCACTAAATTGTCCGACCCTTAAATGTGCCTAAAATAAACTACTCAATATAAGACTTCTGAAGTATGAACCAACACCGGCCACATAATTGTGTTGAACTAATCTGCCTTCTTGCCTCCATGAGTCTTTACCCTGCTGTCCACAGAAGTCGCACAGACCCCTGTAAGACAGCTGTTTCCTGAATTGTTTCTATGTAGAATGTATTCAGCTCTGGCATTCTTCTGGTACAAATGGGTTGATGATGACTTAAGAAATGGAGAATGGGATAAAGTGAAAGGGTTAGGGAAGAGGAAAGAGAAGAAAGAAAGGGGGAAATGGAGAGGGGGAGGCTGAGTCAAGAAGAGGGAGGGTGAGAAAAAGCAAATCTACAATGTTCATGACCAATCCCTACATAACAGGACCTTATTCAAGAGAAGAGAATTTAAAAATTACACAAATGAACAATTTTCTAGGTTTTATTTAGAGTTTAGGGCCTGAACACAGCTCCATCTCTCCTGCACCAACCCATGTTAAGTTCTGTTTGGACATAAGTGCGTTCCTGACTCCAAATCCAGTGACAAATTTCAGGCCTTTCTAGGTTCTGACAAACAATCAGTCCAGACCATCTGTAGAGTAAAGCCGTGTCACAGTGTGTCCCACAGTATACCGACACTGCAATAAGTTTAGGTTTTGCTTTGTATATTATTTATTTATTTATTTATTCATTTTTTTGTGTGTGGCAGGGAGTTTGCAAGAGTGGAAGGCGGATATGAAAGGATACTATATGAGCAGGATTAGAGTACATGATGTGAAACTAACAAAGAATCAATAAAAATCTAAGAAATTATATCACATAAAAACTTGAAGATGGGTTTGAATGAGGGTGTGTGGTGTGACAAGGATTAGAGTTATGCTATACAAAATACCTACTCAGATTTCTATGGCCGACTTTTGTGCGACAGCCTGTGTGTGATACTTGTTCCTAACAAGAAAGAAGACAACATCTGCTGAGTGTGTACACACCTGCTCACACCCTCATCCTGACTTGCAGCAGATGTCTCTCAATACTCCAACTAAATTCTCAAGTGCTTTACTTTTGAACAGTTAAGCTAGAAGAGTCTGAAGATTGGCTATTTCTTTGGTATCAGGAGTCCACAAGGTGGCAGTGTTTTCTCAGGAGTCCTGAACAAAGGTCTCAAGTGGGAGAGAAGGAGGTGGAGTGAGGGGAAGAAGGAGGGTGCAGGAAGAGGAGGAAGGGGTGGAGAAAGGGCTGGGGGAAAGGCTTGGTGCTGCTCAGATGGTGGGGAGTCTTTTCTAGTTTTAACTTAGGGTTGAGAGTCTCAGTCCTCATTGACAGGGAAGAAGACAGTATGACATCCTTGAGTGTGTCACTAGTGGTCCTGTGGCTTCAGTTAAACTGTAAGTGTGGGAATGTCTTCAGGATCCAGGTGTGATATGTAAAGTTTTTTTCTCTTCCAGGCTAATTGTAGAAACACAAATACTTTTAATCTCATGTTGGGGGGGGGCACATGAAAAAGCATTCTGACGTGTTAGCATCCATGTGCATCCAGGCCTGTTTGTCTGACCTTTGTCTTTCTGCACAGGGGTGAGCTGCCAGCAGGAGGTGCAACAGAACCCAGAATCCCTCAGTGTCCCAGAGGGAGCCATGGCCTCTCTCAACTGCACTTTCAGTGATTCTAATTCATGGTCCTTCTGGTGGTACAGACAGCATCCCAGGCAAGGCCCCAAGCTACTAATGTCCATCTTCTCCAATGGTGACAAGGAAGAAGGCAGATTCACAGTTCACCTCAATAAAGCCAGCCTGCATGTTTCCCTGCACATCAGAGACTCCCAGCCCAGCGACTCAGCTGTGTACCTCTGTGCAGTGAGCACACAGTGCTCTCTAGGCACCTGCATCCTGCACCCAAACCTACTGTGCCCTCCAAGGCCCGAGAGAGGGCAAACAGCACACAGTGGAGAAATTATATTTCTATTCCATATGCAGTGGAAATTAAAACCAGGAGTACAGGGGGCTTCATCTATTGGTAAAGTATTAAAATTTTCTTTTGATTCCTTGTGAGTTTCACATAATGCATTCAAGTGCCTCCCATTTCCCCCTCTCCTCATATTCAATCATCCTTGCAACATTTCTCATAAAACACACACACACACACACACACACACACACACAGAGACACACACACACAGAGTGAGAGAGAGAGAGAGAGAGAGAGAGAGAGAGAGAGAGAGAGAGAGAGAGAGAGAGAGAAAGAGAGAGAGAGAGAGAAAGACAGACAGACAGAGACAGAGAAACCATAGAAAAATCTGGTAGTAGACAGTGTAATATGCCACTGTGTTTCACAATACAATTTTCTGTCTACACATCTGTATTTTAAAATATTCATTGCAAGGAGACATTTGTCTGGCTTGAGATCTGTGGCTCTTTTGATACCATCTATGCTGGATGCTCTTCCTGCCTGAGACTGCCCTATCTCAGAGATCTTGCCACTTTGGGTCAGCTGGGCTGGCCCCTTCATACATCCCATTCATTCTCAGATGACATATGGGGTGGACTAACTCAGAACCCGGATCTGGGCCTTGGTGGCAGCTGAGATGGCCAGTGAGCACACTCTTCCTTATCTGCACCACCAGGGCCAGCTCTCCAGTACTTCTCTGGTTAGGTCACACAATGATGCCATTGACAGGAGGCAAGGTCAATTTTCCTGCACTCATGCCCTCAGGAGGGTTCAGCCAGTCCTTCACTATCAAGTCCTGCTCCACTGTATTGCCCAAGTGAGGTACAGGGGCAGCTGACCTGAGAGCTACAGCCAGTGAGGGGTCAGCAGCCATCTGTTCCATGCTCATGCCCTTAGCAGCCTGTTCTCCTGACTATGACAGGTGGCTAGGGCAAGGGGGTGGGGAGGGCATCACTAGTGCACCTGTACAGCAGTTGGCAAGAAGTGGGTGGTGGGGAGGGCCCATGGGCCCACCCACCCTCCCATCCCCACTATCACATGGAAGATGAGCATAAAGTCAAACTGTCCTGTGTTCTTGCCCTTGGAGGTGGTTAACCTGTGCACCCATCACCAGAGTCAGCTCCTTAGTGTTGTCTAGGCAAGGTGCAGGGCCCACACTCCCAAGTCCTGCAGGTGTCTGGGGGTGGCTGGGTGGTGGTGGTGAGGTCATCATCTCTGAGGCAGCTTTCCCCCACTCATGCCCTCTGGGCAGCTTACTCACACCCCTACCATCATGACTAGCTCCACTGCGCTGCCTAGGTGAGGGGCAGGGCCCATTCCTGAGAATGCTGCAGCCAGTGACTGGCAGAGCAAGGTCCGCCTAGGCTCTGAATATCCATGTGATCCCTGTTGGCTGCACAGACCAGGGACATTCCTGTGTTCTTTAGTGGTTACGTGAGCTATAAACATAGACATCAACCCCAGCTGCCAAGTAGCCAGGGACTGAGACATGGATCTCAGCAGCTTCTTGGGCTGGGAATTCACCAAACCCCCATGGAGGGGTTGCCTACTCACAGAAGAGGGCAGAGGGCAGGTTTGTGGGCATCTTTCCTCGCCCTCACCACTTGGTGTGTGGGAACACAATTCTCTGCATGCCTTTTCCAGTTCTGCGCTGCTTGGATTTTATTTTATTTGATGATTTGATTTTTATGCATCTTAGGAATAAAACTGATTTGGGCACCATGCCAGGCATTAAGCTAGGATGAACAAAGGAACTGCCATCTGTTATGACCTAAAAATCACCACCAAGAAGGTAGCTCTTTTCCCAAAAGTAGGAGGGAGGGAAAGTATTTTAATATCTTGAAATTAAGTAATTCTGAAGTGTAGTCTTTGAACTTTTTAAACCTACTTTACTTGGGGTTCTTTAATGCTTATACCTCCCTTCCAATGTACCTACCATAGATAAGAGAGAAAAGAGGTTAATGGGAACAGGAGAAGTAGACTTTTTAGACTTAGTTCCTTTGAGTGATTCCATGCTTCAATGTCAGGATCTCAGAACCCATAACCCAGCAAACCAGCATTCAGCAAAGGTGACTGCAACTGGATCAGCTGGATGAGCAGCTCGAACCTGGATCCTTGGCATGTTCTCTGGAATGTTTCTTTCTATGAGAGACTCAAAGCACAGCGAAGAACAGCCAAAACATAGGAAGCGATGCCAAAACCAAACAACCAAGCCCCTGGTTTTGGGCTCATGTGCATATCTCCCTTCAGAGTCTGTGCTAGGATATTTATCAGTTGGCAAAAACCGTGGGTCTAAAAGAGGAAGTTCCTCTTCCAGTGGACAAACACCATGTATACTCTTACAGGTCTGTTTCCAGTGAAGAAACACTGCACATCCTCACATAAGTCTGTTTCACCTCCCACACTTGGTATAACAAATGTTTACATCCACTACACTGATGGTTTGGTTGAAGAATTTTCAGTTTTCTCACATACTGAAGGTTATACAACAGTGCACACACTCTTAATATGCATATGTTGGTGAGTTGGAAGACAAGAACATGGCCATGAAACTCACCACATGCCATGTCATAAAGATCACCATCACTTACAGCTCTGTTCCTTCCTTTTAAAAATACTTCATGACAATACGTGGCAGAAAGACACTATGCCTATGCTCAGTGTTCTGACTTATGAACACCTGGATAATTAGTAGCCTAACATTCTGTGAAAAAAACCAAAAGCAAACTTGTGCCTGAGATGACCATGGGTCCAGGCAGGCCCAGATGGTCTTGCGCCATGGGGAGAAAGCTATAGTCTAGAAGATTCCTGCCTGGAATATGGGCCCTTGCCAGGACTAAGTCCAAGACAGATGACCCTCACATGGCATCACTCAGGCTAGCTGGGTGAAGGGCAAGCTCTGGACAACCACCAGTCTGGCACCATGGGGCTGGACAGGAGCTAGCCTAAGATGATCCCTGCCCAGTGCCACAAGGCATGAGTGGGGCATAACAATCCAGAGACCACTCCTGAGATGACCCTAGACACTCAGAGACCCCAGGCACCAGTAAGAGAAGCCAGTAAATGGTAGAGAAATGGGAGAGGAAGAGAAAAAGAAGGATACAAGCACAATGAAGAGAGGCAGAACTGGAGACTCAAGGGTAGTGAGGAACTGACTGACATGAGTAGCCAGTGATGCCACCTGGGACCATGGTTGGGTTCTGGACTTTGCTGCCATTGGGAGCCATGTCTGCAGTGGGGGTCTATTACCACCAAAGTAGAGCCAGACTCCCTGGTATGGGCAGACTCCTGGGAACATGTTAATGTCTGAAGGCTCTGCAGAAGAGGCCCCACCATTCACCTGGGCATCATGGAAGAGCTGACACTGCCCCTAGCCAGCTATAGTACTCAGGAGAGGAGCCCTGCACATTGCAGGAGTTGTGGGTGTGCCAGCCCAGAGGATACAATCGAGCGAGAGCTGGCCCTACCATTTATCTCTGTTATGGTGGTGTGAACAAGGAAGAGATGCCCTGCTCTCTCTTACCCCCTCACCAACTGTGGCAGGCAGGAGATCTGGCCCTGAAGTCATGAGAGCAGGAGAGCTGTTCCTGACCCTACCCTGCTGCAGCACTTGAGAGAGCAGGTCCTGAACCTCATCTGGAGAGCAAAGTAGAGTTGGTCCTGAATGTGGGGCTTGCAGGTAAGCCAGCAGTGAGGACATGAGTGTGGGAAAGCCAGCCCTGTCTTTGTCTGTTGTGGGGTGGCTTCAGTGAGTGAGAGGTCCCCTTCCCTCCTCTATCATCCCTCACCATCTATGGCCAGCAAGAGTGCTGGCCTCAGGGTAAGGAGAGTGGGAGAACTGGCCATGTTCCTCACTGAGTACAACAATCAGGAGATGGGGCCCGGTATCTCACCTGGGCAGCTGGATAGAGATGGTGCTAGCTGTCAGGGTTGTGGATGAGCCAGTCCCAAAGGTGTGAGATTGGGAGAGCCAGTGGGCTGATCAGCTTAGTTACCTCTCAGGACCAGATCCAGGGCTGTGAACTGTCCCACCCCAACATCTACCCCACTGAATGAACTGCTGGAGTCCATGAAGGTGATGGCACTACAGATCCCAAACTATGAGATCTCCATGACACAGGGCAACAACAGCATATCAGAGAGGAGTTCCAGTAAGGTTCTATTATTAATGAAGTAGCAGAAACCAGAGGCCTCATACCAGACCAATATATCATTGCAATGAACATTTGCAAGCAAAGAACTGTGGACAAAAGTGTATAGTGTGGGACACACACAGTGATACACTACAGCTTCCACAATGAGTTTTTTTTCTGTTAGTGGGAAGGAGGTTACAAGGGTGGGTGATGGGTATGAAAGGATGGGATATGTGTGGGGTTGGGGTGCATGATGTGACATTCACAAAAATGTTTTCAAAAGCTTTCAATAAATATCTGTTTCCTAAGTTTTAAAAATTAGCTTACAAAGTAGCATATTTCTCTTTGGCAGTTTTATGCACATTTACTTTTTTTTTTTTTTTTTATTAATTTATTCTTGTTACATCTCAATGTTTATCCCATCCCTTGTATCCTCCCATTCCTCCCCCCCCCCCATTTTCCCATTATTCCCCTCCCCTATGACTGTTCCTGAGGGGGATTACGTCCCCCTATATATTCTCATAGGGTATCAAGTCTCTTCTTGGCTACTTGCTGTCCTTCCTCTGAGTGCCACCAGGTCTCCCCCTCCAGGGGACATGGTCAAATGTGAGGCACCAGAGTACATGAGAAAGTCGTATCACACTCTCCACTCAACTGTGGAGAATATTCTGACCATTGGCTAGATCTGGAAAGGGGTTTAAAGTTTACCTCCTGTATTGTCCTTGGCTGGTGCCTTAGTTTGAGCGGGACCCCTGGGCCCAAATCTGCCTATCATATTGTTCTACTTGTAGATTTCTAGGACCCCCTGGATCCTTTTATTTTGCTGTTCTCCCATGCGTCTCTCATTTAGAGTCCCAATAGGATGCCTTCCCCTCTGTCCCAGTTTCCTGGTAAGTGAAGGCTTTCGTGGGACATGCCCCTTGGGCTAGTATGCAGATATAAGTGAGTATATACCATTTGAGTCTTTCTGCTTCTGGGTTAACTCACTCATTATGATCATTTCTAGCTCAATCCATTTATCCACAAATTTCGGGAATTCCTTGTTTTTAATAGCTGAGTAGTATTCCATAGTGTATATGTACCACAGTTTCTTTATCCACTCTTCTACTGAGGGACACTTAGGCTGTTTCCATGTTCTGGCTATTATGAATAAGGCTGCTATGAACATGGTTGAGCAAAGTTTCTTGTTGTGTGCTGGAGCATCTTCTGGGTATATTCCAAGGAGTGGAATAGCTGGGTCTTGAGGAAGCCCTATTCCCATTTTTCTGAGATAGCACCAGATAGATTTCCAAAGTGGCTGTACTAGTTTGCATTCCCACCAGCAATGAAGGAGTGTTCCTCTCTCCCCACATCCTCGCCAGCATGTGGTGTCGCTTGAATTTTTGATCTTAGCCATTCTGATGGGTGTAAGATGGAATCTCAGAGTTGTTTTGATTTGCATTTCCCTGATGACTAAGGAGGTTGAGCATTTCTTTAAGTGTTTCTCAGCCATTTGATACTCCTCTGTTGAGAATTCTCTGTTTAGTTCCAAGCCCCATTTCTCAATTGGGTTATTCGGTTTGGTGGTGTTTAATTTCTTGAGTTCTTTATATATTTTGGATATTAGACCTTTGTCAGATGTAGGGTTGGTGAAGATTTTTTCCCAGTCTGTAGGCTGTCGCTTTGTTCTCTTGACAGTGTCTCCTGCCTTGCAGAAGCTTCTCAGCCTCATGAGGTCCCATTTATTAATGGTTGACATTAAGGCCTGGGCCGTTGGTGTTCTGTTCAGGAAGTTGTCTCCTGTGCCAATATGTTCCAGGCTCTTTCCCACTTTTTCTTCTAAGTGGCTTAGTGTCTCTGGTTTTATGTTGAGGTCTTTAATCCACTTGGATTTGAGTTTTGTGCAAGGTGACAAATATGGGTCCAGTTTCCTTTTTTTTACACATAGACCTCCAGTTAGACCAGCACCATTTGTTGAAGATGCTATCCTTTTTTCATTGAATGGATTTGGCTTCTTTGTCAAAAATCAAGTGACCATATGTGTGTGGATTCATATCTGGGTCTTCGATTCGATTCCACTGATCAACCAGCCTGTTGCTGTGCCAGTACCATGCTGTTTTAAGTACTATTGCTTTATAGTACAGTTTGAGATCAGGTATGGAGATTCCTCCGGAGCACCTTTTATTGTACAAGATTGTTTTAGCTATTCTGGGTTTTTTGTTTTTCCATATGAAGTTCAGAATTGAACTTTCAATGTCTTTAAAAAATTGTGTAGTTATTTTGATAGGGATTGCATTGAATCTGTAGATTGCTTTTGGTAGGATGGCCATTTTTACTATGTTAATTCTCCCGATCCATGAGCAAGGAAGATCACGCCATCTTCTCAGGTCATCTTCAATCTCTTTCTTCAGAGTTTTGAAATTTTTTTCATACAAGTCCTTCACTTGCTTAGTTAGGGTAACTCCTAGATATTTTATATTGCTTGTGGCTAATGTGAAGGGTGTGGTTTTCCTAATTTCTTCCTCTGCAAGCTTGTCATTTGTGTATAGGAAGGCTACACACTTTTTTGAGTTAATTTTGTATCCAGCCAATTTGCTGAAGGTGTTTATCAGCTTTAGGAGTTCTCTGGTGGAGTTTTGAGGGTCACTTATGTACACTATCATATCATCTGCAAAGAGGGATAATTTGACTTCCTCCTTTCCCATTTGGATACCCTTGATCTCCTTTTGTTGTCTTATTGCTCTGGCTAGAACTTCGAGTACTATATTGAAGAGATATGGAGAGAGTGGGCAGCCTTGCCTTGTTCCCGATTTTAGAGGAATTTCCTTGAGTATCTCACCATTTACTTTGATTTTGGCTATTGGCTTGCTGTATATAGCCTTTATTATGTTGAGGAAAGTGCCTTGTATCCCCGATCTCTCTAAAACTTTAAACATGAATGGGTGTTGAATTTTATCAAATGCTTTCTCTGCATCCAAGGAGATGATCATGTGGTTTTTTATTTTCAGTTTGTTTATATGGTGGATTACATTGATGGATTTCCGTATATTAAACCATCCCTGCATGCCTGGAATGAAGCCTACTTGGTCATGATGAATGATATCTTTGATGTGCTCCTGTATTCGTTTTGCAAGTATTTTATTTAGTATTTTTGCATCTATGTTCATAAGAGAAATTGGTCTGAAATTCTCTTTCTTTGTTGAGTCTTTGTGAGGTTTAGGTATCAATGAGACTATGGCCTCATAGAATGAATTTGGTAATTTTCCATCCATTTCTATCTTTTGCAGTAGCTTGAAGAGTATCGGTATTAGCTCGCCCTTAAAGGTCTGGTAGAATTCTGCACTGAAACCATCTGGCCCTGGGCTTTTTTTGGTTGGGAGACCATCGATGATTGCTTCTATTTCTGTAGGGGAAATGGGACTATTTAACTTGTTTATCTGTTCTTCATTCAACTTTGCAAGTGAACTTGATCAAGAAAATCGTCCATTTCCCTTAGATTTTCAAATTTTGTGGCGTATATGCCTTCAAAGTAGGATCTTATGATTCTTTGAATTTCTTCAGTGTCTGTTGTTATGTCTCCCTTTTCATTTCTGATTTTGTTGATTTCAATACTGTCTCTCTGCCTTTTAGTTAGTTTGGCTAATGGTCTGTCTATCTTGTTGATTTTCTCAAAGAACCAGCTTTTGGTTTTGTTGATTCTTTGGACTGTTTTCTTAGTTTCTAATTTGTTAATTTCAGCCCTGAGTTTGATTATTTCCAGGCGTCTACTCCTCTTGGGTGTTTCTGCTTCTTTTTTTTCTAGGGCTTCCAGTTGTGTTGTTAAGATGCTTATGTGCGATGTTTCCAATTTCTTTTTAAAGGCACTTAGTGCTATGAATTTTCCTCTTAGCACTGCTTTCAATGTATCCCACAAATTTGGGTATGTTGTTTCTTCATTTTCATTGAATTTCAGAAACTCCTTGATTTCTTTCTTTATTTCTTCCCTGACCCAGGTGTCATTTAGCAGAGAGTTGTTTAGTTTCCACAAACGTGTAGGCTTTTTGTTATTTCTGTTGTTGTTGAATTGCAGCCTAAGAGCATGGTGATCTGATAGGATACAAGGTATTATTTCAATCCTCTTGTATCTGTTGAGGCTTGCTTTGTGACCTACGATGTGATCAATTTTGGAGAAGGTTCCATGGGGTGCAGAGAAGAAGGTGTATTCTTTCTTGTTTGGGTGAAAGGTTCTATAGATATCTGTTAGATCCATTTGACCCATGGCATTGGTTAATGATGTTATTTCTCGGCTTAGTTTCTGTTTCAATGACTTATCCTTCAGTGAGAGTGGGGTGTTGAAGTCTCCCACTATTATTGTGTGGGGATCGATGTGTGGTTTAAGCTTTTTTAGGAGATCTTTTACATATGTGGGTGCCCTTGTATTGGGAGCATAGATGTTCAGAATTGTGATGTCATCTTGGTTGACTTTACCTTTGATGAGTATGAAGTGTCCTTCCTCATCCCTTTTGATTAATTTTGGTTGAAAGTCTATTTTGTTCGATACTAAAATGGCTACACCTGCTTGCTTCTTGTGACCATTTGCTTGGAATATTTTTTTCCAACCTTTTACCCTGAGGTAATGCCTTTCATTATGGGTGAGATGTGTTTCTTGGATGCAGAAGAATGTTGGGTCTTGTTTATGCACCCATTCAGTTAGTCTGTGTCTTTTTATTGGAGAATTGAGGCCATTGATGTTGAGAGATATTAATGACCAGTGACTGTTAAGAGTCTTAATTTTGATGTTGTTTCCAGTCGAGCTTTTGTGTAGTTGTGTTTTTGCCATGGGATAGTTATCTATTTCCTGGGTAGTTTTGGTTGTAGCTTGACCCTTTGGGATGGAGTTTTCCTTCTAGTACCTTCTGTAAAGCTGGGTTTGTGGATAGGTACTGTTTGAATTTGTTTTTGTCATGGAATATTTTGTTTTCTCCATCAATGGTTATTGATAATTTTGCTGGGTAAAGTAGTCTGGCCTGGCATCTGTGTTCTCTTAGGGTTTGCAGGATCTCTGTCCAGGCCCTTCTGGCTTTTATGGTCTCTGCTGAGAAGTCAGGTGTAATTCTGATAGGTTTACCATTAAATGTTATTTGGCCCTTTTCCCTTGCAGCTTTTAATATTTTTTCCTTGTTCTGCATGTTTTGTGTTTTGATTATTATGTGGCGGGCAGTTTTTTTTTTCTGGTCAATTCTATTTGGTGTTCTGTAGGCCTCTTGTATGTTTATAGGCATCTCTTTCTTTAGATTGGGGAAATTTTCTTCTATGATTTTGTTGAGAATATTTTCTGGGCCCTGGAGTCTGATGTCTTCTCTTTCTTTAATGCCTATTATCCTCAGATTTCTTCTTTTCATGGTGTCCTTAATTTCTTGGATGTTTTGTGTCAGGAGTTTTCCAGATTTGGCATTTTCTTTAATGGTTGATTCAATATCTGTGATTGTATCTTCTATCCCTGAGATTCGTTCTTTCATCTCTTGGATTCTGTTAGAAAAGCTCACCTCTGTGTTACTCGCCTTCTTCTCTGAGGTCTCACGTTCTCGTTTTCTTCTGTCTGTGTGTTTATCATTGAATCCATTTTCATTTTCAGATCTTGAACTGATTTTTTGATTTCTTTCATCTGATTTTTTGTATATTCCTGAGTTTCTTCCATTGCCTCTTTATAGGTCTTCAGAGCTTGAACCGTTTTAGTTATTTCTTTCATCTGGTTGTTTGCATTTTCCTGCAATTTTTCCAGTTCCACTCTATGTGCTTCTTTTATGTCTCTCACCTGTTTGTCTGCGTCTTCCTGCATTTGATTACGAATTTTATTTGTTTCCTCCATTATCATCCTCATTACTAAGGATCTGAGGTCATTTTCTTGTATTTCCGTTGTATTTGAGTTCTCTGGGTGGTTTTCTTTGGGATAGCTGGAAACTGGAGACGCCATGTTGTTTTGGGGTTTTTTGCGTATGCTTTTTCGTTGTCCTTTAGACATCTTGCCGTCTTTGTTTTTGTTGGGTAGCTTCCAGAGTTGAATGGAGGGTGTCTGACGATAGATTCACTTGTTTTCTTACGATTTCCCTAGGCTGCGAGCTCAAAGCTTCACTGGTGTGGATGTTAGGAGGTTAGCCCTGTTGTTCTGGTCTCTCACAGCCAGTGATCCTCAGTCCCCCTCTGCTGTGGATCCTGCAATTGTTCTGGGTCTCTGAATGAGCGTTGGGTCAGGCCAAGGTATCCACAGCCTTCTGTGTTCCCTGCCAAGTCCAGCCAGGAGCACTGGGACCGAACCACAGGCAGAACTCAGCTAGATTCTCAGGGCCTGAACCGTCTGCCAAGCTCAGCTAGGGATTTTGGGCCCAAAATGCACACAGGGTCCAGCCAGAATTTTTGGGCTGGGACTACGCACCAAGCTCCACTAGGGCCTTTTGGCCCAAAGTGCGTGCTGTGGTCAGTTATTGACTCAGGGCCCGAACTGACCACCAATCTCAGCCAGGAATTCTGGATTCAAACTGCACACTGTGTCCAACCAGAGTCTTAGAGCTGGTGGAACCGAGAGCTCTGTCCAGCCTGTGCCACAGCGGGAGAACTGCGGCTGCTCTGAGTTAGCGCCAGTGGTGGAACAAGTGCTCCGCCCGGACTGTGTCACCGCAGGGGAGCTGCCGCTGAGCTGAGGTGGTGCCTAGGATGGAACCAAGCACGTCACCAAGCCTGCGCCACAGCAGGAGAACTGCGGCTGCTCTGAGTTAGCGCCAGTGGTGGAACAAGTGCTCCGCCTGGACTGTGTCACCGCAGGGGAGCTGCCGCTGAGCTGAGGTGGTGCCTAGGATGGAACCGAGCACGTCACCAAGCCTGCGCCACAGCAGGAGAACTGCAGCTGCTTTGAGTTAGCGCCTGTGGTGAAACCAAGTGCTCCGCCCAGACTGTGTCACCGCAGGGGAGCTGCCGCTGAGCTGAGGTGGTGCCTAGTGTGGAGCAGCGTGCTCAACTAAGCCTGCGCCACAGCAGGGGAGCTATGACCACGCTGAGTTAGTGCCTCAGGCAGAATTGTTTGCTGGGCCGGGCCAATACCCGGGACTCTGGGGCCGAACTGTCCGCCGAGTCCAGTCTGGGTCCAAAGGCTCCACAGGACCCAAATCCTGCCCCGAGTCCCCTCTCCCACAGCAATTCCCACCAGCCACCACACCAATCGCCTCCACCGGAAGGCTATGAGCTGCAAACCTCAGCCGCCGCTGCTGGTGCCGCTGGTGCTGCTGCCTCTGCCGCTGCCGCTCCAATCAGAGAAAAACCACACTCCTCCCGTGTGCAGGGGCAAGCAGGTCCTCCGCACCCTGGTCCCTCCGAACCGTGGAGCACTCCTGCTGCCGTGATGTTTGGACCTCGGTGTTCCTGGCTCAGAAATCTGTGCAATTCCCTGAATTGTTCACTGGAGCCTCCAAACGCGATCCACACTGCTCGCCGCCATCTTGGATCCCCGCACATTTACTTTTGATATAGATACTTCCTCAAGCTTTTCACCTCCATTTTTTCTGTTCTTATTCTCACTTAAGCCTACTTGTTCCTAGTATCTCCCTTCTAATTCCATGTCACATGTTTTATTACCTTCCCATTAATCTTCTTTAATGCTTCTTTCACCCTCTTATTGGCAGTCCTCTAGTTTCCTGGTATCTACACACACTCATATTCACATCAATACATACAAATAAAATAAAGAAACTAAGATTTGCATGTGTTTGCCTCTCTGAGTCCAGATATCTCACTTACTAAGGTATTTTCCAACTGTGTCCTTTTTTAGGCAAAGTCTATATTTTCAATTAATCAATTAATTTTTCAATCAATTAATTCACTTTATATTTCAATTGTAGCCCCCTCCCTCCTCTGATCCTGGGCCCACCCTCCCTCCCCCTTCCCCATATCGCCCCTTTCCTACCTTTCAGAAAAGGGGAACTCTCCCACCTACCCATTCTAGTAGGTCAAGTCACATCAGTGCTGATTGCCAAGGTGGCCTGACAAGGCTGCTCCCACTAGTGGGAAGTGATTGAAAAGCAGGCAAGAAAGTCCTTGTCAGACAGCCCCACTACCCTTACTAGGGGACCCACATGAAGACCTATCTGTCCTCTGTGTAGGAGGTTTATGTGCAGTCCTAGGTGGTACTTGGTTGGTGCTTCAGTGTCTGAAAGCCCCTGGGCCCAGGTTCCTAGGCTCTGTTAGTCTTCTTGTGGAGCTCCTGGTCCCCCAGGCCCTTCCATACTTCCCCCCACTCTTCCACAAGGCTCTCTGTATTCTGCCCACTGTTTGGCTGTAGTCTGAGCATCTATTTTGATCCATTGCTGGGTGGGGCCTCTCAGAGGACATACTTTTAATTTCTTTACTTCTGGATAATAGTAATCTATCATCTATTTATTATCTGTCTATCTATCATTGATAGATATACATTTCCATCAAGTTCTCATTATCCACTCTTTTGTTGATGAATATCTAGACTGCCTTCATTCACTAGCAATTTTGAATAGAGGAGCAATAAAAAGAGCTTGAGAAAGTTCTTCTGTAGCAGGATATAGAGTCTTTCAGATCTATAACAAGGAATCATATAGCTGGGTGATATACCACTTCCTCTTTTAGGCTCATGGGAACCTTTCACACTGAGTACCATAGGTGTTACATCAGCTTGTGCTTGCAGCAATGGTGAATGAAGGTTCCATATTTTCCAGCATTCTCACCAGCATTTTTTGTAGATTTCTTGGTAATAACTATTCTGAATGGGATACGGTGAAGTCTTAAATTAGTTTAACATCCATTTCATGATGACTGATGTTCAATGCCTCAGACTGATGTTCACTTCTTCAGTTAGTGGTCATTTGTACTTTTCTTTTGAGAATTCTCTGTTCTGTTTCAAAGTCCAGTTTTGATTGATTGCTTTTTTTTCTACTTATTTTTTTTATTAATTTATTCTTGTTACATCTCAATGGTTATCCCATCCCTTGTATCCTCCCATTCTTCCCTCCCTCCCATTTTCCCCTTATTCCCCTCCCCTATGACTGTTCCTGAGGGGGATTTCCTCCCCCCTGTATATGCTCATTGAGTATCAAGTCTCTTCTTGGTAACCTGCTGTCCTTCCTCTGAGTGCCACCAGGTCTCCCCCTCCAGGGATTGCTTTTTATCATTCAAGAGTTTTTTTTAAAAAAATCATGTCAGATGAGTAGCTGGCAAGATTTTTCTCTTGTTTGTAGTATGTTCCTTTGCTCAGTTAACTGTCTTATTCACTGCCTTCCTGTATGTGTTTGTTTGTTTATATTTATTTATTTATTTTTGAGACAGGATTTAGTTGTGGAGCCTAAGCTGACCTAAAACTCTTGGTCCTCCTGTTTCCCCACCCTAAGATATGGGATTGTAAGCTTTTGTCACCATAAGTATCTCTATTTATTACTTTTAAATTTGAAGTCTTGATAATGTCCCCTTGGATGATCCAAATGGTGGCGAGCAGTGTGGACTGTGTTTAGAAGCTCCAGTAAACGATTCAGGGAATTGCACGGAATTCTTAACCAGGAACACCAAGCTCCCCACCCCTCTACAGCAGCAGTACTCCACAGTTTGAAAGGAACAAAACACAGAAAACCTGCATACCCCTGCACACAGGAGAAGCATGGATTCTCTTGGACCAGAGCAGCAGCGGTGGCGGTGGTGGCAGTGGCGGCAGTGGCTGAGGTTTGCAGCTGTGAACCCTTCAGCAGAGGTGATTGGCATAGTGACTGGTGGGAGTTGCTGTGGGAAAGGGTACTCTGCAAGATTTGGGCCCTGCGACCCTAGATGAGCTCGGCACCTGGTTTGGGTCCTGTGGCCCAAGCTCAACTCAGTGTGTGGCTCATGCCCAGAGACCCAAACTGGACTTGGAGTGCAGTTCTGACACTGAGACCATAGCAGATCTCGGCATGCAGTTTGGGCCCAGAGTTCCTAGCTGAGCTCAGCAAGCAGTTCGGCTTCTGAGACTCTAGCTGAGCTCAGCACGCAGTTTGGATCCAGAGCTCCTGGCTGAGCTTGGTGTGTGGTCCTGGTCCTGAGGCTTTGGCTGGACTTGGTGTGCTGTCTGGGGTCCACAGTCCCTGGCTGAATTGGCGGGCAGTTTAGGTCCAGAGAACCTAGCTGAGCTTGGCACACAGTTCATCCCCTGAGACTCTAGCTGAGCTCGGTGTGCAGTTTGGGTCCAGAGTCCCTGGCTGAGCTCGGAGCATGGTTTGGGACCAAAGAATCTAGCTGGGTTCAGTGTGTGGTTTAGGCGCAGAGTCCCTGGTTGAATGTAGGTGGAAATCTGGGCCCAGAGTCCCTAGCTGCACTAGGCAGGCTATTTTGGCCCAGAGAATCTAGATGGACTCGGCGGGCCGTTTGGGCACAGAGCCTCTAGCTGAGCTTGGTGTGCAGTCCTGGATCTGAGACTTTGGCTGTACTCAGCGTGCAGATTGGCCCCAGAGCCCCTAGTGGAATTTGGCACGCAGTTTGGGTAAAGAGTTCCTGGCTGAGTTTTCTGCACAATCCTGGCCCTGAGAATCTGCTGAATTTGGTGGACAGTTTGGGCCCAGATACTCTAGCTGAGCTCAGTGCTCAGTTTATGCCCAGAGTCCCTGGAGGAACTTGGCCAGCAGAGCAGGCTCTGAGACTCTGGCTGAGCTCAGTGCTTAGTTTGGGTCCAGAGTACCTAGCTGAGCTTGGTGGGCAGTTTGGGCCCAGAGACTCTAGGTGAGTTTGGCATGCAGTCGGGGCCCCGAGACTCTATCTGGACTCGGCAATCTAAATGTGCAGCTTGGGCCCGAGACCCTGGTTGGACTCAGCACTAACTGGACTAAGTGTGTGGATTAGGCCCAGAGATCCGTCTGGGTCCAGAGACCTGTTTGGGTCCAGAGACACGAATTGGACTCAGTGTGTGTGCAGTTTGGACCCTGTGACACTAATCTGGATTCTGCCAGTGGTCTGGGTCCCAAAACACTACCGGGAAACACAGACCAGCTGAGCATCAAAGCTCTGGGACTAAGTAAATCTTGGGGAGACAGGGAGTAGAGTGGCCAGTAGACCTCCTCTGACTGACCTGCTTCAGTCCTGGAGAGCCCCAGTGCTAAAAGGGGACACAGAAGGCTGTGGACACTTTGGCCTGACTATATGCACATTCAGAGGCCCAGGAACATTACAGGATACACAGTACAGGGGAGCTGGGGATCACTGGCTATGAGAGTCCCAAACAACAGGGCTAGCCTCCTGCCATCCAGACCAGTGAAGCATCAGATCTTCCAGCCTAGGGAAATTATGAAAAAACAGGTGAATCTATCCCCAGACTCCTTCCACCCACCTCTGGAAGGTAACCAACAAAACCAGAGATGGCAAGACGTCTAAGGGACAGCATAAAAGCATACGCAAAAAACCCCAAAACAATATGGCATCTCCAGATCCCAGCGATCTGAAAGAAAACCCAGAGAACTCAACCACAATGGAAATACAAGAAAATGACCTTAAATCCAGAGTACGTGAGAAAGTCATATCCCACTCTCCACTCAACTGTGGAGAATGTTCTGACCATTGGCTAGATCTGGGTAGGGGTTTAAAGTTTACCGTCTGTATTGTCCTTGGCTGGTGCCTTAGTTTGAGCGGGACCCCTGGGCCCAAATCTGCCTATCATAATGTTCTACTTGTAGGTTTTAGGACCCTCTGGATCCTTCTACTTTGCTATTCTCCCATGCTTCTCTCATTTAGAGTCCCAATAGAATGTCCTCCCCTCTGTCCCAGTTTCCTGGTAAGTGAAGGCTTTCATGGGACATGCCCCTTGGGCTAGTGTTCAGATATAAGTGAGTATATACTATTTGAGTCTCTCTGCTTCTGGGTGAACTCACTCATTATGATCATTTTTAGTTCAATCCATTTATCCACAAATTTCAGGAATTCCTTGTTTTTAATAGCTGTGTAGTATTCCATAGTGTAAATGGACCACAGTTTTTTTTATCCATTCTTCTACTGAGGGACACGTAGGCTGTTTCCGTGTTCTGGCTATTATGAATAAGGCCACTATGAACGTGGTTGAGCATATGTCTCTATTGTGTGGTGGAGCATTTTCTGGGTATATTCCAACAAGTGGAATAGCTGGGTCTTTAGGAAGCCCTATTCATAGTTTTCTGAGAAAGCACCAGATAGATTTCCAATTTGGTTGTACCAGTTTGCATTCCCACCAGCAATGAAGGAGTGTTTCTCTTTCTCCACATCCTCACCAGCATGTGGTGTCACTTGAATTTTTGATTTTAGCCATTCTGATGGGTGTAAGATGGAATCTCAGAGTCATTTTGATTTGCATTTCTCTGATGACTAAAGATGTTGAGCATTTCTTTAAGTCTTTCTCAGCCATTAGATATTCCTCTGTTGAGAATTCTCTGTTTAGTTCTGAGCCCCATTTCTTAATTGGGTTATTTGGTTTGGTGGTGTTTAATTTCTTGAGTTCTTTATATATTTTGGATATTAGACCTTTGCCAGAAGGCGGGTTGGTGAAGATCTTTTCCCAGTCTGAAGGCTGTCACTTTGTTCTCTTGACAGTGCCTCCTGCCTTACAGAAGCTTCTCAGCCTCATGAGGTCCCATTTTTTAATTGTTGACTTTAAGGCCTGGGCTGTTGGTGTTCTGTTCAGGGAGTTGTCTTCTGTGCCAATGTGTTCCAGGCTCTTCCCCAGCAAATTTACTCTTGAGTAGTCCATTTTCTCTACAGTTGATGATGGTGTGAAGGGAAAGTGTGACTTACATTTTACTGTTTTGTATACACTTTGTTTTTAAGGAAAAGAAATAGTTAGGTGATGCTGAGCTATTTTCTAATTTCCCCAGTAGCATTTAAAGGCATATGCAACAACATCTGGTTTGTAGCTCCAGTGATAGTTCTGTAGAGGTGGGTACCTTAGTATAACCACTGCCTAAGTAAATTCTGAATGTGTGAAAATTAGCTACTTAAAAATAGGATAAATTAGAGGAACACTGCATCCTAATGTATGAAAAACATGTAAAACAAAAAGTGAAGAACTGCGAAGGAGAACTTGACAAGCAGTGGCTACTGTCATTGAAAGTTCCACTCTGGCAATCATGGATAGGCTGTGTGCCTCATGCAGGTGCACGTGGGTTTTAAGGTCTCAGAGTCAGCTCTCATATGCTGAGGAATGTGTAGATTTTCTGGAGATAGTTAAGATCAGTTAAGAGCTTATATCTCAGTAACTTCCTAACTACTGTCATTTAAGGCTGAATGATGTCATACTAATTGGCAAAATTGCAACCAAGGGGAAATTTCTTATGCTTTGTCTGCTGAGCTGGTTGAGAACAGTTTCAACGGGGTAATTTCCACAAGGTTCAATGGTGTCTGTCCTCTGCACTGGTTTTAAGGCCCCACCTCACCAGGGCTCAGATTATATACGGAAAGGACGAGAAGGGCAACTTTTTGTGGTGCAGATGAAGAGACTGCACATTATTAGTTTATCTAGAAAGTAGGCAGAAGGATTGGAATATATGTTGTGATAAACCTGAATGTGCAGGTGTCTCTCTCCACTTATGCTGACTGTAATTCCTTCAGGAATCTACACAGGAGTGATGCTTTGGAACCATATCATAATTCTATATTTAGTTTTTGATGAAACTTCACAATGATTTGTATTCTAGTTTAACAAATGTACATTCACATTAGTGATTCACAAGGTTTATTTTTCTCTTATGTTCTCACCAATATTTGTTGATTTTTATTTTCTGTAGATTATCATGTCAATCCAAAAACGTCAGACTCAGAAAGACAAATACTGATGGTTTTCTCTCATATACAGATTTGGATGGAGATCCAAGATGGTGGCGAGCAGGGTGGACCTTGTTTAGAAACCGGAGTACTCGAGTCAGAAATTTGGACTATTTTCTTAACCAGGAACACCAAGCTTCCAACTCCACCACAGCGGACGATTCCACTGTTCAACAGAAATAAACTACAGAAATCCTGCACGTCCCCAAACACAGAAGAGCACAGACCAACTGGCAAGGAGCTGCTGCAGCGGCGGCAGCCGCTTAAACAGGTAGCTGGGGATACAGGCAAGATCCCACCTGCAGAGGGGTTTGGTGCAGTGTCTGGAAGACCTGCACAGTAACAGGTCCAGGGGGATCAGAGAGCGTGCTTCTGGGGGTCCACAGTGAAACCCTAACCCACGGATCCCCTATAGAGTAGCCGCCGTGGCTACAGACACTCAAATGGGTAGCAGAGATCACTGGCAAGGCCCCACCTACTGAGGTGATTTCTGGGGAGTCTGGAAGAGCTGGACAGAAATAGGTCCAGAGGAAACAGAGAGCGTGCTTCTGGGGGTCCACAGTGAGACCCTAACCTGTGCAGAGCACCGATCCCCTAGAGAGCAACCACCGTGGCTGCAGACTCTCAAATGGGTAGCAGAGATCGCTGGCAAGGCTCTGCCTACTGAGGTGTTTACCGCGGAGTCCTGAAGATCTGGACAGTAACAGGTAGAGGGGTAACAGAGAGCATACTTCTAGGGGTCCACAGTGAGACCCAGAACCAGAGAGCAGCCGCTACAGCTGCAGACTCTCAAGCGGGTAGCCTGGAGCAGGCAAGGTCCCACCGGCTGAGGTGATTGGCGTGGTGCCTGGAAAATCTGGACAATACTAGGCTCAATGGAAACAGAGCGTATTTCTGGGAACCCACAGAAAGTTTCAGAGCCCATGCAGAGAATTTGGACCGCTCTGAAGAGCAGTCGTCAGGCTTGCAGCCACCCAAGCAGGTAAATAGAAACAAAGACAAGGCCCCACCTACTGAGGTGATTAGCGTGATGACCCACCTGCAGGTGTGATGGGCACAGTGTCTGGAAGATCTGGACCATACTAAGTCCAGGGGGATCAGAGAGCGTGTTTCTGGGCTCACCAGTCTGCAAAGAGTCCCAGAACTCGACAGGAGACCAGGCAGGTGGGGATACACCCACCAGCTGCAGTGCTAAAGCTGTGCTTACAGCTTGTCTGGTCTGTTCTAAGAATTTAGAGGAAGGGTGCACTCTTCCCAGCAGTGGGACAGGTGCCTGTCATTGTTCACCGGGAACTCTGTATCTGAGACTGAACTGTGGGCGGTGTATCTCCAGGCTGGAACTACTGGCCCATAAAAACACAGGACAACAGGTGGCTCTGATGCCAGACCAACCCACTAGTCCCAAGAAAGCCCCAGGGGCCACTGTCCAGGTGAGCGGGAGTGCAAAACCTAAAACCGGAGCCGAGGGTGGTTGCCTCACCTGTGCCCCGTCTTCCTCTCAGAACATTCATGGGCCCATTGCCCCAGGGGGAACAGAGAACGTGGATCTGAGCCTACCAGTCCACAGAGAAACCCAGGGCCATCACAGGGGACCAAGCAGCTGCAGATATCCCCCCCTCCCCGACACAGCGCTAAAGTGGTACATCCACATGGTCTAATCTAAGAACCTGAAGGAAGGGTGTACACTGCTAAACAGCTGGACAGGTTCCCACCAGTGATAACCAGGAACTTGGTATCTGAGACTGGGCAGTGTAACTCCAGACTGGTGTGGCGCCCGCGCCACCGTGGTACCGAGTCGAGGGCTAGGGACTGCGGATTTAACACACACACACACACACACACACACACACACACACACACACACACACACCAACACAGCGGGTCCTTCATGCTAAGAGAGCAAATCAGATTTAAAATTTTTAAACATCAACTCATAACAGTCTGCATGATAAATACACAAACCAAAGGATTATCCTTACATATTGGTAGGTGTGAAAATGAAGGCAAAAACAACTTCTGCAAAACCAATAATCTCTACAACACTACCAGCACCATGGACAATGGTAAAAATCAGAAAAAAATATAATGAAATGGAAGAACTAAATCAAGGTGACTTAGCTCATTTAGACTATTGGGTGCTTAGGCCAAGTGCAATTGCTGCAGGCTGGACTAGATGGTTTACTCTTGTAGTACTGACTGCAGCTACACAAGCAAAGGGATGTTCTCCACATTTCCTTCTAATCCTACTAAACAATATCAGTGGAATGGAAGCTTTGACTCTTGAAGGAAGAAGCTTTTCTGAAGACACTCATTTGAGCTGGATGCCAGGGATGTCCTGTGCAGGCCCTCAGGAAAGAGCTGCAAATGTGTTACCAATTCTAGATGATAGTCAGCTTCCTGTTTCCCAACAACAGCCACCACTGGCCACAATGACAATTCAGAAAAGAACAATGTACAAGGCCATAGCACACATTTGATGCAGATTGTGGCACAACACGTGAGCCTTGCCTGCCACAGATGCTTCTTTTGTCCTGTGCAGTTAATCTTCAAACATTGTTCCAAGACATCAGTGATCTCCTAACTAAATGGGCAGCACAAACCCTTACTTCAAATTTCTAGAAGGTAAATAAAGCAGATTGCAATGGTTATATAGTCTTAGGGCCAGTTTATAATAATTTAATTTCATAATACCTTTAAGAAATTAAAAAATATTCTGTTTTATGCACATGAATGTTTTCCATGCATTTATGTTTATGAATCATATGTGTGCCTGGTGTCAATGGAGGTCAGAAGAGAGAGTCAATTCCTCCTGGAACTGCAGTTGCAGATGGCTCTGTCATCGTATGTGTTCTGGGAATCAAACCTCAGTCCTCTGCATGAGCAAGAAGTTCTCTCCAGTCCTGAGCCATGCCTCCAGGACAGCATAGCATCTTAATACAAATTTGAATTAGTGAAAATAAGTTAGTAAATGCTACTTTTTGCCATTCCTTTTATCCTATGGTAAAGGCTGAAAGAAATAGACCATCAGTGGCTCCACTAGAACATGCACTCTACTCTCATTCCAGGCAGAATCCTAAGAATGACAGCAGGGAATATGTTAATGTCCACTGTTTATGTTCTTTACATTGGTAAAGGCCAAGTAAAGTGTGACACTTGCTTTACAATTGGTGTTGATAGTGAGAGGTTGAGAGTGCATTTCTGTCTCTGGGAAGTAGGCAAGAGACCCTATTTAATCTCTGCCCACCAGGGGGTGGAGTTTCCTAACACAAGATCATTATGTGTGTGAACTCTAAACTTTGTAGGTTCATCATTTGATGTCATTTTACCATTTTTTCATGTGAAGAGTCAAGAACATTACTTGGGTGACAGTGAAGATGAACACTTCTCCAGCTTTTGTGAGTGTGATACTGTTCATGCTTGGTAAGTAAAGGGACTTAAAACTTGTACTCTTTCTTCTATTTTGTCAGAAAAAGATTTAAGTTATTATGAGCATTGTCTTTAAAGTGATACAGATATCCCATTCTTCCTCCAGGCAGGACCCATGGAGACTCAGTGACCCAGACACATGGTCAAGTGACCCTCTCAGAAGGCGACTTCCTATTTATAAACTGCACTTATTCAGCCACAGGATACCCAAGTCTTTTGTGGTATGTCCAGTATCTTGGAGAAGGTCCCCAGCTCCTTTTGCAAGCCACAACAACCAACAACAAGGGAAGCAGCAGAGGGTTTGAAGCCACATATGACAAAGGAGCCACCTCCTTCCACCTGCAGAAAGCCTCGGTGCAAGAGACAGACTCGGCTGTGTACTACTGTGTTGTGAGAGACACAGTGGCAGACACTGCAGGGGGAGCTGTACACAAACCCTGAGATACGAAAGAAAGCCTGGTTTCTGATCATCTGCATTTTGGATCCCCCTAATTTTTAAAATCAGTCTGTGTTGTTGCCATAATATTTTTCTGGTTAATTAAAATCATACAAATGGCCAGAGAGGAGCAAGAAGGAGATATTGCCTCAGCTGGATTTTTATAGGGGAAAATGAAGCCCTAGGGTTTCAGTGGTTCCTCATGGAGGCTCACACTGATTTCACAGGAAAGCCATGGATACAGTGAAGTGGCCAGTTTTCCTCATCTCCATATATAAGCCATTATCTTCATATTGCTTGAGGTCAACTCTGGCTCAAGTTGCTCACAGAGGCCAAATATGCCCGAAAAGGTGGCAACTCAGTAATGTCTGACTAATACTATGGAAGGACAGACAATCATAAGGCTACAGCTTTTCATATTTAGAGATTTCTAATAGAGAAATGTTGGTAGAAAAGAGAGGAGAAAGGGAAGTTGGAGCAAGTTGGCAATCTTTGGATTTTCAGTTCCTCCTCTCCTGTGAATCTAACCTCCCAGTCTCATCTCCAGCCCTATAGCCGATCTACTTAACCATTTTTCCCTGGTTGGCCTTTCTTGTCTCTCTTTACCCAATCCCAGTGGACTGAGAAGATCTCCATGGCACACTCTAGTGTGGATACTGCAGCTAGAGCTTGCTGCTTTGTGGGTTCTTCTTTCTTCTACCCTTATCCACCCCTTTCCCACTCTTTCAAGCTTGTAACACTAGATAGTAGGGGGAAAGGATAGAGGAGAAGTGGGTGACATTATTGTTAGACTACTTCCTGATGATTAAGGGCATTGAATTTTGGGGACAAACTTCATCTTCACTGGCTGGATATATAATTTCTTCTTGTGGTTATTTGTTCTTGTGCATGACTTCTTAACAAACTCTGACCAGCAACAACCAACAATCAACAACCCCAACTCCTCTGGTCTGGAGCATTTATATACCCTCTGTAAAGTATCCAGGATTCCAAATGTCAGCTGATGCACAGACTATATGCTGCTGGCAACATCCTGCCCCTGACATAGTAGGAGGCAGATCATAGTCAGCAGCTGTGGACATTTTGAAGCAGCCCAATATCCCTCATTTGGGATTGAAATGAAAACATATTCATATAATATTTATGAGTTTTTAAATAGAAACCAAAATATCATTACAGGATGCCCTCACCCCACTTTTTTTCTAGCCCATCTCCATGCCTAAGTGTCTGCACCCAATACCAAGACACACATTATTTTTGGAAATCTAGTCTTGACATCTGGCAGAATATCAGAAAGTCCTTACCAGGAAAATGAGAACCACTATGTTCTCTGAAAGACCAGAGAGGGTAACATAAACAGAGCAATAACACACACACACACACACACACACACACACACCCCAAAGACAAGACTGGATATCATCACTAAGAATTACCATGATCCCAAACATAGATTCCTATGTGCCAGCATAAAGCAATTGAAGACAATGAGGATAATATGTCTTCACTAAAGCCTAGAAACCTTACTATAACTGGCTCAGAGAAATGCTGTATAGCTGAAGAAAAGGACTTCAGAAGAGCTTTTATGAATATGTTAGAGGTCTTGAGAGAACAAATGAGTACATCTCTTAAAGAAATCTATGAAAACACAAACAAACAATAGGACGAAATGAGGAATACAGTTCAAGATTTGCAAGTGGAAGAAGAATCAATTTAGAAAACAAAAACTGAGGAAAAACTGGAAACCAAAAAATTTAGAAACTTAAACAGTAAGCACAGAGGCAAGCCTCCTCAAGTAAGTGTAAGAGATGGAGGAAAGGATCTCATTTGTTGAAGACATGATAGAAAAAACGGATATGTTGAACCAAGAAAATGTTAAATCTAATAATATCCAGGCACAAACCAACCAGGAAATCTAGGGCACTTTCAGAAGACCAAATCTATGAATAATAGGATTAGAGGAAGTTGAACAAAGGCAAAGACACAGAAAACATTTTCAACAAAACCATGTAACTAAAGTGCCTAAGCCTAAAAAGGAAGTGTCTATTAAGGCATAGGGAACCTACAGAACATCAGACAGACTGGACTAGAAAAAAACTCTCATGTTACATCATAATCAGAATACTTAATGTACAGAGCAGGGAGAGAATATTAAAAGGGACAAGGAAAAATATATAAAGGGAAACAACATATAAAGGAAAAACTAACACCTGACTTTTCAATGGAGATGTTAAAAGCCAGAAGGCCCTGGACCAATGTTACAAGGTCTAAGAGACTGCAGATACCACCCAGACTGCTATACTCCCCAATACTTTCAATTTCTATAGATGGAGAAAGACATTCAATAAAAATCAATTTAAACAGGACCTATCTAGAAATCCAGCTCTACAGAAGGTGCTAGAAGGAAAACTTCAACCCAAAGTGGATAACCACACCCACTAAAACACAAATAATAAATAATGTCAGACCACTGAAACAAAAAACAAGAACAGAAATAGACACACAAACAAATAAACAACAACAACAACAACAGAGAGGAAGGAGTCGATCACTACCACCAAAGCTGAGAATCAACAAACACTCTTCATTGATAACGCTCATTATCAAATGGTCTCAATTCCCCTAGAAACTGATACATACTAATAGAATGGCTTAAAACTCAGGATCCATCCTTCTGATGCATCCAGTAATACAACTTAACATCAAGGATAGACATCACCTCAGGGTAAAGGAATGGAAAAGGACATTCCAAGCAGAAGGACCTAAGAAGCAAGGTTGTATAGCCATTTGAATATCTAACTAAATAGGCCTCAAACCAAAACTACTTAGGAAAGGAGTGGAAAGACACTACATACCTAACAAAGGAAAAATCCATCAAGAGGACTTGATATTGTCTAACATCTATGCGTCCAACATTAGGGCACCCAAGTTCATAAAACAACAACAATAAAAACACTACTACAACCTAAATCACATATTGACCCTCCCACACTGATAGCGGGAGACTTCAGTACCATATTTTCACCAGTACCATATTTGTCATTAGGACAAAAACTAAACAGAAAAATTCTGGAACTAACTGATGCCATAAACCAAATGTACCTAACAGATAATTGGTGAACATGTTGCCCAAATACAGAATATACCTTCTTCACAGAACCTCTAGTAGCATTCTCCAAAACTGACTACATACTCTGACACAAAGCAAGTCTCAATATACATAAGCAAACTGAAGTTTCATCCTCCATCCTTTCTGACTACCATGTATACCATCATCAACACAAAGCTTACAAACTCATGGGAACTGAACAGACCACTACTAAAATGAAAAATGGGTCAAGACAGTGATTAGGAAAAATAAAAATCCTCGTGAAATTGAAGGAAAACGAAAACACAACGTACCCACACTAAATAGACACAATGAAGGTGGTTCTAAGAGACAAATTTATAGCACTAAGAGCCCGTATAAGGAAAAAAAATGGAGAGATCTTCCATTAGTGACTTAACAGCACTGATAAGAGTTTTAGAACAAAAATAAGAAATAACATCTAAAGGAGTAGGCACTGATACACAAGTCAAGTGGGTTTTGTTAGATAGTTTATGGCTCTTTGGGGGAAGGATTGTCATCCCAAGTGGTACAACTCAGTTTAAGTGTGTGTGTGTGTGTGTGTGTGTGTGTGTGTGTGTAATTTTAAGAGAACATAAAATAATACAATTTCTTGACACTTTATCAAACATCATTTATTCTATGTTTCTCCTCCTCCCCTCTGCTTCTGTACCGACTTCCTTTCTGTCCCCCAATTAAAGGCCCCTCCTCATTTTTACGTTTCCTCCCTCATATCATCTATACTCTATCACCCTCTGTAGAGCTCATCTCACATGCTCCATTTATACTTTGCTAGTGTGTGCAGGTACTTCAGTTTACAACTCACACCTGAAGGTTTTGATCTCAGAACAACAGATGACATGTGCCATTTGTAATTCTGGGTCTGGGCTATTACTTAAAGGTGTGTGCTGTTGTCTTTTTGTGTTTTTTTTACTGTTTGGATTCTTAATCATTCTTTGTGCTTCAGTGATTCCTACTTCATTTGTCTTCTACCTATAGTTTGTATGCAACGTTCACACACCTCTTTACTCTGTAGGATTGCTTCCAGTGCTCTCTATGTGGAGGGTCCCATGACATGAGTCCTTTTAGCCTGTTCATTTCATGGACAGTTTTTCTTTCTCCTTCAACTATGGAGGATAGTTTTGCAGGGCACCATAGTCTAGTTGACTTGTATAGTCGTTTAGAATTTGGCTTACATTGTTTCAGTCACTGATTGCTTTCAAAGCTTCCATTGAGAAATCATGTGTTGTTATGATGGGTTTTCCTTTATGTATAACTTGTGTTTTTTTCTCTTGCATACTTCAATACTCTTCCTTAGTTCTATATGTTTAGTGTTTTCATTATAATATTCTATAGAGAATTTCTATTCTTGTCTTCTTTATTTGGTGCTTATGAGCTTCTTGTATCTATATAAATGTGTGCTTTCTTAGTTTAGGGACTTTTTTTCTATGATTTTTTAAATTTTATTACTGTTTTGTGTGTATGTGTTTTACCTACATGTGTGTCTGCATATCACATGTGCATGGTACACAAATAAGCCAGAAAAGCATGTCAGATCCCCTAAATCTGGAGTTATACCTGGCTGTGAGCCACCTTATGGGTGCTTGGAGATAAACCCAAGTCCTGTGGAAGAATGACTAGTTTTTTTAGCTGTCAAACCTTCTTTATCAACACACAACCTTTTATGGTGTCCTACAGTTCCTGCCTGTTTCTTTCCTGTGTCTGAAAAATGTTTTTCATATTCTTTGTTTTTATCTTTGACCCCTGATATTCTGCCTTGTATTGATGCATTCTATTTGTAAGGCTCCCCCCTATATTCTCTCAGTGGCTTATAAAGCTTTTAAATTCTATTTTCATTTCAGCTTGAGTTCTCTTCAATATTTCTCTTTATTGAATTCAGGTTTCAAACCCTCAATTGTATCATTTCATTTAGCCTTATATTTCATTTTCTTGGGCATCATTCAAGCATTTATTTCATTTGAGATAATTTTCTTTAAGTGCAGGAGCTGTTTGCTTGTGTCATCTTTAAACTCCTTGTATTCTTTAGTGGAGTTTATGATTATTCCTTTAAGTTCTATGTTCTGAGGTTTACCTATGTAATTCTGTACTTGGGCGATAATCAATGCTGCCTTGACCCTTTATGTTGTTTGTGTTTTTGTGATTAGATTGGGCGTGTGGACTTCTTTAGTTGGTTGTGTGTCCTATGATGATACAGTAGGTTGAGCTGGTACACATGTACACAGGACTTGCCACATGGACATTGCCCCGACCTTCAGGGTTCGACTAAAACTTGTGAGGGAGGTCACCTGTTGAGAAATACAAGACACAAGAAAGGAGAGCAAGTCTGATTGATCAAACTCTCAACTTTATTAGTCAGGCAGCAGCTTTTATAATTCAGAAGGCAGGGAAGCATATCGCTATAGCAATGCAGTTGCGAGTTGTCCTCAAAACATAAGGAATTCCAGGCAGGGTCATAATGCCCTGCCACACAGGGTATCTAGCTCCCTCTTTGTCTAGTCTAGCTGTTAAACCATAACAGGGTTGCTCAGTCTCTATCTGTCTTTAGCCTAACTGCGGACCCACAACAGGGTCAGCTAGTTTCTGGTGAAAGACAAGCTCTGGGAAAGACACAGACTTAAAGGTGCAGGCTCTGACAAGATGGCTGAACACTGGCCATATGGCCTATCATCCCTAACAGGACATAACTTATGGGTTGGCCAAGTGGGACTTAGGAATCTAGGCTGTCTCCCTGGTTGCAGATATGGGCTTGATCTGGCGTTGTGGAGGATACATGAAGTGTCAGACATACTGGGCAAGCTGTGCTGATGTATCAGGACTGTGTTGGGCCTTGAGATTGAATACCAATGGGAAGACTTTTTCCAAAGAAGTTTCTCCTTTTTAAAATTTAAATGATTTATTCAGATTACAACTCAATTGTTATCCCCTCACATGTATCTTCCCTTCCCACCTTTCCTCCCTCTTTCACCCTATTCCCTTCTTCTAGGTCTGTGACAGAAGGGGACCACCTCCCCCACCATATGATCACAGCCTATCAGCTCTCATCCTGGTAGCATGCTTATGCTTCCTCTGAGAGCTACCAGGCCTCTGCACCAAGGGAAGTGGTTAAATAGAGGGCATCAGATTTTGTTTCAGAGTTATTCCCTGGTCTCCGTACAACTGTGGTGAATGTGTTGTCCAGTGGCTGGATCTGAACAGGGGCCTAGGTTTACTGCATACATTGTCCTTGGTTGGTTCAGTAGTTTGAGCAGACCCCCCTGAGTCCATATCTGCCAGCCTTGATGGTCTTCTTATAGGTTTCTAGGACCCTCTGGATTCCTCTATTTTCCCATTCTCCCATACCTCTCTCACATGGAGCTCCAGTAGGAAGTTTCAGGATTCTAACCACGGCTCTAGTGAATAAGATCTGAAGTCGAGAGGTCCTGTTCTCCAGTTTCTCCTTGCTCTGAGGGTCACTGTGGAACCTGTTCAGCTCTGGCATTCTTCTGGTACAAGTGGGTTGATGATGACTTAAAAAATGGAGAATGGCACACAAACTCTGGTGCCCATATTTGACATCATCTCCTGCATAGGGAGGCCTGGTGGCACTCAGAGGAAGGATAGCAGGCTACCAAGAAGAGACTTGATACCCTATGAGCATATACAGGGGAAGGAGGCCCCCTCAGTCATAGTCATAGGGGAGGGGAGTAAGGGGAAAATGGGGGGGGTTGGAGGGAGGAATGGGAGGATACAAGGGATGGGATAACAATTGAGATGTAATATGAATAAATTAATAAAATATATTAAAATATAAAAAAGAAATGGAGAATGGGATAAAGTGAAAGTGTTATGGAAGAGGAGAGTGACGAAAGAAAGGGGAGAAATGGAGAGGGGGCAGATGAGTCAGGAAGAGGAAGGGTGAGAGAAAGCAGATCTACGATGTTCATGACCAAGCCCTGCGTAACAGGACCTTATCCAAGAGAAGAGAATTTAAAAATTGCACAAATGAACTATTTGCTAGATTTTATTTAGAGTTTAGGTCCTGAACACAGCTCCATCTCTCCTGTACCATCCTGAGTAAAGTTCTCTTTGGACACAAGTGCACCTCTGACACCAAATGCAATGAATTCCAGGCCTTTCTAGGTTCTGACCTAGAGAAAGAGTCATTCTAGACCATCTGTAGATTTAATGACATGCCACAGTTTGTCCCACAGTATACCAACAATGCAATAAGTTTGGGTTTTTATTGTTTGTTTTTTATTTTTGTGTTTGGGGGAGG
Source organism: Acomys russatus (assembly GCF_903995435.1). Classification (NCBI taxonomy): domain Eukaryota; kingdom Metazoa; phylum Chordata; class Mammalia; order Rodentia; family Muridae; genus Acomys; species Acomys russatus. The sequence goes on from NC_067139.1 coordinate 82,279,634, forward strand.
GAGTTTGTAAGAGTTCAGGGTAGATACCAAAGAATGGCAGATGAGTAAGATTGGAGAACATGATGTGAAACTCACAAAGAATCAATAAAAAGTTAAATAAACTCAAAACTCAAAGATTGGTTTGGATGGGGATGTTTAGAGTGACAAGGATTAGAGTTTTGCTATACAAAACACCTCACTCAGATTTCTATGTCAGATTTTTCTCACTTTTTCAGTGCAGGCGACTTACTGCCTGTGTGTGATACCTGTCGTTACCAAGAAAGAAGACAACACCTGCCCTGTGTGTACACACCTGCTCACACCTTCATCCTGACTTGCAGCAGATGTCTCTCAATACTCCCACTAAATTCTCAAGTGCTTTACTTTTGAACAGTTAAGCTAGAAGAGTCTGAAGATTGGCTATTTCTTTGGTATCAGGAGCCCACAAGGTGGCAGTGTTTTCTCAGGAGTCTTGAGCAAAGGTCAAGGGGGAGAGAAGGGGATGGAGTGAGAGGAAGAAGGAGGGTGCAGGAAGAGGAGGAGGGGGTGGAGGAAGGGCTGGAGGATAGACTTGGTGCTGCTCAGGTGGTGGGGAGTCTTTTCTAGTTGCTAACTTAGGGTTGAGAGTCTCAGTCCTCATTGAGAGGGAAGAAGACAGTATGACATCCTTGAGTGTGTCACTAGTGGTCCTGTGGCTTCAGTTAAACTGTAAGTGTGGGAATGTCTTCAGGATCCAGGTGTGATATGTAAAGTTGCTGCCACTTCCAGGCTAATGGGAGAAATGCAAATACTTTCAATCTCATGTTAGGGGTGGGAAGCACATGGAAAAGGCATTCTGGCATGTTAGCATCCATGTGCATCCAGGCCTGTTTGTCTGACATTTGTCTTTCTGCACAGGGGTGAGCTGCCAGCAGGAGGTGCAACAGAACCCAGAATCCCTCAGTGTTCCAGAGGGAGCTATGGCCTCTCTCAACTGCACTTTCACTGATTCTAGTTCTCAGTCCTTCTGGTGGTACAGACAGCATCCCGGGCAAGGCCCCATGGCCCTGATGTCCATCTTCTCCAATGGTGACAAGGAAGAAGGCAAATTTACAGCTCACCTCAACAGAGCCAGTCTGTATGTTTCCCTGCACATCAGAGACTCCCAGCCCAGTGACTCAGCTGTCTACCTCTGTGCAGTGAGCACACAGTGCTCTCCAAGCACCTGCATCCTGCGCCCAAACCTACTGTGCCCCTTCAAGGCCTGATAGAGGGCACAGAGCACACAGTGGAGAAATTATGTTTCTATTCCATATGCAGTGGAAGTAAAAAAACAAGAGTAGAGGGGTCTTGTGTCATTGGAATAATATTTTAACATTTTGAAATTAAGTATTCCTAAAGGGAAAGGCAAACTATTGGCTTGGTTGAAATATTTTCCACTTCTCCCTTCTCACATACTGATGGTTATGTTATGCACTCACTCTTAGTGTGTGTATGTTGCTGAGTTGGAAGACCAAAACATGGCCCTGCGATGCCCCACATGCCACGGCATAATGTCCACCCTCACCCCTGCAGCACAGCTTGCTCCTTGATTTTTTATAATCTTTTAATAAAAACATTTGTTTTCTAATTTTTCAAAACTAGCTTTCAAATTAGTAGGTTTCTCTAAGGCATTTTCTTACATATGTACTTTTGGTTGACCCCTCACCAAGCCCATGCCCTCTTCCACCTTCCAGTTCCCCATCCCCATGTAAACCTTCTTGCTCACTGGATTCCTGCATCTACTTTTGTATCATGTGGTATGTTACCTCCCACTTATCTTCCTTAATGCTTCTTTTCCCCTTTTGTTGACAGTTCTCTAGTTTTGTGGCACCTACACAGACTCAGATTCACATGAATACATACAAATAAAAATTAGAAGCTAAGATTTGTATGTACTTTTCTCCCTGAGTTTAGATAAGTCACTTATAGTATTTTCTAATTGTGTCCAACTAAGACAAACTCTATCATTTCAATTTTTATTGCTGAATTATATTCATCTATGTATCTATGCATCTAAATATCTATCTATCCATCATCTATCTATCTATCTATCTATCTATCTATCTATCTATCTATCCATAATCTTTCTATCATGTATGTATGTATGTACCTATCTATCATCTATCAATATACATCTCCAATTAATTCTCCTTTTCCATTCTTTTGTTGATGAACATCTAAGCTACTTTCATTCCCTCACAATTTTGAATACAGCAGCAATAGACAAGGCTGAGCTATTTTCTCTGTTGCAGAATAGAGAGTCATTTAGATCTATAATCAGGGATCATATAGCTTGACCACATAACACTTCCTCTTTTAGGCACAAGGAACCCTTACACACTAGGTACATAGGCGTTACATCATTTCATCCTTCCATCGGTGGTGAGTGAAGTCCCCCTGTTTCCCAATATATTCACCAATATTTGTTGTCTCTTGATTTCTTTATGGTAGCTGTTCTTTCAGATTAGCTTAATTTCCATTTCAATTATGACAAAAATTACCCACTGCTTCATTTTTTGGCCATATGTCTTTGTATTTTAAAAACTCTCTATTATGTTCCAAAGCCCAGTTTTGATTGTTGTTTTTATTGTTTGTGTGTGTGTGTGTGTGTGTGTGTGTGTGTGTGTGTGTGTATGTGTGTGTGTTCTCTCATCCTCTGTCAGATGAGCAGCTGGCAAGATTTTCTCTCATTTGTAGTTTGGCTCTTTTCACAGTTAACGGTTTCATTTGCTGATTTCCTGTATTTATTTTCATTCATTTATTTATTTTTGAGACAGGGATTTCTTCTGGAGCCTATGCTGGCTTAAAACTCTTGATCCTCCTATTTCACCTTCCCAACATATGGGGTTATAGGCATGTGCCACCACAAGTATCTCCACTTATTACTTTTAAAGTTGAAGTGCTGAAAACATCCCCTCACCTGGCATATACACGCTAGTGTCATTCATTTATTTTACCAGTGACTTGACACCAGTTAATTCAGTAGTTCTGTTTTTTTAAATCATACATTGATATATGAAAATGTTATCATATGGTAACAGAGCTCTATTAGAGTTAGTAATGTTCTCCTCCTCCTTCTTCTTTTAAGTCTCTTAAGAAACTGTGTGTGTAGTCTATGGGTTCAGAAATGCTGTATAGGAGGGATTGGATATTTTCTGTAGATGTGCTCACAGACATACTTATGAAACCGATGCAACATAATCAGGTTTTTCTATACATTCTCAATGTTTAAAAGTGGGCACTCTGCTCAAATATTTCCAAGCCTCTAAAGAATATTTAAAACTGTGCTCATCTTTTTAATTGTATAACTTCTGGCTTTATTGCATTTTGGTAAAAATCCAGGATAAGGTTCCAATTTGAATATTGATTCTGTTACTAAGGGGTCCGTGGTGGTTTGAATGAGAATGTTCCTCATACTCTCATGTGTTGAACCCTTGGTCTCCAGGTAGTGGCACTTTTGAGGGGATGCACGGGAGGTGTGGCCTTGCCAGAGGAAGTTAGTCACTGTGGCTGTGCTTTGAGAGCTACAGCCTTACTCTACTTCCAGCTCACTCTCTGCTTCGTGCTGTTCGTTGAAGATGTGATCTCTCAGCTTTCTGTTCCAGCTGCTACACGTGGTGCTTGCTGTCATGACTTCCTGCCACTAAGATGACCTTTCCGGAACTGCAAGCCAAAATAAGGTCTTCTGTAAGTTTCTTTTGGCCTCAGTATTTCATCACAGTAACAGAAAAGTAACTGATTTAGGGCCATTTGCAATGAGATTTAGCATAATAAGTATTTCAATATTTGTTTCAAGATTAAAATAAATAGCACATTGCCTTAGACTGTGTTTCTCAGGAGGAGCAGGTGAAATTGGAATTCTTTGCCCATGAACAATTGAGGAAAACTGTCTGAGATGAAGGACACAGCTCTAGGAAGTGGTACAGCTGTTGCCTTGAGTCAGCCTGACCATCCAAGGAGCTTCAGTGCAGGAACCACACCCCAGAAATTCTAAAGGAATTATTGAATACATGTGTCGAGTTTTTATTAGTTAAGAATGCTGAGACTTCTGGAAAGCACAGAAAAATTCTTCAACAGTAAAAACATTATCTCAGAAACCAGGAAGCTTTTCAGATGAGGAAAGGATGAAGAACAAAATGGAAATAACCAGAAAAAATAAAATGGCATAGTATCGCCAAGTGTGAATGGTATTAGCTCACCTATTAAAGGACTTGTTTTCTCATCCTAAAACCAAATACTCAGCAGTTTGCTATCTGCATGAAATTCACCTTACTGACAGGTATACACATACTGAAAGGGAAAGGGTAGAAAACGTTATTCTAGGAAGCTGGAACTCAAGAGAAAGCAGAAGCAGCTGTGTTTATACATGACAAAGCAGATTTCAAGCCACAGCCAGTCAGAAGGCACAAAGTCACGTGGACAATGGGAGCAGTCCAACAGGAACATAGAGCAATTGTAAATGCATGCCAGTAGTCAGTGCAACCAATTTTGTAAAACAAACTATACTGGCCCAGATATAATAATGAGTGTAATAGTGGGTGACTTCAATCTTATTCCATACAATCATCCACACAAAAGTCAGCCATGAAGCCTTAGAAATGAACTTCACATAGACCAGAAGTCTTAAGGGACACTTTGGAATGTTTCATTAGATGGCCACCAAGTACAGACTCTTATTTGCATGCTTTGGTTTTTTTCGTGATATATCACCTTTCATTTCACTCTGGTGCCTTTCCCCCCTTCCCCTCCACTTCTGCCATAACAAGACACAACGGAGTGGATTATACAGCAAGTGCTTACATAGTCTTGGGAGCTGGATACAAAAGGCCAAGCTGTCACCAGCTTCCCTTTCTCCCCAGATCCTACTCTAGATCCATATGGCAGTAGCAGCAATTGATATAAATGACATGGGTGCATGACCTGGCCGTGCGTGTATTCAGATGGACTTGCTTTAGGATTTTGGTTCAGAAGATGAAGAGGATAGAAAGAATTCTTTTATAGGAGCAGTGGGAACTGCCACAAGGTGGAGCTAATAGGGGAGTTGACAGCAGAGCTGCAGCCGTGTTTATCTGGGTAAGAAACCTTGCAGCCACCTCCTTCTCAGTGCGGAGCTCAGAAGGGACTGCAGAGATGCTCCAGAGTCATGTGCTGCTCTCTATATCATGTGGTTTTTCTTCTAGTCCTCTGTGATTATGTGGGATTCTGAGGCAGCACTGGTGTTCCCTGGTTGTCTTTTCTGCGTAACCCTGCCAGATCCCATTTCTGTTGCTCACTAACAACTCCAGCTCAATGTACAACCTATTTCCAGTATCAGACACAAAATTTACACTCTGGATGTGTCCATCTACACTTTTTTATTTTTTATTAATTTATTCTTGTTACATCTCAATGGTTATCCCATCCCTTGTGTCCTCCCATTCTTCCCTCCCTCCCATTTTCCCCTTATTCCCCTCCCCTATGACTGTTCCTGAGGGGGATTACCTCCCCCAGTATATGCTCATAGGGTATCAAGTCTCTTCTTGGTAACCTGCTGTCCTTCCTCTGAGTTCCACCAGGTCTCCCCCTCCAGGGGACATGGCCAAATGTGAGACACCAGAGTACATGAGAAAGTCATAACCCACTCTCTACTCAACTGTGGAGAATGTTCTGACCATTGGTTAGTTCTGGGTAGGAGTTTAAAGTTTACCGTCTGTATTGTCCTTGGCTGGTGCCTTAGTTAGAGTGGGACCCCTGGGCCCAAATCTGCCTATCATAATGTTCTACTTGTAGGTTTCTAGGACCCTCTGGATCCTTCTATTTTGCTATTCTCCCATGCGTCTCTCATTTAGAGTCCCAATAGGATGTCCTCCCCTCTGTCCCAGTTTCCTGGCAAGTGAAGGCTTTTGTGGGACATGCCCCTTGGGCTAGTATGCAGATATAAGTGAGTATATACCATTTGATTCTTTCTGCTTCTGGGTTAACTCACTCATTATGATCATTTCTAGCTCAATCCATTTATCCACAAATTTTGGGAATTCCTTGTTTTTAATAGCTGAGTAGTATTCCATAGTGTATATGTACCACAGTTTCTTTATCCATTCTTCTACTGAGAAACACTTAGACTGTTTCTATGATCTGGCTATTATGAATAAGGCTGCTATGAACATGGTTGAGCAAATTTTCTTGTTGTGTGCTGGAACATCTTCTGGGTATATTCCAAGGAGTGGAATAGCTGGGTCTTGAGGAAGCCCTATTCCCATTTTTCTGGGATAGCACCAGATAGATTTCCAAAGTGGCTGTACTAGTTTGCATTCCCACCAGCAATGAAGGAGTGTTTTTCTCTCCTCACATCCTCGCCAGCATGTGGTGTTGCTTGAATTTTTGATCTTAGCCATTCTGATGGGTGTAAGATGGAATCTCAGAGTTGTTTTGATTTGCATATTCCTGATGACTAAGGAGGTTGAGCATTTCTTTAAGTGTTTCTCAGCCATTTGATATTCCTCTGTTGAGAATTCTCTGTTTAGTTCCAAGCCCCATTTCTCAATTGGGTTATTTGGTTTGGTGGTGTTTAATTTCTTGAGTTCTTTATATATTTTGGATATTAGACCTTTGTCAGATGTAGGGTTGGTGAAGGTCTTTTCCCAGTCTGTAGGCTGTCGCTTTGTTCTCTTGACAGTGTCCTGCCCTTACAGAAGCTTCTGAGCCTCATGAGGTCCCATTTATTAATGGTTGACATTAGGGCCTGGGCTGTTAGTGTTCTGTTCAGGAAGTTGTCTCCTGTGCCAATATGTTCCAGGCTCTTCCCCACATTTTCTTCTAAGTGACTTTGTTTCTCTGGTTTTATGTTGAGGTCTTTAATCCAGTTGGACTTGAGTTTTGTGCAAGGTGACAAATATGGGTCCAGTTGCATTTTTTTTACACATAGATGTCCAGTTAGACCAGCACCGTTTGTTGAAGATGCTATTTTTTTCCATTGAATGGATTTGGCTTCTTTGTCAAAAATCAAGTGACCATATGTGTGTGGATTCAAATCTGGGTCTTCAATTCGATTACACTGATCAACAAGCCTGTTGCTGTGCCACTACCATGCTGTTTTAATTACTATTGCTTTATAGTACAGTTTGAGATCAGGTATGGGGATTCCTCTGGAGCACCTTTTATTGTATAGGATTGTTTTAGCTATTCTGGGTTTTTTGTTTTTCCATATGAAGGTGAGAATTGAACTTTCAATGTCTTTAAAAATTGTGTAGGTATTTTGATAGAGATTGCATTCAATTTGTAGATTGCTTTTGGTTGGATGGCCATTTTTACTATGTTAATTCTCCCGATCCATGAGCAAGGAAGATCATTCCATCTTTTCAGGTCATCTTCAATCTCTTTCTTCAGAGTTTTGAAATTTTTTAAAACAAGTCCTTCATTTGCTTAGTTAGAGTAATTCCTAAATATTTTATATTGCTTGTGGCTAATGTGAAGGGTGTGGTTTTCCTAATTTCTTCCTCTGCAAGCTTGTCATTTGTGTATAGGAAGGCTACAGACTTTTTTTTTGAGTTAATTTTGTGTCCAGCCAATTTGCTGAAGGTGTTTATCAGCTATAGGAGTTCTCTGGTGGAATTTTGAGGGTCACTTATGTGCACTATCATAACATCTGCAAATAGGGATAATTTGACTTCCTCCTTTCCCATTTGGATACCCTTGATCTCCTTTTGTTGTCTTATTGCTCTGGCTAGAACTTCGGGTACTATATTGAAGAGATATGGAGAGAGTGGGCAGCCTTGCCTTGTTCCCGATTTTAGAGGAATTTCCTTGAGTATCTCAACATTTACTTTGATTTTGACTATTGGCTTGCTGTATATAGTCTTTATTATGTTGAGGAAAGTGCCTTGTATCCCCAATCTCTCTAAAACTTTAAACATGAATGGGTATTGGATTTTATCAAATGCTTTCTCTGCATCCATAGAGATAAACCTTTGGCTTTTTACTTTCAGTTTTTTATATGGTGGATTACATTGATGGATTTCCATATATTAAACCATCCCTGCATGCCTGGAATGAAGCCTACTTGGTCATGATGAATGACATCTTTGATGTGTTCTTGTATTCGTTTTGCAAGTATTTTACTTAGTATTTTTGCATCGATGTTCATAAGAGAAATTGGTCTGAAATTCTCTTTCTTTGTTGAGTCTTTGTGAGGTTTAGGTATCAATGGGAGTAGGACCTCAAAGAATGAATTTGGTAATGTTCCATCCATTTCTATCTTTTGGAGTAGCTTGAATAGTATCAGTATTAGCTTGCCCTTGAAGGTCTGGTTGAATTCTGCACTGAAACCATCTGGCCCTGGGCTTTTTTTTGGTTGGGAGACTGTCGATGATTGCTTCTATTTCTGTAGGAGAAATGGAACTATTTAGCTTGTTTATCTGTTCTTCACTCAACTTTGGCAAATGAAATTGATCAAGAAAATCGTCTATTTCCCTTAGATTTTCAAATTTTGTGGCGTATATGCCTTCAAAGTAGGATCTTATGATTCTTTGTATTTCTTCAGTGTCTGTTTTTGTGTCTCCCTTTTCATTTCAGATTTTGTTGATTTAAATACTGTCTCTCTGCCTTTAAGTTAGTTTGGCTAATGGTCTGTCAATCTTGTTGATTTTCTCAAAGAACCAGCTCATGGTTTTGTTGATTCTTTGGACTGTTTTCTTAGTTTCTAATTTGTTAATTTCAGCCCTGAGTTTGATTATTTCCAGAGGTCTACTCATCTTGGGTGTTTCTGCTTCTTTTTTTTCTGGCTTCCAGTTGTGTTGTTAAGATGCTTATGTGCGATGTTTCCAATTTCTTTTTAAAGGCACTTAGTGCTATGAATTTTCCTCTTAGCACTGCTTTCTCTGTATCCCACAAATTTGGGTATGTTGTTCCTTCATTTTCATTGAATTTCAGAAACTCCTTGATTTCTTTCTTCATTTCTTCCCTGATCCAGGTGTCATTTAGCAGAGAGTTGTTTAGTTTCCACATACATGTAGGCCTTTTGTTATTTCTGTTGTTGTTGAATTGCAGCCTAAGAGCATGGTGATCTGATAGGATACAAGGTATTATTTCAATCCTCTTGTATCTATTGAGGCTTGCTTTGTGACCTATGATGTGATCAATTTTGGAGAAGGTTCCATGGGTTGCAGAGAAGAAGGTCTATTCTTTCTTGTTTGGGTAAAATGTTCGATAGATATCTGTTAGATCCATTTGACCCATGGCATTGGTTAATGATGTTATTTCTCGGCTTAGTTTCTGTTTCAATGACTTATCCTTCAGTGAGAGTGGGGTGTTGAAGTCTCCCACTATTATTGTGTGGGGATCGGTGTGTGGTGTAAGCTTTTTTAGCAGATCTTTTACAAATGTGTGTGCCCTTGTAATGGGAGCATAGATGCTCAGAATTGTGATGTCATCTTGGTTGACTTTACCTTTGATGAGTATGAAGTGTCCTTCCTCATCCCTTTTGATTAATTTTGGTTGAAAGTCTATTTTGTTCGATACAAAAATGGCTACACCTGCTTGCTTCTTGTGACCATTTGTTTGGAATATTTTTTTCCAACATTTTACCCTGAAGTAATGCCCATTGTTATGGGTGAGATGTGTTTCTTGAATGCAGAAGAATGTTGGATCTTGTTTATGCGCCCATTCAGTTAGTCTGTGTCTTTTTATTGGAGAATTGAGACTATGGATGTTGAGAGATATTAATGACCAGTGACTGCTAAGAGTTTTAATTTTGATATTGGTTCCAGTCAAGTGTTTGTGTAGTTGTGTTTTTGCCATGGTATAGTTTTCTATTTCCTGAGTACCTTTGGTTGTAGCTTGACCCTTTGGGATGGAGTTTTCCTTCTAGTACCTTCTGGAAAGCTGGATTTGTGGATAGGTACTGTTTGAATCTGTTTTTGTCAGGGAATATTTTGTTTTCTCTATCAATGGTTATTGATAGTTTTGCTGGGTAAAGTAGTCTGGCCTGGCATCTGTGGTCTCTTAGGGTTTGCAGGATCTCTGTCCAGGCCCTTCTGGCTTTTATGGTCTCTGCTGAGAAGTCGGGTGTAATTCTGATAGGTTCGCCATTAAATGTTATTTGGCCCCTTTCCCTTGCAGCTTTTAATATTTTTCTTTGTTCTGTATGTTTTGTGTTTTGATTATTATGTGACGGGCCGTTTTTCTTTTCTGGTCAATTTTATTTGGTATTCTGTAGGCCTCTTTTATGTTTCTAGGCATCTCTTTCTTTAGATTGGGGACATTTCTTCTATGATTTTGTTGAGAATATTTTCTGAGCCTTGGAGTCTGATATCTTCTCTTTCTCCAATGCCCATTATCCTCAGATTTCTTTTTTTACAGGTGTCCTTAATTTCTTGGATGTTTTGTGTCAGTTTTCCAGATTTGGCATTTTCTTTAAAAGTTGCTTCCAGGTCTGTGATTGTATCTTCTAGACCTGAGATTCGTTCTTCCATCTCTTGGATTCTGTTAGAAAAGCTCACCTCTGTGTTGCTTACTCTCTTCTTTGAGGTGTCACATAGTCGTTTTTCTTCTCTCTCTGTGTTTATCATTGAATCCATTTTCATCTTCAGACCTTGAACTGAATTTTTGATTTCTTTCATCTGACTGTTTGTATATTCCTGAATTTCTTCCATTGCCTCTTTATAGGTCTTCCGAGCTTGAACCGTTTTATTTATTTCTTTCATCTGGTTGTTTGCATTTTCCTGCAATTTTTCCAGTTCCACTCTATGTGCTTTTTTTTTTTATGTCTTTCACCTGTTTGGCTGCATCTCCCTGCATTCGATTAGGAATTCTATTTGTTTCCTCCATTACCATCCTCATTACTATGGATTTGAGGGCATTTTCTTGTATTTTCATTGTGTTTGAGTTCTCTGGGTTGTTTTCTTTGGGATTGCTGGAAATTGGAGATGCCATGTTGATTTTTTTTTTTTTTTTGCATATGGTTTTACGCTGTCCTTTAGACATCTTGCTGTCTCTGTTTTTGTTGGGTAGTTTCCAGGTGGAGGGGGTCTGATGATAGATTCACTTGTTTTCTCACCATTTCCCTAGGCTGGAAGCTCTGATGCTTCACTGGTGTAGATGGCAGGAGACTATCTCTGTCATTTTTCACTCTCACAGCCAGTGATCCTCAGCTCCCGTGTACCCTGGGTCCTGCAACCATCTGGGTCTCTGAATGAGTGTTGTGTCAGGCCAAAGTATCCACAGCCTTCTGGGTTCCCTGCCAAGTCCATCCAGGGACACTGGGCCTGAACCTAAACCTAGGACTCCTGGCCTAAGCTGCGTGGATAGTCCAGCCAAAGTATTAGGGCCACCAAGCCTGTGAGCATAGCTCAGCTAGAGCCTCTCGGCCCAGTCTGCCCAGCAAATCCAGCTTGGGCCTCTGGGCTGAATCTGCATGCTGACCTCAGCCTGTGTCAGCGCCCCAGAACCGCCCTCCGAGCTGAGCTAGTGTCTCGTGCAGAACTGCTTGCTGAGCCAAGCCAGCGCCTCCAGTGGAACTGAGCGCTCCTCCCAGCCTGCGTCACAGCTGGAGAACTGCAGCTGTGCTGAGCTAGCGCTGCTGTGGAACTGAGCACTCCGCCCAACTTGTGTCACAGCAGGGGAGCTGTGGCTGTGCTGAGTTAGTGCCTCAGGCTGAATTGCTTGCTGAGCTGAGCCAGTGTCTCCACGGCACTGCTCACTGCCTGAACCCCGGACTCTGGGGCCGTACTGTCCGCCAAATTCAGTCTGGGTCCCAAGGCACCCTGTGACCCAAATCCTGCCCAGAGTCCCCTCTCCCGCAGCAACTCCCAGGGGCCACCACACCAATCGCCTCCACCGGAAGGGTCTGAGCTGCAAACCTCAGCCACCGCTGCTGCTGCTGGTGCTGCTGGTGCCACTGCTGCTGCTGCTGCCTCTGCCACTGCTGTTCCAATCCAAGAATATCCATGCTCCTCCCATGTGCAGGGGCACACAGGTCCTCCACACCCTGGTCCCTCCGAACCATGGAGCACTCCCGCTGCCGTGGTGTGGGGACCTCTGTCTTCCTGGCTCAGAAATCTGTGCAATTCCATGATTTGTTCACTGGAGCCTCCCAACACGATCCACTCTGCTTGCCGCCATCTTGAATCCACCTCATCTACACTTCTTAAAGGTGTTTTGTAAACATTGGACTCAGAGCACTTCTTGAGTTCTATCCTGACTCACAGGATTTTACCTGAGCTGGAACCAGAGCTTGGTCACAAGACAGGATTTCTACAAACGACCTTCCATTGGTCATTGGTCATCTTGAGAGGAAGAAAATGACATGGAATGGGACCTACCCTGTCATTCTGCAGCTGTGTAGTGGGCGGTTGCCCTGGCACCCAGAACCAACCTGGCACCCGGAACCAACCTGGCACCTGGAACCAACTTGCCACCCGGAACCAACCTGGCACCCTTTGACTGGTTCCTGGGGAGCCCAGGGAATGAGAAACTGCAGAACTCTCCTAGCTCCTTATGGATGTGAGCAATACCCTCACCCCATCCTTATAAAGAGTCACTGACTGCAGACCTTTCCCCATACAGACAACCCTTTTCCCATGGGAGGTTGTCCATCCATCGTTCACTGTTTTGGAGCAATCTGTAGAGATCAAGCTCTAGTATCCTTTTATGCCTTCTGTCTCCGTACACTGACTAAGAAATCTAACAAGATGAGTGCAGAGACTAGAACAGCACTGCAGTTTCAGCTGTGCACACCCCTCACCACTGGAGGCCATGCTCTCCTAGTAGCAAGTTGGTGCCACCACCAGATGTCAGGCTTCCTCTTCCGCAGACTGCCTAGGCTTTAAATCAGAGAGATGGGGGAAGAGGAGGGGAGATGAAGAAGGGAGGGGGCAGGGAGGGTGGTGTTTGAACTTGTTCCTGAGAGACTCTTCAAGCCAGGTGCTCAGGAACCAACCACATTGTGAGCAGGCCTGGAACTTCACCTCTTGTGACCTGATCTCCAAAAGGAAGAATGGACAGACTCCTGGGAGTGTCAATGATGACGCTGTGGCTGCAAATGACAAGTGAGTTGGGGTTTATAGCAAGAGGAGCAGGAACAACAAAGTTCATAGCCCATATACATGTGAGATGAAGCTTCTTTAATAACATGGAAATGCAGTTTAAAAATGTAACCACTAACTCCTGTCCTCTGGCCTGTGCTTCTATGTAGGGGTTAACAGCCAACTAGGACAAGAGAATCTTCAGGTTCTGAGCATCCAGGAGGGTGAAGACGTCACTGTGAACTGCAGTTACAAGACATCCACATTGGCCTTACAGTGGTACAGACAGGAGTCCAGCAAAGGCCCTGCCCTGCTCGTGTTGATACGCTCAAATGAGAGAGAGAAACTTCACGGAAGACTAAGAGCCACTCTTGACACCTCCACCCAGAGCAGTTCCCTGTCCATCACTGCTGTCCTGGCTGTAGACGCTGGTGTATACTTCTGTGCTACAGATGCACAGTGTGCAGCAGGCACCTGCAGTCCTGACACAAACCCCCAGAGCTGCTGCCTAAACCCTGACAGAGGGTGAAGAGCTACTTGTGTCATCCCGTGAATAAGAGTCTTCTGGCAATGCAAAAGAATTCTTTCAACATTGTGACATTTTAAAACTTTATTTTCCTTACCAGTGTTGAAAGGAAATGTACAGGATATAGAGTCCTGATACCCTAAGATTCCAGGAAGGAGGTGGTACCACCCTCAGAACCACATTGGCTTAGGCAAGATCCTCAGAAAATGGATAGATTCTTCTTAAGTATATATTCTGCTGTGGGTGAAAAACAGAAAGGCTTAAATCTACAGTGTCAAAGAGGAAAGCTCCCTACACATGCACTTCTAAGCTTGAAGGTCGCCGTGCTCTCTCAGACATCTGCATCCAAGCTCTGGCTTTAGAATACAGGCAGAAGCTTCCTTGTCGTTTGTTCTCTACAATCCAGCAATTATCCTGTATTCAGGGCTTCCTATGCCGCATCACGGAGAATATCCCTGTGATTTAGCCAGAGGGCAAAGGTTACTTTTTATTTCAGTGTCTGTCCCAGACAGTCGTCTGTTCATGTACATAGTTCTGTAGGTCTTCCCTTATAGGGAGCAGCAGGGTGCTAGAACAGGGTGTCAGGCCAGGAGCCTGTGCTGGTTCACACACTTTTGTGAATCATCATCATTTGTTGCTCATAATAATTTAGCCACATGATTAAATACAGTAGAATGCAAGTACAGGAAACATGAACACACAGGTCACTTGTCTGTATCCACGTGGTACCAGTGTATAATGAGCTGGAACATTTTCACCAGCCCCTACAACTGCTCCTCGCCCTTCACTTGAATGACAAAAGTTTAATTTCTGTAATTTTTTCTCAATATCTCTCAGGAGATTGGAAAATATAAGGTCACTGTGTGCATCTTCCCTCATTTGGCTGCTTTCACTCAACTACAACATAAAGATTCACTCATTGTGTCGGTTGCCCAATTAACACATGAATGAAGAAAGGCAACTTTGCATAGACACAGAAGAATATTATGTAGCCATAAATAATGAAAGCCTGTCATTGAGTGCAAAATGATAAAACCGGAGGTCACCACACTGAGAGAAGTAGACACACAAATACCACCATTGCTTGTTCTATCTCATGTCAACAACCAAACAAGATAGGAGAGGCATCAATAAGAAAGAACAGAGAGGGGGACACAAGAGTGAACCGAGAAGGGTGGATGCATGGAAATGCCACTGCGAAGCTTGTTAATCTGTGCATTTATTATCTCCGTCACAATTAGAAATCTTTCTTGTTACTTCCAAATCTTAGGCTAGTGAAATGGATGCCAACACTCTGAACACAGAGAACTGTCACCTGTGCCAAGCTGATGTTGAGTGATCAGCAACATCTCTTTAGAGAACACTGTTTTTTTCCAGTTAAATTTTACTCATTAAAAAATATACAGATACATATATACATATATTCATATGTGCATATATAAATCTCTCTCTCTCTCTCTCTCTCTCTCTCTCTCTCTCTCTCTCTCTCTCTGTCTGTCTATCTATACATACATGTGTAGCCTGTCTCTATCATACCCACCTTAGCTACAGTGATACAATGGCTATATCAATATACTTGCCCTACTTTCAATGAAAGCAATCCATTGGGTTACTGTTCATTGTAGCAGCTCTAGGCAGAGTGAGTTCTGTAACACTAATGTTTAGTCATTCATGTACATTAGAGTAGAACTATAGAGTTCTACTGAAGTTTTTAGCATGTTTGAATTGAATTTCTAGAAAAAATTTGGAGGAATTCAAAGCTCATGGTTCTTCTAGGTCCATCTGTTGAGCCCTCTATAATTCATCAGCATCATTGTCAGCTGTACTGGACTGAGCCCTAAGAACAATTTTAAGGAAAAGAGAAGGTGATCCTGCCCTGGAGTCTGATTTGGTGAATCTGGCTGACCCTCCACTCTCACTGTCCCCAACCTGCCGGATTTAGCCTGGGTCCCACATTCAGTGCATGGCCTAACTTGACAACCCTGTCTGCATTTTTTTCATATCTAGAATTCACTTCTTTATTTTACTGTTTTTGCTCTCTTGGGGTACAATCGTATCTTCTTTGAACTTCTGAACATTTCCTTCCTTCCTTCCTTTTTTTCTTGACTTCCATTTTTTTTAGTTCAACCCCCTCCCCTGTTTTTTCTTTTTCTTTTTCTTTTGACTTTTTTTTTACTTTTTAAAATTAATTTATTCATATTACATCTCGATTGTTAGCCCTTCCCCTGTTTCTTCCCATTCTTCCCTCCCTCCCATTTCTCCCCTTCTCCCCTCCCCTATGTCCGTGACCGAGGGAGACCTCCTCCCCCTATATATGCTCTCAGAATATCAAGTCTCTTCTTGGTAACTAGCTATCCTTCCTCTGAGTGCCACCAGGTCTCCCCATCTGGGGGACATGGTCAGAAAAGGGGCACCAGAGTTCATGTGAGAGTCAGATCTCACTCTCCACTCAATGGTGGAGAGAGTCATGTTCGTCGGCTAGGTCTTGGTAGGGGTCCGAAGCTCACTGCATATATTCTCCTTGGCTGGTACCTTAGTTTGAGGAGGACCCCAGGATCCAGATCTGCCTGTCATAAAGTTCTTCTTGTAGGTTTCCAGGACCCTGTGGGTCCTACTATTTCATCTTTCTTCCATGCTACTCTTGCCTAAAGTCTCAATTGGATATCCTCTCCTCTGACCCACTTTTTTGGTAAGTAAAGATTTTCATGGTACGTATCCCTTGGACTAGTGTTTTGATATAAGTGAGTATATACTGTTTGTCTCTTTTTGCTTCTGGGTGAACTCACTCATTATGATAATTTCTAGATCAATCCATTTGTCCACAAAATTTCGGGAATTCCTCGTTTTTAATAGCTGAGTAGTATTCCATCATGTAAATATACCACAGTTTCTTAGTCCATTCTTCTACTGAGGGACACTTAGGCTGTTTCCATGTTCTGGCTATTATGTATAGAGCAGCTATGAACATGGTTGAGCATATGTCCCTGTTATGTGGTAGGGCATTTTCTGGGTATATTCCAAGGAGTGGGATAGCTAGGTCTTGAGGAAGCCCTATTCCCATTTTTCTGAGAAAGTGCCAGATAGCTTTCCAAAGTGGTTGTACTAGTTTGCATTCCCACCAGCAATGAAGGAGTGTTCCTCTCTCTCCACATCCTCACCAACATGTGGTGTCATTTGAGTTTTTGATCTTAGCCATTCTGATGGGTGTAAGATGGAATCTCAGTGTCGTTTTGATTTGCATTTCTCTGATGACTAACGAGGATGAGCATTTCTTTAAGTGTTTCTCAGCCATTTGATATTCCTCTGTTGAGAATTCTCTGTTTAGTTCCAAGCCCCATTTCTCCATTGGGTTGTTTGGTTTTGTGGTCTTTAATTTCTTGAGTTCTTTATATATTTTGGATATTAAACCTTTGTCAGATGAAGGGTTGGTGAAGATCTTTTCCCATTCTGTAGGCTGTCGCTTTGTTCTCTTGACAGTGTCTCCTGCCTTACAGAAGCTTCTCAGTGTCATGAGGTCCCATTTATTAATTGTTGACATTAAGGCCTGGGCTGTTGGTGTACTGTTCAGGAAGTTGTTTCCTGTGCCTATGTGTCGCAGGCTCTTCCCCACTTTTTCCTCTAACTGAATTAATGTCTCTGGTTTTAAGTTGAGGTCTTTAATCCACTTGGACTTGAGTTTTGTGCATGGTGACAAATAAGGGTCTAAATGCATTTTTCTACATGTAGACCTCCAGTTAGACCAGCACCATTTGTTGAAGATGCTATCCTTTTCCCATTGAATAGATTTGGCTTCTTTGTCAAAAATCAAGTGAGCAAATGTGTGTGGATTCATCTCTGGGTCTTTGATTTGATTCCATTGATCCGCCAGTCTATTGCTTTGCCAGTATCATGCTGTTTTAATTACTGTTGCTCTGTAGTACAGGTTGAGATCAGGTATGGAGATTCCTCCAGAGGATCTTTTGTTGTATAGGATTGTTTTTGCTATTCTGGGTTTTTTATTTCTCCATATGAATTTGAGAATTGATCTTTCAATATCTTCAAAGTATTTTGTAGGTGTTTTGATAGGAATTGCATTGAATCTGTAAATTGCTTTTGGTAAGATGGCCACTTTTACTATGTTGATTCTCCCTATCTACGAACAAGGTAAATCCCTCCATCTTCTCATGTCATCTTCAATCTCTTTCTTCAGAGGTTTGGAGTTTTTTTTTGAATAAGTCCTTCACTTGCTTGGTTAGAGTTACTCCTAGATATATTATATTGCTTGTGGCTATCGTGAAGGGAGTAGTTTTCCTAATTTCTTCCTCTGCCTGTTTGTCATTTGTATACAGGAAAGCTACTGACTTTTTTGAGTTTATTTTGTATCCTGCCAATTTGCTGAAGGTGTTTATCAGCTGTAGGAGTTCTCTGGTGGAATTTTGCGGGTCACTTATATACACTATCATATCATCTGCAAATAAGGATAATTTGACTTCTTCCTTTCCCATTTGGATCCCCTTGATCTTTTTTTGCTGTCTTATTGCTCTGGATAGAACTTCAAGAACTATATTGAAGATATAAGGGGACAGGGGCAGCCTTGTCTGGTTCCTGATTTTAGAGGAATTTCCTTCAGTATCTCTCCATTTAATTTAATGTTGGCTGTTGTTTTGCTGTATATGGCCTTTATTATGTTTAGATAAGTGCCCTGTATTCCCGATCTCTCCAGAACTTTGAACATAAATGGGTGTTGGATTTTGTCAAATGCTTTTTCTGCATCTAAAGAGATGATCATGTGGTTTTTCTCTTTCAGTTTGTTTATATGGTGGATTACATTGATTGATTTCCGTATGTTAAACCATCCCTGCATGCCTGGAATAAAGCCTACCTGGTCATGGTGAATGATGTCTTTGATATGCTGTTGTATTCACTTTGCGAGAATTTTGTTGAGTATTTTTGCATCAATGTTCATAAGAGAAATTGGTCTGAAATTCTCTTTTTTTGTTGGATCTTTGTGAGGTTTAGGTATCAATGTGACTGTGGCCTCATAGAAGAAATTTGGTAATATTCCGTCCATTTCTATCTTTTGGAATAGCTTGAATAGTATCGGTATTAGCTCTTCTTTGAAGGTCTGGTAGAATTCTGCACTAAACCATCTGGCCCTGGGCTTTTTTTGGTTGGGAGACTATCAATGGTTGCTTCTATTTCTATAGGTGAAATAGGGCTATTTAATTTGTTTATCTGGACTTGGTTCAATTTCGGCAAATGGAGTCGGTCGAGAAATTTGCCCATTTCCATTAAATTTTCGAACTTTGTGGCATAAATGCCTTTAAAGTAGGTTCTTACGATTCTTTGTATTTCTTTGGTGTCTGTTGTTATGTCTCCCTTTTCATTTCTGATTTTGTTAATTTGGATAGTGTTTCTCTGTCTTTTAGTTAGATTGGCTAACGGTTTGTCCATCTTGTTAATTTTCTCAAAGAACCAGCTCTTGGTTTTGTTGATTCTTTGGATTGTTCTCTTGGTTTCTAATTTATTGATTTCAGCCCTGAGTTTGATTATTTCTAGGCATCTACTCCTCTTGGGTGTTTCTGCTTCTTTTTTTTCTAGAGCTTCCAGATGTGCTGTTAGGTTGTTTATTTGGGATGATTCCTTTTTCTTTTTGAAGGCACTTAGTGCTATGAATTTTCCTCTGAGCACTGCTTTCAATGTGTCCCACCAATTTGGGTATGTTGTTCCATCATTTTCATTGAATTTCAGGAAGTCTTTTATTTCTTCCCTTATTTCTTCCATGACCCATGTGTCATTAAGTAGAAAGTTGTTTAGTTTCCACATGTTAGTATGCTTTTTGTTATTTCTGTTGTTGTTGAATTCCAGCCTTAGACCCTGGTGATCTGAAAAGATACAAGGTATTATTTCAATCTTCTTGTATCTATTGAGGTTTGCCTCATGACCAACTATGTGATCAATTTTAGAGAATGTTCCATGGGGTGTTGAGAAAAAAGTATAATCCTTTGCATTTGGGTGGAAAGATCTGTAGATATTTGTTAGATCCATTTGATTCATGACATTGGTTAAGGAGGTTATTTCCCAGCTTATTTTTTGATTCAAAGACCTATCTTTGAGTGAAAGAGGGGTGTTGAAGTCTCCCACCATTAATGTGTGTGTATCAATGAGTGGGGCAAGCTTTGTTAATAACTCTTTTACAAATGTGGGAGCCCTTGTATTTGGAGCATAGATGTTCAAAATTGTGATGTCTTCTTGGTTGACTTTACCTTTGACGAGTACGAAGTGACCATCCTCATCTCGTTTGATTAATTTTGGCTGAAAGTCTATTTTATTAGATATTAGAATGGCTACCCCAGCTTGCTTCTTGTGACCATTTGCTTGGAATATTTTTCCCCAACGTTTTACTCTGAGGCAATGTCTGTCCTTGTGGTTGAGGTGTGTTTCTTGAATGCAGAAGAATGTTGGGTCATGTTTATGCATCCATTCCATTAGTCTGTGTCTTTTTATTGGAGAGTTGAGACCATTGATGTTGAGAGATATTAATGACCAGTGCTTGGTAAGTCCCTTCAGTTTTGGTATTTGTAACAGTTGAGATTTTGTGAGGTTGTGATTTTGTAATGGTATATTTACCTATTTCCTATGTAGTTTTGGTTGTAGTTTGACCAGTTGGGCTGGAGTTTTCCTTCTAATAGCTTCTGTAAAGCTGGATTTGTGGCTAGGTACTGTTTGAATTTGTTTTTGTCATGAAATAACTTGTCTTCTCCTTCAATGGTTATTGATAATTTTGCTGGATATAGTAGTCTTGCCTGGTATCTGTGTTCTCTTAGGGTTTGCAGCACCTCTGTCCAGGCCCTTCTGGCTTTCATGGTCTCTGCTGAGAAGTCAGGAGTAATTCTGATAGGTTTGCCTTTCTATGTTACTTTGCCTTTTTCCCTTGCTGCTTTTAATATTTTTTCCTTGTTCTGTATATTTTGTGTTGTTATTATTATGTGGCAGGAAGATTTTCTTTTCAGGTCTATTCTATTTGGTGTTCTGTAGGCCTCTTGTATGCTCGTATGCATCTCTTTCTTCAAATTGGGAAAAATTTCCTCCATTATTTGATTAAAGATGTGTTCTGGGCTGTAGGGTCGGCTGTCCAGTTTCTCCTGTATCCCTATTATTCGCAAGTTTTGTCTTTTTATGTGGTCTTTTAGTTCTTGAATGGTCTGTGTTAGGAACTTTTCAGATTTAGCATTTCCCTGAATGGTTGTTTCCAGTTCTGCAATTGTATCTTCAAGTCCTGATATTCGTTCTTCCATTTCTTGCAATCTGTTAGATAAGGCCACCTCTGAGATGCTTGCTTTCCTCTTTGCAGACTCTTGATCACGTTTTTCTTCTGTGTGTTCCTGCATCATAGCTTCCATTTTTATCTTCATGTCTTGGACTGTTTTAATGATGTCCATCATCTGGTTATTTATATTTTTCTGAAATTCTTCATGTGCCCCTTTATATGACTCTTTTAACTCTTCAGCCCTCTTTTGCCTCCTCCTGCATTTGCTTACAGATTTTATTTGTTTCTTCCATTATCATCTTCTTTACTAAGGACTTGAGGTCATTTTTTTTGCCTATCCATTGCTGTTAGGTTCTCTAGGTTGTTTTCATTGGGAATGTTGGAATCCGGAGATGCCAACCTGTTTTGGTTTTTGATAGGATTCTTATGCTGTCCTCTTGTCATTTTGATGGCTCTGGTGTTGGAAGGTATTTTATAGTGACTTTTGCTGGTTGAGAGTGGTTAATTGATGGCTGATTATAGGTCAGGTGCTCTTGCCTGTGGGGATCAGGCGGTATTTTTGTGGAACAGGTAGGTGATCCGGTTTCACTCCTGGTGATTTTCGTCTGCCCCCTGGGTTCCAGGCTGAGCCAGCCAAAGTAGATATCTGTTTGGACTTTACTGCTGTAATTCAGATCAGCAGTCTTGGGACCTAGAATAAGGTCCACACACAAACGTTCTGGCTGAGTAGGTTGATCCCAGCTGCCTGTCCTTCCTGTGAATTTGTAGTCAAGACCCCAGGTAGATCAGATCTTCTGGAGGTGTAGCTGTGTTTTAGCTCTGCCTCTATATCCTGTAGCAGTGCCCAACCTCTCCCAGTACTATATGCCTGGAGGGACCAAGGTCACTCTTGGTCAGCAATTAAGCACTGCAAGCAAGACCCTCTTTTCATCTCCCAATAAAGTGAGAGTGCCTGCCTTGCTCGGTCCAGGATCTCCACTGGACTCTCTCATTCAGGGAGCAGGGAGCACTGTGCCAGGGCCTTGCCGCTGGGCAGTTAGTAAGACTGGCTCTGCAGAGCTCTGGCTGCCACTCACGGAGCCAAATCTTTCCACTGGGGTATGTGGGTCCCCTTACACTCTGGGTCAGCAATTAGACACTGCAAACACGATGCATCCATGTCTCATCTCCCGATAATGTGAGAGTGCCTGCCTTGCTCAGGCCAGGATCTCCCACTGGGCTCACTCGTTGGGAAGCAGGGAGTGCAGGGCCAGCTCAGCTGGGCTCTCTCGGGGAGCAGGGAGCGCAGTGCCAGGGCCTTGCGGCTGGGCAGTTAGTAAAACTGGCTCTGCAGAGCTCTGGCAGCCGCTCACGCAGCCAAATCTTTCTGCTGGGGTATGTGGGTCCCCTTACACTCTGGGTTGGCAATTAGACCCACGACCCATCCACGTCTTGTCTCCCGATAATGTGAGAGTGCCTGCCTTGCTCAGGCCAGGATCTCCAGCTGGGCTTTCTCGTTCAGGGAGCAGGGAGTGGGGAGCAGGGAGCAGAGTGTAGGACCAGTGCCTTGTGGGTGGGTAGGAACAAAAGCGTTGCAGAGCTCTGGCGGAAGCCTGCAGACCCAGGTCTTCCCGCAGGGCTAATAAGTTCAGCTATAGCTCTAGGCAAGACCCACGTCTCCGGATGGGTCTGTGGAAGCAGTTCAAGCTGATTTCTCACTGCTGCTCTTTGCAGGCTCAGTCCGCTGTAATTGGTGTTAAGTTTGGCCCCGGATGGCCAGCGAGCTGTAGTCCCACTATAACTGTCTCTGTTGGGTCCTGCCGCCTGTGTTTTCAGTCAGCCTAGGCAGGTGACCTCTGCAGTTTGGGGTGGTGTGGAAGGAGGAATCCTAGGGCAGATTCACCCTCTTCGCTGAGACTCCTCTGGCTGGGGACTCTGGAAAAATCCCTCCCCAAACAGCGAGTCTGTGCTTTATATACAGGCTGCAGTTTGCATGTGGATTCCGTTTCAGAGTTTGGGGAGTGCGTTTAGCACCTCTGGGATGTTGCTTGACCCAGGGGGGTAGGCCCCCTGTTTGGTCTGTGGCCTTTGGGGCCCCACTCACCTACAGTTCTCAAAGTCCAGCAATCTGTTGCTCCTCTTATGTCTCTGGTCTCCACAGAGTAGATTAGATACGTGGCTTAATGGTCGGCACCATCTTGGAATCCCCCCTCCCGTCTGCATTTTAACCAAACTCTAGGCTTCCGCTAGTGCCTGTCCTGCCTGTATCCAAACTCCCAGGCTTTTCCTGTTGTGATGTCTAACATCTTTACCCAGCCAGATCTATGTCTACACTCCAGGCTTGGACCACAATGCCTATCCTGCACATGAGCCCAGCCTCCTCTGTCTACTTTATTTCATTCCTCCTAAGATATTTCCATCCTATAGACCCAGCTTATTCATACATTGTCTTTTCTGTCACACCCTGCTCTGTCCATATCAGACACAGAACTAGCAAAAGACCAAATGCTCAGTTACAATTGCAAAACTATAATCTAGCATCTCCATTTTAAATCTATCAATCCTATAGAAACATTGGCTAATGAGAATTTCTTCAATAAACCCCCAATAAACCCAGGACACAGCATTTAAAAGAACAATCATTAATTTCGTCAAAGACTTCAAGGACATTAAAAAAGACATATGCAAACACACACACACAGACATACACACATGGATGCACTCCAACCTCAGCCAAATTAAGGAGAATAAACACCTGATAGATATCCAACAAACATAAACATAAGGCCAATGGAAATGAGGAAGACAATGCAGGAATTGAAAATGGAATTCAGTAAAGAACTAGGAACACTGAAGGGAACTCAAGCTGAAATGAAGATAGAGTTGAAAAAAAATCTAATAACCTTACTAGGAAACAAGAAAGCCTTACAAGTAGAATTAATCAGAAGAAAAAAATATCAGGACTAATAGATATAGCAGAAAGTCCAGACGATATAAGCAAGGAATGTTAAAGATGTAAAAACACATAGGAAAGGAACATGCAGGATCTGTGGGACACTGTGACAACACTGAACCGTAGAATGATAGGCACAGATGAGGGTGAAGAACACCAAGTCACTGCCATAGACCAGGTCTTCAACAAGATCATAGAAGAAAACTACTCCAAACTAAGGAAAGACATAGCCACATACAGATAAGAAACACACAGAACACCAAATAGATAAGACAAGAAAAGGTAAGAAAGTCCCCATGGAATATTATAGTTAAAACACTAAATATATGGCATAAAAATATATTGAAGTAAAAAAAACACACACAAGTCACAAATAAAGGCTAGCAGAACAACAGATGGCAGAATAGCAGCTTATGTCTTGGTGAAAACTTTGGAAGCCAGCAAAGCCTTGAGCAATGTATTCCAAATCCTAAAAGATGGGCAACTTAGACTAATGTACTTGATAACCACAGTTAAGGAGAAAATAAAACTTTCCATGATAAACAGCCTCCCAGAGTTTATATACAGCAAAGCAACCCCCCAAAAATGCAGAAAACAGTTTTTGAGATGAAGAGACGAATAAATACACCCAAGAGTGTAAGTCTAAATGTCACTTTTATTTCCTCAGATGAAGTGATGAGATGAGAGCCTTACCCAAACTGTATGAATACTCAGCTTGGGCTGAGCACAGAGCATTTCTAGCTATCTCTAGGCCTAAGCCTGGATGTTTCTAGCAGCTATACAATCCAATCTTCTGCAAACTTGGACCTAGAAGGCCTAAGTTTCCAGCCTTCATCTGCTAACCAAGCCTAGTCCTGGAAGCTTCTAACCTCCACCTGCTAGCCTAGGCCTGGAATGTTTTTTTTTTTTTTTTTTTTTTTCATAGGAGGCATTTTATTTTATTTTTTTTCCCTTTTTTTTTTATTAATTTATTCTTGTTACATCTCAATGTTTATCCCATCCCTTGTATCCTCCCATTCCTCCCCCCCCATTTTCCCATTATTCCCCTCCCCTATGACTGTTCCTTAGGGGGATTACGTCCCCCTATATATTCTCATAGGGTATCAAGTCTCTTCTTGGCTACTTGCTGTCCTTCCTCTGAGTGCCACCAGGTCTCCCCCTCCAGGGGACATGGCCAAATGTGAGGCACCAAAGTATGTGAGAAAGTCGTATCACACTCTCCACTCAACTGTGGATAGAAGTGTGGATAAAGAAACTGTGGTACATATACACTATGGAATACTACTCAGCTATTAAAAACAAGGAATTCCCGAAATTTGTGGATAAATGGATTGAGCTAGAAATGATCATAATGAGTGAGTTAACCCAGAAGCAGAAAGAATCAAATGGTATATACTCACTTATATCTGCATACTAGCCCAAGGGGCATGTCCCACGAAAGCCTTCACTTACCAGGAAACTGGGACAGAGGGGAAGGCATCCTATTGGGACTCTAAATGAGAGACGCATGGGAGAACAGCAAAATAAAAGGATCCAGAGGGTCCTAGAAATCTACAAGTAGAACAATATGATAGGCAGATTTGGGCCCAGGGGTCCCGCTCAAACTAAGGCACCAGCCAAGGACAATACAGGAGGTAAACTTTAAACCCCTTCCCAGGCCTGGAATGTTTTATTCCCTGAGACTTTGTATTTCTCTCTGGACTGTGGCTGACTGGTTCATCTCAGTTGTTCAGGTTCAACCTCCTTAACCAAGCTGACTGATACAATCTGGCTTCTTTCTGCTTCTCACTGGATTGCTCTGTTTGGCTTCAAACTACCTATAGCAATTTGTTGTAATCTTCAGGCTCCTCCTTGTTTTCTGGCTTCATTGTGTCTTTTGAGCTTCATTGAACTTCATGAGCTCATGAACAAACTCAACTCCACTGCACTGACTCACAACTGCCTGACTTTCTCTCCTGGCACTGCTCTTTAATAGCATCTCTTTCCTATTACTATTCTCATTTGAATATGCATAATCTATCTCTGATTTATTATTTTGTCTGCCCATTAATTAGATACCACTTTCAAACATGGCTGCTTCATTCTAAAAATAGAATCTGTGTACTCAGCAATACCTCTTGAGAGCACTGCTCTTTTCCAGTTAAATTAGAGATGTGCACTAAGGGTGTGTCTGTATTCCAGCCAGATCACACAGACCTAGAAGGTCTCTGGATGAGATCCCTTGCCAAGACAGTCATGTTGCTGCATTAAAATTCTTCCACACAAGAGACTGTGGAAAGAAAAATGAAGCCATAGTTATTAAGGCACAAAATTCCACTGATAATAAAAGCAACACACCAATCAACTACACAATGAGTACAATTAATACACACATTTTAATAACAATGAATATCAATGATCTCAAGTCTACAATCAAAATACAGACTAACAAAATGGATCAAGAAACAAAACCTATCCATCTGCTGCCCACAGTTTTAAAGATCATCACCACCTTCAAGTAAAAGGTGAGACAAAAGTATTGCAGGTAGGTGGGACTTGGAAACAAAGAGGAGTTGCTATCCCAACATCTGATAAAACAGACCTCAAATTAAAATCAGAAGAGATAAAGAGGGACACTGTATTTCAACCAAGGGAGCAGGTAGTCAACCAAGAACACATTATTATTGTAAAAAATACACCAAACTCATGGGTGCCAAATCTCATAAAAATTTTTCTTCATTCTTTAAAGACACAGATTAACATCAACACATCAGTAGTCTATTTGAATATCCCACTTTCTCCAATAAACAGGTCATTGAGACAAAAAGAAATCAGAGGAACATCAGAAACAAATGGTGTCATTCTTCAAATGGACTTACCAGATATCTACTAAACATCCTATTCAACCTCCAAAGGGTACATAATAATACATATTAAACTCAGCAACACAGAGAAGCCTCTAAAAAATAGCCCATGTTCTGATGCCCTGTGTGACAAAACAAATCCTTTAAAAGAATTTATATTTACTCTTCTCTCATACAGTACCTCCCAACTGTACATTTATCTCACTCCCCATTCCATAGATCCACTCTTTCTCCATTTCCCTTCTGTAAAGAGCAGTACTCCTTGGGATATGAACCAAACATGGCATAGTAATATACAATAAGACTAGGCACAAACCCTCATCTTGAGGCTGGGGGAAGCAACCCAGTAAAACAAAAAAGGGTCCCAAGATTAGGCAAAAGAGTCAGAGACACCCCCTCTCACTGACATCACATAGAACACCAGTTAACTACTATAATATAAATGCAGATGTCCTAGTGCAGACTCATGCAGGCTTTGTGACCTGCATTTCAGTCTCTGTAAGCCACCATGTGTTCTGGTTAGTTGATTCTGTGGGCCACGCTCACCACTCCTCTCCATCTTACAATTCTTTCTCCTCTTTTTCATGTAGGGTTTCCTGATCTCAGAGGTGAGGGATCTGACAGAGATCTACAATTTGGGATCTCTCTCTATCTAATGTTTGGCTGTAGGTCTCTGTATCTGCTCCTGTCATCTGATGGAGGAGGAAGCCTCTCTCTCAGATGATGACTGGGCTAAGTACTGATCTATGAGTACAGAAAAATATCATTAGGAATTAGTTCATTAATTTTTAAACCTTAGGTCTCTGGGATACCCAGTCTCAGATACCGAGTCATCCATGCAGTGTCAGGCATGGGCTCCCTTTCTGTGGTATGGGCTTCAATTAGATTTGCCATTGGTTAGCCACTGTCATAATTTCTGAGTCTAAATTGCCCCAGATAGCACATCTTTCAGGCAGGATAAATTGTAGGTTGAAAATTTTGTGGTTAGGTTGGCATACTGGTATCACCACTGAAAGTTGTCTGGTTATAAAAGATGGCTAATTCAGGCTCCATATCCTCCTTACTACGAGTCTTCACTAAGGTGACCCTTGTAGAATCCTGGTCAGTTTCTCCTGCTCTAGGTTGACACACAGCCTCCCAAATGTCCTCTAATTCCAGCTTCCTCTTCCCATATTCTCTCCCACAATCCCCTACCACACCCTATTCCTCCTGTTCCTATTCCTACATTCTCTGAACCATAGTGGCTTTATTCATAATAGCCAGAAACTAGAAACAATGTAGATATTCCTCAACCAAAGAATGGACAAAGAAAATGAGATAGATTTACACCATGGAGTATTACTCAGCAGTTACAAAGTAACATGGCAAAATTTGTAGGCAGACTGATGGAACTAGAAAAAAAAATCATCCTGATAAAGAAACTGTTGTACATATACACTATGGAATTCTACTCAGCTATTAAAAACAAGGAATTCCCAAAATTTGTGGATAAATGGATTGAGCTAGAAATGATCATAATGAGTGAGTTAACCCAGAAGCAGAAAGACTCAAATGGTATATACTCACTTATATCTGCATACTAGCCCAAGGGGCATGTCCCACAAAAGCCTTCACTTACCAGGAAACTGGGACAGAGGGTAGGGCATCCTATTGGGACTCTAAATGAGAGAAGCATGGGAGAATAGCAAAGTAGAAGGATCCAGAGGGTCCTAGAAACCTACAAGTAGAACATTATGATAGACAGTTTTGGGCCCAGTGGTCCCGCTCAAACTAAGGCACCAGCCAAGGACAATACAGGTGGTAAACTTTAAACCCCTACCCAGATCTAGCCAATGGTCAGAACATTCTCCACAGTTGAGTGGAGAGTGGGATATGACTTTCTCACGTACTCTGGTGCCTCACATTTGACCATGTCCCCTGGAGGGGGAGACCTGGTGGCACTCAGAGGAAGGACAGTAGGTTACCAAGAAGAGACTTGATACCCTATGAACATATACAGGGGGAGGTAATCCCCCTCAGGAAGAGTCATGGGGGGGATAATGGAAAAATGGGAGGGAGGGAAGAATGGGAGGATACAAGGGATGGGATAAACATTGAGATGTAACAAGAATAAATTAATAAAAAAATTATTAAAAAAATCATCCTGAGTGAGATAACCCAGGCACAGAAAGACAAACATGGTATGTACTCACTGATAAATGAATATTACCTGTTAAGTAAATTATTATCGTGCTCCAATCCATAGATCAATAAAATCTAAGTAACAAAAATGGCTCTAAGGCCAACAAGTGCATCTCCTTGGGAAGTGAAATAGAACAAAACAAATCTTAACAAATTCAAAATATTGAACTTCATATATGGTATGTAATCACAATGCAATAAGACATAAAATTAGGAGATCTAAGATGGCAGCAAACAGCATGGACCGTGTTTAGAAGCTCCAGTAAATGATTCAGAGAATTGCATGGAATTCTGGACCAGGAACACCAAGCTCCCCACCCCACTACAGCAGGAGTACTCCTCATTTTGAAAGGACCAAAATACCGAAAACCTGCATACCCCTGCACATGGCAGGAGCGCAGATGTTCTCAGACCAGAGCTGCAGTGGTTGCAGTTGAGGTTTGCACCTGGGAATCCTCTAGCAGATGCGATTGGCATGGTAACCGGTGGGAATTGCTGCAGGAGAGGGGGCTCAGTGTAAAATTTGGGCCCGGCAACCCTAGCTGAACTTGGCGTGTGGTTTGGGCCCCGTAACCCAAACTCAACTCAGTGCGTGGCTCCTGCCCTGAGACCTAGCAGAGCTCAGTGTTTGGTTGGGCCCCTGAGACCCTAGCTGAACTCAGCAGGCAGGTTGGGCTCCAAGTCCCTAGCTGAGCTGAGCGAGCAGTTTGGGCTCAGAGTCCCTAACTGAGCTCGGCGTGTGGTTTGGACCCAGAGACTCTGGCTGAGCTTGGCAGGCAGTCCCAGCCCTGAGACTCAGGCTGGGACTCTATGCACAGTTTGGGGCGATAGTCCCTGGCTGAGTTCTATACACAGTTTGGACCCAGAGACTCTAGCTGTGCTCAGTGAGTGGTTCAGCCCCTGAGACCTAGCTGAGCTTGACAGGCAGTTTGGGCCCAGAGACTCTAGCTGAACTTGGTGTGCAGTCCCCGTCCTGAGACTCTGTCTGGACTGGGTGATCAGGTTTGGCCCAGAGTCCCTAGCTGAATTCAGCATGTGGTTTGGGTCCGGAGTCCCTAGCTGAACTTGTCAGGCAAATTGGGCCCAGAGAACCCAGCTGATCTTAGTGGGCAGTTTGGACCCTGAGACTGTAGCTGAGCTCGGCGCATGGTTTGGGCCCAGAGTCCCTGGCTGAACTTTGCAGGCAGTTGGGGTCCAGAGATCCTTAGCTGAGCTTGGTGTATGTTTTGGGCCCAGAGTCCCTAGCTGGACGTGGCAGGTCATTTGGGCCCAGACACTCTAGCTGAGCTTGGTGTGAGGTCCTGGCCCTGAGACTTTGGCTGGACTGTGCATGCAGTCCAGGTCCTGAGACTCTAACTGAACTCGGTGAGCTCAGTGTGGGGTTTCGGCCTGAGACCCTGGTTGGACTCAGAGCTAACTGGAAAAAGTTTGTGGATTAGGCCCTGAGTCCCATTTGGGTTCAGAGATTTGAACTGGATTCAACACTCAGGTTGGGTCCATCGATGCTACTTAAACTCAGTGTGTGTGTGGTTTGGGCCCCGTGACACTAATCTGGACTCTGCAAGCAGTCTTGACCCTGATGCTACTGGGAACCACAAACCAGCGGAGTATCAAAGTTCCAGGACTAAGGACTCAGGCAGACAGTAGATATAGTGGCCATCAGACACCCTTTGCCCGACCTGCTACAGTCCCTGGAGAGGGACTGTAATAAAAGTGGACCCAGAAGGCTGTGGACACTATGGCCTTACCCAATGTATATTCAGAGACTCAGAATGATTACAGTGCCCACAGTACAGGGGTGCTGGGTATCACTGGCTGTGAGAGACCAAAACTTCAGGGCTAGCCTCCTGCCATCCAGACCAGTGAAACATCAAAGCATCAAAGCTTCTGCCCTAGGAAAATTATGAGAAAATGGGTGAATCTATCTTCAGACTCCCTCCACCCAACTCTGGAAACTACCTGCCAAAAACAGAGACAGTGAGAGACTAAGGGACAGCATAAAATCATATGCAAAAAACCCAAAACAATATGGCATCTCCAGATGCCAGGTATCCCAAAGAAAACAACCGAGAGAACTCAAACACAATGGAAATACAAAAAAATGACCTCAAATCCCTTGTAATGACAATGATAATGGAGGAAAATATAAAATTCATAATCAAATGCAGGAAGACGCAACCAAACAGTTGGAAGACACAAAAGAGGCCTATAGAGAGGCACTGGAAAAAAAATCAGGAAAATACAAACAACCAGATGAAGAAAATCAATAAAATGGTTCAAGCTCTGAAGGCCTATAAAGAGCCCATGGAAGAAATTCAGGAATATACAAACAATCAGATGAAAGAAATCAATAAACCAATTCAAGATCTGAAGATGAAAATGGATTCAATCATAAACACACTGCAGAAGAAAATCGGGAACGTGAGAGCTCAGAGGGGTAGGCAAGCAACACAGAGGCAAACCTGTCTATCAGAATCCAGGAGATGGAGGAATGAATCTCAGGTCTAGGAGATACAATTGTAGATCTTAAAGCAACCATTAAAGAAAATGCTAAATCTGGAAAACTCCTGATACAAAACATCCAAGAAATCAAGGACAACATGAAAAGAAGAAATCTGAGGATAATAGGCATTGAGGAAAGAGAAAATGCCAGATTACAAGGCCGGGAAAAATATTCTCAACAAAGTCATAAAGGAAAACTTCTGCAATATAAGAAAGAGATGCGTATAAACATACAAGAGGCCTACAGAACACCAAATAGAATAGACCAGAAAAGAAAAACTGCCCGTCACATAATAATCAAAATTCAAAATGTACAGAACAAAGACAAATATTAAAAGCTGCAAGGGAAAAGGGCCAAATAAGATTTAATGGCAAACCTATGAGAATTACACCTGTCTTCTCAGTAGAGACCATAAAAGCAAGAAGGGCCTGGACAGAGATCCTGCAAACCCTAAGAGACTACAGATGCCAGGACAGACAACTTTACCCAGCAAAGCTACAATAACCATTGACTGAGAAAACAAAATATTCCATGACAAACACAAATTCAAAGAGTACCTATCCATGAAACCAGCTTTACAGAAGGTAGTAGAAGGAAACTTCCACCCCAAAGGGACAAGCTATAACCCAAACCACACAGGAAATAAATAAATACACCATTGCAAAAACACAACCACACAAATGCTCTACTGACCAACATCAAAATTAAGAGTTTTAACAGTCACTTGTCATTAATGTCTCCCAACATCAATGATCTCAGTTCTCCGATAAAAACTGAGACTAACTGAATGGATGCATAAACAAGATCCAACATTCTTCTGCATTCAAGAAACACATCTTACCCATAAGGATAGACATTACCTCAGGGTAAAAGGCTGGAAAAATATTCCAAGCAAATGGTCACAAGAAGCAAGCAGGCACAGCCATTTTAATATCGAACAAAATAGACTTTCAGCCAAACTTAATCAAAAAAGGATGAGGAAGGACACTTCATACTTATCAAAGGTAAAGTCAACCAAGTTGACATCACAATTCTGAACATCTCTGCTCCCAATACAAGGGCACCCACATTTGTAAAATATCTATTAACGAATCTTAAACCACACATAGATCCCCACACAATAATAGTGGGAGACTTCAACACCGCACTCTCACTGGAGGATAAGTCATTGAAACATAAACTAAGATGAGAAATAACATCATTAAGCAATGCCTTGTATAAAATATCTTGCTGTAACTCTACCAAGGATGTAAAGGAGCTGTTTCACAAGAACTTCAAATCTCTGAAGGAAGAAATCGAAGAGGATATCAGAATATGGAAATCTTTCCCACATTCATGGATCTGTAGGATTAACATACATCTTAATAAAAGCAGTCTACATATTCAGTGTAATTTTCATCAAAATGCCAACACAATTCTTTAAAAAGTTGATAAAGCAATACTAATCTTCAAAGGGGAAACCAAGAGAAGTCAGGATAATTAAAGCACTTCTGTACAATAAAAGAACTTCTGGATGTTAAATATCTCTGACAACCAGCTCTACCACAGAACAATAGTAATAAAAACCACATGGTATTGCCATAAAAAAGCTATGTTGATCAATGGAATTGAATCAAAGACCCAGGAATAAACGCACACACCTGCAGATACTTGATCTTTGACAAAGAAGCCAAAACTATACAATGGAAAAAAAGCATCTTTATCAAACTATACTGGTCTAACTAGATGTCCTCATAAAGAATGCAAGTAGATCAATATTTATCACCCTGCACAAAATTCAAGTCCAAGGGAAATATCTCAAAATTAAACTGGATACACTAAGCCTAAAAGAATAAAATGTGGAAAATAGCCTTGAACGCATTGTCACAGGAGACAATGTCATGAACATAATACAAAGAGCTGAGGCACTAAGATCAAAAATTAACAAATAGGGTCTATGAAACTGAAAAGCTTTTGTAAAGCAAAGGATATTGTCAATAGGACAAAATGGCAGCCTTCAGAATGGGAAAAGATCTTTGCCAGCTCTACATCAGACAGAGGGTAGATATACAAAATATATACAGAACTCAAGAAACTAGATACCACCAATCAAAATAACACAGTTAAAATAGGGTACAGATACAAACAGAGAATTATTGACAGAGGACTCTCTAATGGCAGAGAAGCACTAAAGGAATGTGCAACATCCTTTGTCATCAGAAAATTGCAAATCAAAATTGCAAAATATTCCACTTTACACCCATCAGAATGGCTAAAATAAAAAAAAAAATAAAGTGACAGCTGATGCTGGCAAGGATGTGGAACAAGAGGAAGACTATTCCATTACTGGTGGGAGTACAATCTTGTACACCCACTTTGGAAATCAGTTTTGTGGTTTCTCAGAAAATTGAGAGTAGTTCTATCTCAAGACCCAGCGGTAGGAACCAAGATGGCAGCGAGCAGTGTGGATCGTGTTTGTAGGCTCCAGTGAACAATTCACGGAATTGCACAAATTTCTGAGCCAAGGACACCGAGGTCCCCACACCATGGCAGCGGGAGTGCTCCACGGTTCAGAGGGACCTGGGTGCAGAGGACCTGCATGCCCCTGCACACAGGAGGAGCATGGATTTTCTCGGATCGGAGTGGCAGCGGCAGAAGCGGCAGCAGCAGCGGCACCAGCGGCACCAGTGTCATCAGCGGCACCAGCGGCACCATCGGTGGTGGCTGAGGTTTGCAGCTCATAGCCTTCCGGTGGAGGCAATTGATGTGGTGGCCGGTGGGAGTTGCTGTGGGAGAGGGGACTCTGGGCAGGAGTTGGGTCACGTGGTGCCTTGGGACCCAGACTGGACTCAGCGGACAGTTCGGCCCCAGAGTCCCGGGTTCTGGCCCAGCCCAGCAAGCAATTCTGTCCTAGGCACTGACTTAGTGCGGCCACAGCTCCCCTGCTGTGGTGCAGGCTTGGCGGAGCACTCACTTCCACCCTAGGCGCCACCTCAGGTCAGCGGCAGCTCCCCTGCGGTGACACAGTCTGGGCGGAGCGCTTGGTTCCACCAGTGGCGCTGGCTCAGCGCAGCCACAGTTCTCCTGCTGTGGCGCAGACTGGATGGAGCACTCATCCACCTTAGGCACCACCTCAGCTCAGTGGCTGCTCCCCTGCAATGATGCAGGCTTGGCAGAGCACTCAGTTCCACCACTGGTGCTGACTCAGTGGAGCCGCAGCTCTACTGCTGTGACGCAGGCTGGGCGGAGCGCTCAGTTCCACCAGCTCTAAGACTCTGGTTGGACACAGTGTGCAGTTTGAATCCAGAATTCCTGGTTGAGATTGGCGGACAGTTAGGGCCCTGAATCAGTAACTGACCACAGCACGCACTTTGGGTCAAAAGCCCCTAGCTGAGCTTGGTGCATAGTCCCAGCCCAAAAATTCTGGCTGGACCCTGTGTGCATTTTTGGGCCCAGAATCCCTAGCTGAGCTTGGCAGATGGTTCAGGCCCTGAGAATCTAGCTGAGTTCAGCCCGTGGTTCAGGCCCAGTGTTCCTGGCTGGACTTGGCAGGGGACACAGAAGGCTGTGGATACCTTGGTCTGACCAAACATGCATTCAGAGAACCAGAACGATTGCAGGACTCACAGCACAGGGGAGCTGAGGATCACTGGCTGTGAGAGTCCAAAACAACAGGGCTAACCTTCTAACATCCCCACCAGTGAAGCATTAGAGCTCCCAGCCTAGGGAAATCATGAGAAAACAAGTGAATCTACCATCAGACTCCCTCCATCCACCTCTGGAAGCTACCCAACGAAAACAAAGACAGCAAGATGTCTAAAGGACAGCGAAAAAGCATATGCAAAAAACCCCAAAACAGCATGGTGTCTCCAGTTTCCAGCTATCCCAAAGAAAACAACCCAGAGAACTCAAATACAACGGAAATTCAAGAATATGACCTCAACTCCTTAGTAATGAGGATGATAATGGAGGATACAAATAAAATTCCAAAATAAAATTGGCACATACCCAAAAGATGCCCCATCATACTACAAAGATTTCTTAAAGCAAGTCAGATTTCTCACTGAAATGTCTGACTCAAATTTTTTTTCTAATTTTGAGGTAGAAACAATTTAAGGACCCATTACTTCACCTTTTTCACACTGAGATTGGATCTGTATGTTTTATTATAGCTATCTTTATGACAAAGACATGATTGTTTGATTATTAATAATGTCTCACATGTGGTTACTGCAAAGACGATTCTTGAAGAGCAGAGCTTGAGATATGACTTTCAAATACCCTTTGCATTTCTTGTTCACATTTGTTTTAAGAAGTGTTTTTCATATGGAAATCAGAATGGGGATTCTACAAAAAATTTAATAAAACAAAATTCAGCAACAAAAGTAAAACTAGATATACTATGAAGCCCAGCTGCACTTCTTTGAATTCGTCCCCGAGACTCAAAGTTAACAAATTTCAGAAAAACAGGACTGGATACAGACTGGGGCATACTCACACAATGGAATTATTTCATACATACAGAAGAACGAAGTTATGACATTTGTAGGAAGATGGCTGTAACTGGAGATTACAATATAAAGTGAATAAAGTGAGTTTCAGAGAGATGTATGCCAATGTCACATGTTTTTCTCTTGTTTGTGGACCTGAAACATTGCAATAAGTCATATAATAGTATGTAAGACATGAAAATATAAGCAAGACTGAGAAATAAAAGGCACTAAAGGGAATGTGGAAGGGGAGAAAGGAGAAGGCAGGACATTGAGGGAGGGGATGTGTTCAAAGGATGCAATGTGTGTGTGTGTGTGTGTGTGTGTGTGTGTGTGTGTGTGTGTGTGTGAAATAAAATGTAGCCAGTACAGAGGAAGTTCCCTGATTCATACTGGTTTGATTGCTCTAAGTCCTGTGGCCAAAGTGTGTGGTGTCTTCAGCAATGTGGCCCTGTCATCAAGTTCTGGTGGGTAACCAAGAGCAATGGCAATAGGTTACTTTGCTTCAGGGTCTCTATGACTGTCTCAGACCAACATCTCTAGAGATGTTACTAGGCTTTCTATTTGGCAACCTACTGTTTCTATGAGAAGTATTATGCTTTGTGTAGAATAATTCTCTCTCTCTCTCTCTCTCTCTCTCTCTCTCTCTCTCTCTCTCTCTCTCTCTCTTCTCTCTCTCTCTCTCACACACACACACACAATCACACACACACTTTTCAAATATACTTTGAGTTAGCTGTCCCTCCATCCACCTCTCCTTTCTGCCATACTCTCCCACCCCCTTCCTTACTTAGCTGTCCAGAGTCCAGAAAAATTATGATATTGACTGAAGGATAAAGGTTTTCTTCACTTCATTCATAAGGATAATCACAATGACATTTTGATTTTAAGTATTTTTACCAAGCTCATTGTTCAACTGCACCAAGAGTATGTACTGCTCCCCAGTTTACTAATGATGACTCGGTAGTATGCAAAATACCAACCCCAATCTCTACATAGTTATCACAGCATTCAGTAATCAGAGATGTGGCCACAAGATGGCAGTAAACCTCAGCTGGTGAAGAACACATAGCAAGCTCATTTCACTGTATTCTGAAGGAATAGCTGAGAACAGAAGCAGTTGTTTTCTTATTAGCTGGTTAGAGATAGCACAGGAAGCTACTGTAACTGTTAGAGAAAAGGTGAAAACCTAGAAATACAAATAGCTTGCTTGGCAAGAGATTGCAAGTCTACATCAATTCCAGGTAGGAAGAGCAATGAAGACTTCCATTCAAACCATCTTCCTATTCCTGTGGCTGTGGATGCATGGTGAGTTGAAGGTTTGGGGCCAAGAGAAAAATATTTGGTGGATATTTCTTAGACATCCATGGGAAGTCCATTTTATGCAGTTTCCTCTAGTTATTGTAGACAAAGAGAATTCAGCAAAGTACTGCCTGACTGCCCTCCTTTCTTGTTTTCTTTTGTGTAGGGGAGAGCCATGGTGAGCAGGTGGAACAGCATCCTTCTACCCTGAGTGTCCAGGAGGGAGCCCGCGCTGTCATCAACTGCACTTACACAGACAGTGCCTCAGACTACTTCCCCTGGTACAAGCAAGAAGCTGGAAAGGGTCCCGACCTTGTGATAGACATTCGTCCAAATGTGGACAGAAAGCAAAACCAAAGATTTAACATTTTATTGGATAAGAAAGCCAAACACTTCTCCCTGCACATCACACCCACACAGCCTGGACACTCAGCCATGTACTTCTGTGCAGCAAGCACACATTGCTTCCCAGGCCCCTGCAGTCTGTCCTCAAACCTGTTATGGGGGCTGGAGCCACATTCACATCCTGTGTTGTGTAGTAAAGCATTTGTCATATTGTTTATTTGCAAGGGAAACTGTAACATACAAATATTTACAACATAAATCAGAAAGTTAGGTTCAGGGGCGGGGAGGGAGGGAGAATGGCACAGCTTTTGGAACGGGGGGGGAGGGAGGGAGAACGGCACAGCTTTTGGAACGGGGGGGGAGGGAGGGAGAACGGCACAGCTTTTGGAACGGGGGGGGAGGGAGGGAGAACGGCACAGCTTTTGGAACGGGGGGGGGAGGGAGGGAGAATGGCACAGCTTTTGGAACGGGGGGGAGTAGGGAGGGAGAATGGCACAGCTTTTGGAACGGGGGGGGGGGGAGGGAGGGAGAACGGCACAGCTTTTGGAACGGGGGGGGGGGGGGAGGGAGAACGGCACAGCTTTTGGAACCTCCAAGCCCACCTCCAGTGACACTCCACCTACAGCACCACATCCAGGGCCTAACCCTTTCCAACTATCTATCACCTGGGGACAAAACACTCAAACATATGCGCTTATGGGGGTCCATCTCATTCCAACCACCACAAGGAGCTACACTTAACTGCAGATATAAAGTTCCATATTTAGAATGCAATTAGAACTAATACAGCATTAAGGAAGTGGCAGGAACAGTTCCTCATCTGGGGTTCATGGCTTCATCAGCAATGTACTTACGGTATTGGGCACAGATTGCATCATATTGAGTAAGTCATGTGCTGGACAGCTTTATGCCAACTTTACACAAGCTGAAGTCTTCTACCTGCACAATGGCAACAGACTATATTGTTTTGGTGGAGAACAATTCAAAAGTAGATATACCTGGTACTAGGTTTTTTTCCCTTTGACTTTGGTGCAAATAATTGTCACATCAAAATGTCATAATTTATTTAAAAATATATATGCACTTACATATAAAATTGGAAGCAAATATAAACCAATAAGATTCACATTTGATCCTTTAAACATCTTTAGTGTTGTTTTTCTCTCCTTCCTTCCCTCCATATCTATGTTGCCTTTCTTTCCCTTCATCAGGTAAGTATTCCTCCATGTTACCCATGTCTCTTCATAGCTTCTGCATCCCACTATTCTACTTCTACATGTCTCCTTCTACAAACTTGCATGGTCTCTTTTAACTCTCCTGGTTTACTCAGAGCTAGAGATTCAGAGATGGGATCCAGAGATAAGTGAGAATATGTAGCATGTCTTTCTGAGTCTGGGCTGCTTCACTCAGTGTAACATTTTCTAGATCCATCTGTTTACCTGCAGATTTTTCAATTTCATTTTTATTTTCAGCTGAATATTATTCCAGTGTGTACAAGCACCTCACTTTTCATTATCCATTAATCCGTTGAAGAACATTTAGTTTGCTTTGATTTCCTAGCTATTGCAAATACAGTGGATTGAACACGGATGAACAATTATCTGTAGGGTAGGATGTCAATCTCAGTGGGCATGTGCCAAGGAATTGTATAGCTGGGTCACATAGTAGATTTACTTTCAGCCGTTAGATTACCCACACCGATTTTCATTATGGCTGCATCATTTGCAGCTCCAGCAGTGTGAATAAGTTCTTTTCCCTCCACATCTTGGTCCATTGCAGTCGATTGTTTTCTTAGTCTTGACTATTATGGCTGAGGTAAAATGAAATCTCAAAGTAGTAGAAGAATGAAATGGGATCCATACTTATTACCTTCACAAAAAGTAATTCAAAACAGATTATTTTTTTTCTTTTTTTATTAATTTATTCTTGTTACATCTCAATGTTTATCCCATCCCTTGTATCCTCCCATTCCTCCCCCCCCCCATTTTCCCATTATTCCCCTCCCCTATGACTGTTCTTGAGGGGGATTACGTCCCCCTATATATTCTCATAGGGTATCAAGTCTCTTCTTGGCTACTTGCTGTCCTTCCTCTGAGTGCCACCAGGTCTCCCCCTCCAGGGGACATGGTCAAATGTGAGGCACCAGAGTACGTGAGAAAGTCGTATCACACTCTCCACTCAACTGTGGAGAATATTCTGACCATTGGCTAGATCTGGGAAGGGGTTTAAAGTTTACCTCCTGTATTGTCCTTGGCTGGTGCCTTAGTTTGAGCGGGACCCCTGGGCCCAAATCTGCCTATCATATTGTTCTACTTGTAGATTTCTAGGACCCTCTGGATCCTTTTATTTTGCTGTTCTCCCATGCGTCTCTCTCAAAACAGATTAAATACCTCAATATAAAACCTAAAATGTTGAAACTGCTACATGAAACATATGCACCATTAGAATTGCAGTTCCCTAATTGCCAAAGATGTTGAACAATCCTCCCATTATTTCCTAGCCATTTTATTTTTTCTTATTTTATTAATTTATTAAGATTACATCTCAATTGTGTCCCCCTCACTTGTATCCACCCATTCCTCCTCCATCCCTCTGTCACCTTATTCCCCTCCCCTAGGTCTATGACTGAGGGGGACCTCCTCCTAACCATTTTCATATCTTCTTTTGGAAACATTTCAGATCCATTTTTAAAATGTGTCATTTGTTTTGAGTTGTTTGTATATTCTGGATATCAATCATTTATGAGTTGTGTAGCTGGAGAAGATTCCTTCCAACTCCCTGGAGTGTCTGTTCTTCTCTCTATTGTTTCTTTATGTGTACAGAAACTGTTTGGTTTTATGAGGTCTCTTTTGTCATCAATTGACATTAATTCTTGGGCAAATGGGGTCTTGTTTTGAAACACTTTTCCTAAACCTATACCTTGTAGAATTGCCTGTGTTTTCTCCCAGCAGGTGTATTGGTTCAGATTTCACATTTATATCTTTGATACATTTGGAGTATATTTTTCCTAAGGTGATAGATATGGGTCTAAGTTTCTTATTGTACATATGGACAACCAGTTTTCTCTTCAGCATTTGTTTAACATGCTGTCTTATCTCCAATGTGTACTTTTGGAATCTCTGTCAAATATCAGAGAGTTGTAGTTACATGGTCCCATGTTTCAATCTCCTGTTTTGTTCCATATTTGTTTTTGTAATAGTACTATATTTTTTAATCACTAGGAATGGAATTGTATCTATCCCTATTACCTTCACAAAAATTAACTAAAAATGGATCAAAGACCTCAATGTGAAACCTGAAATGCTAAAAGCATCAGGAATATGAATACTGGTGTGGTAAGCACCCAACTCCAACATTTTTTTCTGCTGAAGATCACTTTAGCTCGCCTGAAACTGTTGTGGTTTTATATAAACTTTAGAATTGTTTTTATACTTCTGTAACAAATAGAGATTTTTTTGGGAGGACTACATTTACTTTGGATAGAATGGTCTTTTTCACAATACCATTTCTACCAATTCTGAGCATGGTATGTATTCTCATCTTCTAGCGTCTTCCTCAAGCTCTTTTTTCACATAACTTTTCTTTACACAGCAGGGACCTTTCACCTTCTTGGTTAGGTTTAATATTTTTATTTAATATTTTTTATTTTTACATATACATATATGTTACACGCATATACAATAAACTACCTATAGCAAAAGGAACCATGGCACAATCAGAAATTATGTAAATGTTAAGTCCTTAGTGTTTTAGCTATTTGTAGAATAGCTTTGAAGAAAACATCTTTCCTATCTTGGGGCATCTAAAATTCTGAATGTAATTTAATCTCCATCACATATTGTCATTATCAACTTAAAACATTTATCTTGACCTAAAAACATATTAACCTCTAAACAACTAAGCTTCCTTGTAAAACTAAGATATCTAGTCTTCAACTCCATCAGAGACTTCAGGAGGAATAAACTTGATTACCTGAGTATGCTGGGAGGGCAGGTTAATAGCTTTCTAAATGAGAAGATGACAGAGACAGTTTGCTACCTGAATAGTCACCCAAAATTCTCTATAATGTTGGAGTATCATCTTCAGCCTCCTGGGCCAATGTATCTGACAGACATATTTGTGAGGCAGGAACTGTTGAGGACTTCCATGCCCTGTCTTGGCAGAGTTTGGCCATCGACTCTGCCTGCATTCAAGGTTGCTCTTTTTTTTTAAAAGGCAGAATTCTGTCTGTGCTAGACACATGGCCATTTTCCCCAGTGTTTTGTTTGTCACATTTGAAGCCATCTCCATAAGGAGGTTTCCTTTGATGCTCATCATCCTCTTTGAGATAGGCTGAATATTGCCATGAGTTAACCTGTCTCATTGTCAACGAATCTTTAATAAAAACATTTTAAATGCCACATTCATGTCTCTGAAGTTTTTGAAGACCTTTATCTAACTATTTTACCTTATCTTCCTATACAATCATATCTATATGTTGCAATTAAGATGTATATTATTGTGATTAAAAATAGACTAGTAATTGACATGACCACGACTTGATCAACTAATAATTAAATTGTATAACTTATTTATCCTAAGCAGCCTGCAATAGCACTTTCAAAGTATTGACAGTAAACCTTGCATTGTAATTGAGTTATATGGGTACAATGCCTCATACTAGAGTAGAAATATATATATGTATATATTTATATTACATATAATGTGTGTGAAGAATAATCTTACACTTGAATTCTATACCACTGTATCTAAAATTAAACTTATTTTGCATCTATATACAAAATTCTGTACCAGTGAATTAAAAATAACCTTGTGAGTGACAATTGAGGCATTAAGTTGAAGAATAGATTCACTAATCTAGTTTTTGTTTTATCTTCCATATGTATTTCTGTATTCCCTCTTCTTTCTTTTCAACCCCTGTCTCCAAATCTAAGAATGTAAGATAAGGGAAAAGAGAGACATCTCTGAGTCTAATCTTGTTTTCTTTCCGAATAAGACCAATAATAACTTGTAACCAACTCCGATTGATAACAACGCTCTATAGCCCACGAAAGCAACAAAACCCTACTCAACCAAGAGAGCATCATTCTCTTAAGGGTTCTTCTCACTTATTTGTATGGGCCCAAGTAAAATTGGGGAAACGGTTAAACATGCTAGGAATAGCATTTGTGTTCTATTTCTTAATGTTAAGAAATTCCAGGCTTCCTTTTCTGACCATGTCCCCTGGATGGGGAGGCCTGGCAGCACTCAGAGGAAGGATAGCAAGTTACCAAGAAGAGACTCGATATTCTAAGAGCATATCTAGGGGGAGGAGGTCTCCCTCAATCACAGACATAGGGGAGGGGAGAATGGGTGAAGTGGGAGGGAGGGAAGAATGGGAGGAAACAGGGGAAGGGCTAACAATCGAGATGTAATATGAACAAATTAATAAAATTAAAAAAAAGTTGTGGGAAGGTGTTTTGGCTTTTCCTCTCATAAGAAAAATCAACTATTCCACTGACTTCTTTAAAAATATGTGTCATTTTTAATTATTAAAAAAAGCTATAAAAAATTTAAAGGTGGGTATGTCATGATTGTCTTACACAGTCTTAAATCATCATCTAAGCCCAGGTGCTGTGATCCTGTTCAAAAAGATAAGAATAGATATTTATTATATATAAAGGGAATACCTGAGGCCTTAACCTGGTTAATGGAGTCCTGTTAACTACAATAAGTAAAAACTATGTATGCTTCTCTTGAAATGTTGTAAGATAATGGTAAGTAACAGAGAGGTAACAAAATATAAAAGGAAACAACAGTAGGCCTTGCTTCAAAGTGCTTTCAAGCTGTTTGAAGATAGAGAAGATTTAGGTGAATGACAGTAGAAATGGGAGCTCTGGGACAAGGAGAAGGGCTCAGCTTTGCTTCTCTGTGAAAGAAAAACTGCTGGCCTTCTGTCCATCTACTCGGTAGTCTGTGAATTAGAGAGACGTATGAAAGGAAGGGAACAGTGATGATGTGTTGGGGTTGTCTTTGTGAGTGCTCGGAGAGAATTTGAGCTATAGAAAGATGCTACTAGATAGAGGAGGAGATTCTGTACTGAGCTCCTGTCTCACGGTGGAAAACCATCTTGAATTTTAGGAGAAGATGAATATATGAAGTGCTGTGCTGCCGTGATGTTAGCATGAGAGATTAAAGTTGATCTTAATGGTTCCAAAAAAAAATAAAAATTCCAGGCTTAATTAGAGCCTTGTGTGAGACAGTCTGAAGTTCTAGGCCAATTGGGATTTTAAGCTATTTAAAAAGTGTCCAGGGAGATTTCTTGTTCTGATGAGAAATAGCAGTAGAAGCACTTGTTTCTGGAACATGAGAGACACAGGGTGTCAGTGTCCAGCATGCTGAGAACAGTGAATCTTGTCAGGTCTGATCCAATGTCAGTGTCCATTTCTCTTGTTCTGAAAGCATATAATTTCTCACAAGCATTATACAGTCCTAAAATTATAAATAAGGTGTGTGTGATACACAGAACAATTAAGGGTGGATTTCTGTATTCTGTATGAGCAGAAAAAAGACATCTGTAAATCTTCATTCATGCCATATTAAGAATGGCATCTAATAATAATTCATTGGAGTTCTGCAGCCAACAAGAAGCACTGTCTATGGCTAGACATTCACGTCTCAGCCAGTCTCAGAGCTAGTCCCATATGGTAGGATTAGCAATATAAATTGCCCGCTTGCTCTGCAGTTTAAATTCTTCACATCCCGATTGTATCCCCCTCTCTCATTCCCTCCCAAATCCCCCTCCCTCCCTCATGCCCTTTTCCACCCTCCCTTAGTCCTCAGAAAGGTGATCCCTCCTCCCATAACATCTGACCTCAGTCTATCAAGTCTCTTCCGTACTAGCTTAGGTTTTTTTCTTAGACCTATTTGGAAGCCATAGTGAATGAAAGCTATTCCAAGATTTTTTTCAGCATATATACTATTGATGTATAGAAAGGCTACTGACTTGTTAGCTGATTTTGTATATTACTATTTTATAGAAATTCTTATTTCAAGAAGTGCTATGATAGAATATTTGCAATCTCCTATGTAT
The DNA here is from genome assembly GCF_903995435.1 of Acomys russatus. Classification (NCBI taxonomy): domain Eukaryota; kingdom Metazoa; phylum Chordata; class Mammalia; order Rodentia; family Muridae; genus Acomys; species Acomys russatus. Next base: position 82,324,054 of record NC_067139.1, read on the forward strand.
AGTAATCTATCTTCTGTAAACAGGGATAACTTTTCCTACTTGTGTCCCTTAATTGCCTCCTTTCATGTTATTGCTCTAGCCAGTGCTCCAAGTTCTGCTTTGGGAAGGAGTGCACATTGTGGACAGCCCTTTCTTATTTTAATTAGTTTGATTTCATGTTTTTCTGTTTAGGATAATGTTAGCTGTAACTTAACTACATATAGTATTTCGAATGTTAAGGTATGTTTCCTCTAGCCCTGTCCTCACTAGAACTTTTATCATGATAGCATGCTTGAAAATACTTCTCTGATGAGAGCTGAGCAATGCACAGAGGTAGGTACATAACAGAATGCCTTTAGGAGTCATTTTATAGCCATATTCCTTTAGCAGACTAACAACAGTAGATTTTCTCCTAAGTCCTTGACCGATCTATTCTCAGGTTCTTAGCCACTTTAGCAGTGTCAGGAATGAGTTACACCTCATAGATTGGGGCTTAAATCCAACAAAATGTGGTTGTTTACTCCCACTTTTGTGCTACTATTTCAGGAGTACATCTTGCAGGCAGGTCACCATAGTTCTCAAGGTTTGTAGCTGGGAGATATTGCTGATTGCCTTTCTTCTCCAGTAGTGTGGAAAGTACCTTTCAGTATCATGGGTGCTAATCAGCATGGAACAAGCGTCTAGTTAGGGGCCAGCTCAGACTCTCCATATTTGATGACACATGTGTTGTTTTCAGCAATAGGTTCTTACTATCAGGGTGTGTAGAGTAACGAACAAATAGCGTTGGCAACAGACAGTGGTGTTTAGGGGTTTCCATGGGGCCCTTTTTATACTGACTCAACACCATGTAACCCATTCCTTGCACTGTAGGTTTCACTGGTTATATAAGATGTGTCTAGTTGGGGCATTGTCTATCCCATGTGACTCCATGTAGACTCCCTATATTTATGTGTATATTTTAGAAAGCTTCTACAAGAACACATCTTTATATATTTCCGAGTGGCAACTAGTATTAGTTGTCCCTCCCCACATCATCTTTTACCTTTCTCTTCCATCCTCTCCCTCTTTAACTCTCCTATTCTACTTTTCTCTTCCCCTCTCTGTAACACTATACTCTAGTTCCTTTTCCTTGGGAGATCCTCTCCTCACTCCTATCCTTTGTCTGGTGCTTAACTTTGTGATTGTTTTGGTTGCCTATCAAAAGCTTAAAAGCTAATGTCCACATGTGTAATATGAAAATTACATAAGTACATATGAAATACATTATATGTCTTTTTGGGTCTAGATTGCCTCGTTCAGGTTGATTCTTTTCTAACTGTGTACAATTACCTTCGAGTTTCATGATTTACGTTTTTAACAGCAGAATAATATTCCATTGTGTGAATGCATCACCCCATAATCACCCATTCTTCAGCTGACTGATGTTAGGAGGTTTCCAGTCCCTATTTACCATGAAAAGGCAGCAATGAACATGGTTGAGTGCGTGTGTCTCTAGTAACATGTGGAGTCCTTTGGGTATATGGCCAAGAGTGGGATAGCTGGAATTTGAGGTAGATCTCTTTCCAGCTCCCTAAGGATTTGCCACGCTGATTTCCATGGTGGTTGTACAAGTTTGCACTACCACCAATAGTAAATAAATGCTTCCTTTCCCCCATATCCTCACCATGTCTTGTCATTAGTTTTTATTGATCTTGGTCATTCTGACTGGGATAAGATAATTCTCAAACTAGTTATAATTTGCATTTCTGTGATGGCTGTGTATGTTGAACAATTCTTTATGTGTTTTTCACCCATTCGTGTTTTATTTTTATTTATTTATTTATTTTTTTTACATAATAACGGCTATATACAGCAAGCCAATAGCCAAAATCAAATTAAATGGTGAGATACTCAAGGAAATTCCTCTAAAATTGGGAACAAGGCAAGGCTTCCCATTCTCTCCATATCTCTTCAATATAGTACTTGAAGTTTTAGCCAGAGCAATAAGACAACAACAGGAGATCAGGGATATCCAAATGGGAAAGGAGGAAGTCAAATTATCCCTATTTGCAGATGTTATGATAGTGTACATAAGTGTTTTATCTTTTGGGAGCACCCTGCTTAGTTACATACCCCATTTCTTCACTGAACTATTATTTTCTTAATGTTCCATTTAAAAATATAATTAAATACTAACCCTCTATCAGATGTGTAATTGGTGAAAAATCTCTTCCCACTGCCACTTTATCTGAATGATGTGTCAAAAATCTGGTGTTTGTAGGTGTGTGAAGTTATCCATTGATAAACATGTCTGTTATGGCAATTCCATGTTGTTTCTATTACTGTAGCTCTGTAGCATGCCTTGAAAGCTGGGATGCGATCCCTCCAGCAGTTCCTTTATAAGTCAGGATTGCTTGAGCTGACTTGGACTTTCTGTGCTTCCATGAGTTACCTCTTTTCAACTTCTGTGAAAAAAGTTGTTGGAATCTTAATGGGGATTGCATTGACTTTGTTGATTGCATTTGATAGGATGCCATTTCTATGAATCTATGAGCACGAAAGATCTTTCCATCTTCTGTTATCTTCCTCAATTTTCTTTCTTCAGTATCCTACAGTTTTATCATACAAGTCTGTTGTTGCTGTTGTTTTGGTTTGGTTTTGGTTTTTCAAGACAAGGTTTCTCTGTGTAACCCTGGCTATCCTGGATTCACTTTGTAGACCAAGCTGGCCTTGGACTCACAGAGAGGTCTGACTTCCTCTGCCTCCCCAAGTGCTGGGGTTACAGTCATATGCCTGGCTATTGTATAAGTCTTTCACTTGATAGATTAGAGTTGTTCCAATATATTTTATCTTTTGGTGTTATTGTGAAATATACTCTTTCCTTGATTTCTTTCTCAATCTGTTTGTCATTTCTTGACAGGAAGGTTCCTGACTTTTGTGTGTTAATTTTGTTATCTGTTCTTTTGCTGTATTTATCAGTTGTAGAAGTTTTCTGGCAGAACTTTTAGGGTTAATTATCATATCATCTACAAATAAAGATACTTCAACTTCTTCCTTTTTTATTCAAATTTCCCAAATCTCCTTCATTTGTCCTATTTTTCTAGCTAAGATTTCAAGTATTATGCAGAATGGGTTTGGGTAGAATTGCTATCCTTGTCTTGTTCCCGATTTTAGTGGAAATGCTTTGATCTGTTACCATTTCGCATTATGATGTCCTGTTTATTTTGTACTTCTTATGCCCTGACATGCACCTCTTTCTTTAAATTGGGGAACTTTTCTTCTATGATTTTGTTAAAACTGTTTTCTGTGCTTTGATCTGGATTTTTTCCTGTAAGCAGGCTATTACTGGCCTAAAAATAAGTCTGGAGAAATTGTAATGGAGGATAGAAAGGATACTGAAATTTGCCTACCTGAGTCCAGGCTCAGTATGACCTCTGTGAGTCCCTAGTAGAAATTGTTTCTGTGGATTATTGGCAGACACACACATACACAAACCCACACACAGAGACACAAACACCACAACATGAATAGGGGGTAAAAATAGAAGGTAGAGAAGGGAAAGAGCTAAGTTGTGTCCACACCAGGATGTGGATTCCCCATGGAATCAGGTGTTTATTTTTTTAATTCATTCAATTGAGGTGTTTGTGTCATTAATATTTAATTATTATCCAAGTGTGTGCTTTGATATTGTGCTCTTGTCTTTGTTGTTTTTCTGCCTGTGTTCTTAGTCCTATTTCTGCTTCATTAATTTCATTTGATTTCTTTCTACAGCATCACACCTGGCTTATGGTATAAACTCACTTATATCTGCATACTAGCCCAAGGGGCATGTCCCACGAAAGCCTTCACTTACCAGGAAACTGGGACAGAGAGAAGGACATCCTCCTGGGACTCTAAATGAGAGAAGCATGGGAGAATAGCAAAGTAGAAGGATCCAGAGGGTCCAAAAACCTACAAGTAGAACATTATGATAGGCAGATTTGGGCCTAGAGGTCCCACTCAAACTAAGGCACCAGCCAAGGACAATGCAGGCGGTAAACTTTAAACCCCTACCCAGACCTAGCCAATGGTCAGAACAGTCTCCACACTTGACCATGTCCCCTGGAGGGGGAGACCCGGTGGCACTCAGAGGAAGGACAGCAGGTTACCGAGAAGAGACTTGATACCCTATGAGCATATACAGGGGGATGTAATCCCCCTCAGGAACAGTCATAGGGGAGGGGAATAATGGGAAAATGGGAGGGAGGGAAGAATGGGAGGATACAAGGGATGGGATAAACATTGAGATGTAAGGAGAATAAATTAATAAAAAAATTAAAAAAAGATCTTGGAATTATTTTTAATAAAATTTGCATGTTTGAGATTGATATAAGCTTAGTGTTGTAGTAGCTTTTACCGTGAAATAAGTTGCTATTAACTTCAGTTGAAAATGAAGTTGTAACACTGAGTGCAGTGTTGGATTATTTGCTTGTTTGTGTGTTCTGGGGCTCACGACCAAAGGTAATACCCTCCTGTATGGACCTGTACAACTTCACATCCCCTACCATCAACTTTAGTTTTTCTAGAACAGTCCTGGTTTCAACCAGGTAAGTTTTGTTAGTTTGTCAGCATAAGAAACACGTTCATTTTTTTTGCAATTCTTTGGTCTCTGTCAGTATCCACAAGATGGCAGCCTCTTCTCAGGGACTCTGGAGAAAACTCTCAAGTGGTTCTGAGTGAAAGAGCGATGGGGCGAGAGGGAGGAGGAGACTGGTAATGGAGGGGAGGAGTTTGCTGATGAAACAGGTGATGAGAAGAGCTTTCTCCTCCTACTTGGTGGAACAGTATCTTGATGTTTCCTGAAGAAGATGCATAAGAAATATCAAACTAAGTTTTTTTGGGGGGAGCTTAAAGTCTGAATCCTATGTGGAGAGAGAGTGATGAAGTCATTGAGTGTGTCACTAGTGGTCCTGTGGCTTCAGTTTAATTGTGAGTTTGGACATTTCTTTTGGATATAAGGAGTGATCTGTGAAGCTTTTGCCTACTCTAGGATAATGGTAGAAACATGGACTTTTTAATCTCATGTTAGGGGTGGGAGGCCCATGGAAAAGGCATTCTGGAGGGTTAGCATCCACATGCATCCAGGCCTGTTTGTCTGAACTTTGTCTTTCTGCACAGGGATGAGCTGCCAGCAGAAGGTGCAACAGAACCCAGAATCCCTCAATGTCCCAGAGGGAGCCATGGCCTCTCTCAACTGCACTTTCAGTGACAGTGCTTCCAACAACTTCAGGTGGTACAGGCAACATTCTGGGAAAGGCCTTGAGTTGGTGATGTCCATCTTCTCCAATGGCGACGAGGAAGAAGGCAGATTCACAGCTCACCTCAATAGAGCCAGCCTGCATGTTTCCCTGCACATCAGAGACTCCCAGCCCAGTGACTCAGCTGTCTACCTCTGTGCAGTGAGCACACAGTGCTCTCCAGACACCTGCAGCCTGCACTCAAACCTATTGTCCCCACCCCACAAGGCCTGAATAGAGCATGCTTGATTTGGAAAGTATTTACTTTATGAAAATATCTCATCCTGAACGCACAGCACTATAAGGTTCATGTCTCCTATTCCTTCTTTGTAGTCATAACACACTGAATCTAATTAGTGGTGCCCATAGCCAATGGGTGTGAGATCATTCATTGGTGCATGGGAACCTACAAGGGACCACCTTCCTAATGAAAAGTGACTCTCTTCACCGCAGCAGACATCAACTACCAATAACTCTTCAGCAAGAGAAAGAGGAGCCTCAGGAGACACGTTGCCCTCCATACTTGAACGTTTAGCTGTCTTGATCTTGCACATGTCTGGTTCAGGTGACCACAGGCCTTGCAAGATCATATTGTGCTAAAGCCATGTCATGTCCAGAGGACATTTTGAAGCTCTCCTTCCATCTTCTACATTTTTTCCACTTCTCTTCCTCGGTGTTCCCTGAGGTTTGTTGGGAAGAAGATCTGGGAGAGAAGTCCTACCTGTGGCTGAGCACGCATGCAGTCACTTTTCTCAACACTCTGAGCATTGTCTTTTTCCTTGGGCTCCTCCAGTTTTCCAACTCCCTCTTCTGTGGTATTTTCCTGGCTGTGGAAGGGCTGATATAGGTATCCCAATTAGGTTGAGCTGCCAATGCTTACTCTCTCAGTAGCCTTGACAGCTAAAATGCATTTCTGCATTAACTCCTGAAAAGAAAGCTTCATTTGCCAAGGTTAAGAGCAACACTGTTCTCATTGTTGGCTCTTGCTTGAACTCAGTCACATTCCTTCTTTGCATCTGGGAGATACATTCTGACTCTTCCTTTGCATGATCAGGTTGCCAATGTTGGTTCAAGACCAGTGCTTCCCAGATGGAGTCTCAGATCTGTCTACACCGCTGTGAATTTCCTCAGGGCTCCAAGTGTAGGGCACTGGCCCTACTCCTAGTCACCACATGCCAACAGCCTTGGTGCAGCCTAAAGCCTGTGTCGAAGTTCTTGTGTTTATTTTGGTCTCTCACTTTTCACCTACTGAATTTTGTACAGATCCAATCCAGTTTCCTTTCTGCAGTCTCACACTATTCTCTGTGTCCCATGCAGCTATTTTTTTATTAGCTAAGACAACAAAAATCTTAATATATTTAACATCACTAGAGACAGCTGAAAGGCAGAAGTGTCAACACCAGCCAGTGACCATCAGCTGCTATCAGGCAGTCAAGGTCAGCATCCAAGGAAGTGTAAGTCAGAGGTGGGTAGAGGGAGCTTCAACAATCTCTAACTGGGTTCATAGTACCTAAATATTATACGACCATCTCCCACATCAAAACGCACATAGGCCGTGATCAGGTGATTAACTAACCCTAACATAATTACATTGGTGCATGTCCACTCTCTTCCATAGGCCCCAAAGGACCTTAGACAAAGACGTTGACAGCTCTTTCCTCTTTTGAATTTGTTCTCACTTGGATGTTTCTCTCACTTTTTCTTACTTTCTCACTTTTCTATAATTCTCTTAATAAAGATTGTCTCGAATTTACACACAGATATATGATTCCACATCTTTTACCTTCATTGATATAAGATCACAAACTCAGAGCCATTGACCTAGATCAATCTTTGGTGAATATGAGTATCCGTTACCAGGTCACATACAACTAAGTTGTAAAACAAACAGAGAAACAAAACCTCATCATCCATGGGATCTATATAAAATTGGTTCTGCATTCATGTCTAATTGAATTAAATGTTACCTTTTAATCTGTTATAGGCCATGAAGAGAGTGGAATAGCTTTGAAATTTCTTAATTATCTCTGGACCTTGTGGTATCTCACAGCTAAACAGGGATTGTGGTACCAGCAAATCTGAACAGTGATGGGTCACACAACACATATTTAGCTCTACAATAAGGGGGGAGAGGGACTTCAGCCCACTCATAGAACTTATGCCCCCCAAAATTGTCCTACCTATAAGAAGTGCAGGGATAAAGATGAAGCAGAGACTGAGGGAATGGCAAACCAATGACTGGCCCAACTTGAGCCCCACCCCATGGAAGAGAGCCAACCTCTGACACTATTAATGATACTCTGCTATGCTTGCAGACAGGAGCCTAGTATAACTGTCTTCTGAGAGGCTTCATCCAGCAGCTGATGGAACCAGATACAGAAACTACAGCCAAAGAATAGACTGATCTCTGAGAGTTCTGTGGAAGAGTGGGAGGAAGGATAGAGGGAGCTGGAGGGGTAAAGGACACCCTATGAAGACATAGAGAGCAAACTAACATAGCTCCATGGAGGGGGGCTCACAGAGACTGGACCACCAACCAAAGAGCATGCATGGGCTAGACCTAGAGCCTCTACACATGTATAGCAGATGTGCAATGTGGGTTCCCTAACAATGGGAGTAGGGGCTGTCTTACTCTGTTGCCTACCACAGGATCCCTTTCCCCTTGCTGCGCTGCCTTTTCAGGCCCTAGTGGGAGAGGATGCACTTAGTCTTGCTGAGACTTGAGATGCCAGAGTCAGGGGTTCCCCTTCTCTGAGAAGGAGAGAGGAATTGGGGAGGGAGCCATGAAGGTGAGACTTGGAGGAGAGGAGGGAAAGGGCTTGGTTCAGGCTGTAAAGAGGTTAAAGAAACAAACAAATAAAGAAATGAAACCCCCTTCAAGGAAATGGAATTTACTTTGCTTCACAGTTTGAAGGTGAGATCCACTAAGGCAAGTCATGGAGGCAGAGCCTGAGGAGAAGAGGTGTGGATTCGGTAGCTTTCTCTTTTGATTCAGTCAGTGGCACCAGACATTGGATGCTGCCATCCACATTGAGGCTGGCTCTCCCTTCTCAGCCAATTCTCTCTGTAATCTCTCTCAACCCAGCTCCAGAGTATGTTTTCTTTTTTTATTTCATGACATGCTTCCATTGTGATTCTTTATGTACAACTTTGATGTCACTATTTATCATTTTCATGGCTGCATTCTGAGCCATTTATCCAACTTCTCCATAGTCTTTTTTTTTTTTGTTATGGCAGATAGCTTGACATGATGCTTTTTTTTTGACATGATGCTTTTTAAATGTGAGTTTTTTTGGAACTCTTCTTCTTCTTCTTCTTCTTCTTCTTCTTCTTCTTCTTCTTCTTCTTCTTCTTCTTCTTCTCCTTCCTCTTCTTCTTCCCTCTCCTTCTCTTTCTTACAAATGCGGAATACCATTCACATATTAGCACAATTAAAAATAGTTCTGCACATACATGTACATACATGTACAAACACATAACATACCACACAATAAGTTGTGATCAACATACATGTCTGTTACGTCTCTCCTCCCAGGTCCTCCTCTTCCCTTTCTACCTACTCAATGTTATGCAAAGCAGCATCCAAGATCTAATAAAATGAGAAACAGTATATAAATTTTAACAGAGATATATCTGTGCGTTTGTATTGCTTTATGTAAATTCATCACACTCAATACCATAATATGCATATAGTTGAGCAGCACTGGTGATTTCAGGCAGCCATTAGGGACTAGAGAGACCTGTCTCCTTTGGGTGAGGTTTATTCACCATGTCTTGTGCAGCCACCTGTGGAGCAGGTTGAAGGGAAATCAGCAGAGGGCGCTGCCTTCTCAGATGTGGTGAACATCTCCTTCAGGGGTGACTCAACATGACACTCACTGTGAAGACAGAGCTCCTTGTTTGTCAGAGGAGCCAGAAGAGCTCCTGCAGGAGATTTGCACTGTGGTTCTGCTGCACTCAACGACCAAGTGCCATTTCTTCTATGACCATGCTTCCTTACACCTGCTCAGTCCTTGTGCTTCTCCTAATGCTCAGTAAGTTACATTTTTCCATAGGTGCTAGTGATGACATTGTCTTCCAGTTATGGAAGTTTTTAACCTTCCTCCTCACCTATAAAATAATTCCTCCTTTTTTTTTTTTTTAGGGAGGAGCAGTGGAGACTCAGTGACTCAGACAGAAGGTCTGGTCACTCCGACAGAGGGGTTGCCTGTGGTGCTGAACTGCACATATGAAACTACTTACACAAGTCCTTTCCTCTTCTGGTATGTGCAACATCTCAACAGAGCCCCTCAGCTTCTCCTGAAGAGCTCCACAGACAACAAGAGAACAGAGCACCAAGGCTTCTATGCCACTCTCCACAAGAGCAGCAGCTCCTTCCACCTGCAGAAGTCCTCAGTGCAGCTGGGGGACTCTGCCCTGTACTACTGTGCTCTGGGTAACACAGTGAGAGGGGCTGCAGGGGAGGCTGCACACAAACCTAGGGTGCAGGAGGGCTGAAGGGAGCAACACTGTGAGGGAGGCTATATGGTTTCTCTAAGTAGTGTTCACTGAGCTTCCCAAAAAGCAGCAACACATGTCAGGCCAGATGCCTGGAAATCTAGGATTTTGTGGATATTTTGACAGGATAGGATGGAAATCAGTGGCTGTGATCCACAGAAAATGTTCAATCTTAGATGGGTGACCTCTCACAGCCAGGATCTGTAGGAAAATCATGACATGTCTTGACATGTAAGATGTCTTACAAAATCTAGTGATTTAAATTTTCCATCAATCTTTTGTTATTACCCCAGAAATTTATGATTTAAACGAGGACCATAGACTCTGGTATTTAAAAATCTGCTGCAGTCTCTCTCCACAAGTTATTTACATTCCTCCTCTCCTTGGTCCATGTCACAGAGATTCAGCCCAACTTCCCATCTCAGTTATTTGTCTATTGCTGAGAATGGACACCATGACCATGACAACTTATCAAAGATAGCATTTAGTTGGAGGGCTTGATCACAGGTTCAAAGGTTGACCATCATGGTGGGACGTATAGTAGCAGACAAGCAGGCAGACATGGCCCTGAGCAGTAGCTAAGAGCTTACATATGATCATGAGCAAGAGGCAGAGATGGGAGAGGTTGGGCCTGACTTTGGCTTTGAGATTCCAAGGCTCACCCACAACTAGTGATATGTCTGTCTCCTCTGACAAGGTCACATCTCATGATTCTTCCTAAACAGTCCACCAACTGGGAACCAAACATTCAGATAGCTGAGCCTATGGGGGCAGTTCTCATGAAAACCACCATACTCCCCGACAGCCTTCACCTAGAGAAGCTTCTCATGAAACAAGGCTTAGAGCTCTCATGGAGATGCCCTGAGCTGAAGGGCCTTCCCGGTCCTAAACTGTATAACTGTATAACAAGCAGCATGGTCATTTAAAAACTCTGTCCAGAAAGCCCTCTCTTTTAGTGTACATGTCCCTCTGTCAGTGCATTTGGCTTAAATTTGCACTATGTGGTGTCCTCACCCATCCAGGATACAGTCTAGATTCTTTGATAATTCTTCTGAAGTAAGGGAAAGGAAGCCAAGTTTCTGAGCCATCTCAATTCTGTAAACAAAGACTGGTTTAAACTAAAATGTTCTAGTGCTCATATTTATCTCTCTGTAAAGAAAGAGAGATCTGAAAAAAAAAAAAAAAACACCACCGTGTCTCTCAAAGGAGACTCACATCTCTGTGCACAAAGAGTAGCAAAGACATACATGATATTTCACTAGTTAGGGAGTACAGTGGGATGCCAATTTTCAATTTTAAACATCAAAACTACTTCCAATCACATATCACAGAATAGAATCTCTCAGATGAGAGCTAGATGCAATGCCAAATGAAATAAAGCCCCAGTGCTAGGCATGGGAACCCGCCCTTCATGCTGTTAGTCTAGGGGTTCAAGATTTTCTTCCAAGTGAAATCGGCTATCACCATTGCCCATGACTGTTTCGTAGAACTTGAAGGTGAGACCACTTTCCTTAGGACACCATGAACTTCAGACAAGGACATGGGGGAATTTAGCTAGAACTGACCTGAAGTCTCCTTGAGGAGGAGTTCACACAGTGTGTGAAGGTGCTATGGAAGATTCCAGAGGAGAAAGGCACTAAAGAATTCTGCCAAATTGTAAATGCTCTGACCAAAACAATGACTACAATGTCAAGATACAAACAAGGGTGTAATAGTGACAATTTCACCTTTGGAGAACTAATATTTATCCTATTGGACCAAAGATCTGCTCAACAGGAAGGGATTCAGGCCCAGTACTGTCATCCTAGTTCACTCCCCATAGCTGGAGAGGCCATAGAAGCGAGCCTACTGCAGCCACTTCCCTAAATCAGTGCTGCGTCTAACTGCATTCCGTATATTTAAGTACATGTACTGACAGGTTAATTCTCATCAATGAACTTTCCTTTTGATGCAGATAGAGGCTACAGCGGTAATGTTGACAACTGGTCAAAATGCAGAGAGTAAGTGGCTGTGAGGTCTGTGTCCCAGGTATGCTCCACAGGCCCTTACCCAAATCGACTCCAGGCCTAACAGCCCACTGGGATAATAACATGACATTCTTGAGCTCAAAATGTCTTCAGAATGTTCCATTTGGAAGACTGTTCTTCACCGCATATCCCTCCATTTCAATTCATTGGCCACAAACATATTTTGGAACTGGATAGGATAAATGACTGAGTTGGACTCCTCATGTGACCCATGATCTCTTCATTGTACAAGTAGGTGTTGACATCAAGAGTTCACAGCCTTTAGCTACATCATGACTATTTGCTTCTATGTTCCTTAACTCAGAGTCATGTTACTTTAATTACAGATAGCTTTTGGTGTTGGAATCTGTTTCTCTCCTCCCTGATTCAATATTCTTTCCTGCTCTCTCTGCTCCCTGCTACCATGCTGTACACTCTGATCTGTCTGAAGAGGATCACGTCCTTTGTGTTCTGCCTTTGGGACAAAACTGTCTCACTGAATGGTCCCTGTTAAGGTTTTCAATGACATAATTTTGTTTGATCTCTCTCTCTCTCTCTCTCTCTCTCTCTCTCTCTCTCTCTCTCTCACACACACACAGATTATTGGTACAAGTTGACCTTCAGAATACCTTGCTAGTGTGAGAACTGTGGTGGTTCATTTGGAAGGCAGTGCTCATAACTACTGCCCCCTGGTGTCTGTGCATAGTATACTGTCCACTTGTGTATAGGACCTAACATATTAAAGATGTAACTGTAGAATTATGTTGTATTTTATGAGAAATACCAAGGCACTGCACAGGTCACTAAGCCTATTTCAGTTTAGCATATGTTGATTTGACTTTGAGTTCATCAAAGTGAGGATTCTCTGTGGTGGGCTTTTCTTTGCTTTTCTTGGTATTTACAATGTTTATTTGAGCACATACTTCTTAATTCATGTCTTCATATGCTAATGCATTTGCAGTATAGTTAGAAACACCAGCCGTACATTTTTCTCAGGAATTCGGTGGCGCTGTGTAGCACTCTAGTAGTTCTGCAGTACTTTGAGTACTACATTCCTGGCACTTGCTTTGAAATGTGCCAGGAGTGTAGTTTTCTCACTCTAGAATATTTTCTCCCATTTCAGCTCTGAACTTTATATTCTTCTTTTTAAAACCTCACATATCTTACATTTAGAAAACATAAACCTTTCTCTGTGCACAGTCAGCTTTGCAATTCACCCTGAGAAGGCTGCAAGGACAGTGAGAAGGCCACTGCAAGTGTCAACCTCTCATTTCTCAATTGGGCCCTAGAGGACACTCCTTCCTAAGAAGCAGATGGCTTTTCCAGGGATTAGTATGAACTTCTGAGCCTTCCTCTCACCCCCACCCTCTGATCCTCCTCTCCACTTAATGCTCCCATGCCCCACTGTGTCCCTTTGGCCATTTAACTACACTTGTTCTCCTGCCTTATCTCCTACTCTTAAGCTCTTTCCTGTTGCCCTAAGGCGCCATTTCCCTTTTCTGGCTTCTGCATGGGTAGTGAGACATATTGGATTCCAGGAGGACATATAGGGAGCAGTGTGGAGGTGGTGGACTTGATCTGAACACATTATATACATGGATGAAATTACTAAATATTTTTAAAAACCTCCTTCAGTGCTTCAGTAGGAGCACTGACAACAGAACAGTCTCACACAGATGGCAGAGATACGCCAAGGGAAAAGAAGTGCCTCTTCCTAATTGTCTCTCCAATGTCCCTAGAGGAAGGTATCTAAAAGTCCTTAAGCTCAGAGCAGCCTCTGTCTACCTCTCCTACTCTTCAGGCTTTCCTAGCTTCCTGGAATCTCCCAGGAGGAGTGAGCTGATTCCTGTTTGCCTTGCTGCCCTTGCTGTGCACCCTGAAACTTGGAGGGCTCTGTGAGTGTCACTCAGCTCTAGTCTATCTTAACAGATAGGGCACCGTGTAACTTCACTCTGACAGACAGACACACATAGACAGAGACCCTCCTGTGGCTTAGTTCACCCCACAACTCTGATGCTCCAGGAGGATGCAGAGCTCAGGAGATGCCTCAGCCTGGTGGCTACATCTGCACATGTGCTGCAGCTGCTCTGGAGCTGAGGGGTAGCTGTTCATCCCTTGTCCCTCAGGTTCCTTTCCTGCATGAGGGACACCCTTGTCTGGGTCTCCAATGCCTCCTGTAGCTCTGTCTGACTCTCTCAGTCATGGAGGGTGTTCAGATTGAATGCAGAAAATAGGTGAGAATCTTTCCATCCAAGGACCCCTGAGGATGGGACTTTGGGAGTTGGGAACTCCTCTGTCCTGAATCACAAGTGCAGGGCTAGATGCAAATCACCTGAGAGAAGAGAACAGGGTCCCTGCTTCAGAAACTTTCAGGGATTTGACATGTTCCATAGGGCAACAATACAGAGAGAATGGACTCTGGGAAGTGTTTCACTCCTATGGGATAGAGCTTACTTATCACTTACTTGTGTCCCTTTGGAGAGATCTGATTCTTGTAGAACAATATCTTCCAGAAGGGTAAAAATTCTACTCACATTAAACTACAGTATTCTGATCCAACAGGAGGCCATTCCTTGCTCTAATACTTTTTTAAGGCAGCATCAGATGCATATGATTGGCTGTGAGCTATTTTTTAAAGAGATTGTATGTTTGGTTTTCATTACTAGTCTTAATTCTCCAGTGATTTTCTTTATGGTGAAAACTTTAAAATCCCTCCCTCTATTATGATGAACAGGCAGTGCAGTGTCCCCTGCCATCACCATGTGCCACAGCACAGCTGCACTGCTGCCCTGTCGTGTGGAGTGCAGCACTCCTACATTACTCTTCCCCAATCCACTTCCTTTTATGAGATAACATTTTAAAACAGCATTTACAACACACCTTCTTCATGCCTGTCCACATTTTAAATGCATTCCAAAACTAGGAAACTATTACACTTACATTATATCATTATATTCTTGATTTTTTCTTTTTTTTTAACATTTAAAATTTTTACATATACATTTATATTATTACATATATAAAATAACTCACCTACAGCAAAAAGAACCATGAAACAATCAGGAATAATATATTATGATGTATTCTTAGTGTTTTGGCTATTTGTATTTGGCAGACTTGAAGAAAACATCTTTTCATTTAGGTGCATCTACAATTCTGAATATAAATCAATATCTTTTATATCTTGTCATTATCAACTTAAAAAATATAATTATACCTAAAAACATCTTAACCCCTAAACAAGTAAACTTAATTGTAAAACTAAGCTATTTGTTCTCCAACCTCATCAGAGACTTGAGAAGGAATAGACTTGAACACCTGAGTATGTCGGGAGTGCAGATTAGTAGCTTTCCAAATGAGAAGATGACAGAGACAGTTTGCTGCCTTAATAGTCACCTAAAACTCTCTATAACATTAGAGCATCCTCTTCAGCCTTCTGGCCCAATATATCTGACAGACGTATTTGTAAGGCAGGAACTATTGAGGACTTGCTTACTCTGTCTTGGCAAATTTGGTCATTGACTCTGCCTGCATCCATCCTTGCTCATTTTTAGGCAGAGTTCTGTCTGTGGAAGAATTGAGGACATTTTGCCCAGTGGCCTGTTTGCCACCTTTGAATCCAAATCCATAAGAAGGTTCTTTGATGCTCAGCATTTTCTTTGAGGTAGGCTGGGTGTTGTTAAGGGTTAACCTATCTCATTGTCAATCAATCTTTAAAATAACAAATGGGAGGATACAAGGGATGGGATAACCATTGAGCTGTAACAAGAATAAATTAATAAAAAAAGATGAAAAATAATAAAAAACATTTTAAAATGCCATATTGTGTATGTCTCTGAGTTTTTTGATGACTTTATCTAACGATTTTACCTAATCTTTCTATAGAATCATATCTATCTGTTCCACCTAAGATGTATATTATCATGATAAAAATAAACTGGTAATTGATATGACCATGATTTGATCAACTAGCAATTAACTTGTATAACTTACTTATCCTAAACAGACTGCAATAGCACTTTCTTTTTTTTTTTTATTAATTTATTCTTGTTACATCTCAATGTTTATCCCATCCCTTGTATCCTCCCATTCCCCCCCCCCCCATTTTCCCATTATTCCCCTCCCCTATGACTGTTCCTGAGGGGGATTACGTCCCCCTATATATTCTCATAGGGTATCAAGTCTCTTCTTGGCTACTTGCTGTCCTTCCTCTGAGTGCTACCAGGTCTCCCCCTCCAGGGGACATGGTCAAATGTGAGGCACCAGAGTACGTGAGAAAGTCGTATCACACTCTCCACTCAACTGTGGAGAATATTCTGACCATTGGCTAGATCTGGGTAGGGGTTTAAAGTCTACCGCCTGTATTGTCCTTGGCTGGTGCCTTAGTTTGAGCGGGACCCCTGGGCCCAAATCTGCCTATCATATTGTTCTACTTGTAGATTTCTAGGACCCTCTGGATCCTTTTATTTTGCTGTTCTCCCATGCGTCTCTCATTTAGAGTCCCAATAGGATGCCTTCCCCTCTGTCCCAGTTTCCTGGTAAGTGAAGGCTTTTGTGGGACATGCCCCCTTGGGCTAGTATGCAGATATAAGTGAGTATATACCATTTGATTCTTTCTGCTTCTGGGTTAACTCACTCATTATGATCATTTCTAGCTCAATCCATTTATCCACAAATTTCGGGAATTCCTTGTTTTTAATAGCTGAGTAGTATTCCATAGTGTATATGTACCACAGTTTCTTTATCCACTCTTCTACTGAGGGACACTTAGGCTGTTTCCATGTTCTGGCTATTATGAATAAGGCTGCTATGAACATGGTTGAGCAAATTTTCTTGTTGTGTGCTGGAGCATCTTCTGGGTATATTCCAAGGAGTGGAATAGCTGGGTCTTGAAATTCCTCTCTGCAATAGCACTTTCAAAGTATTGGAAGTAAACCTTATGTTATTATTAAGTTATATGGGTACAATACCTCATATTGGAGTAGAAAATATATATATAATGTGTGTGAAGAATAATCTTACACTTTAATTCTATACCACTATATCTAAAATTAAACTTATTTTGCATCTATATGCAAATTTTTATATCAGTGAATTAAAAATAACCTTGTGAGTGACAATTGAGGCATTAAGTTTAGAAATTAATTCAGTAATCTACTTTTTTTTATATCTTCCCCATATAATTCTATATATTTCCCCCTTCTTTCTTTTCAAGCTCTATCTCCAAACCTAAGAATGGGAGATAAATGAAAATAGAGACATCCCTGTGTCCAACCTTGTTTTCTCTCTACTTGAGACCAATAATAACTTATAACCAACTCCCATTGTAAATAACCCTCTGTAGCCCAAGAGCAACTAAAAACCTACCCAACTCCCCTTAAAGGAAATGGGACGTTGCTCTCTTAAGGTTTTTTTTTCTAGCTGATTGGAATGAATAATACCTTTGTAGGAGCCCAAATAAAATTAGGGAAATGATTAAACAAGCTAGGACTAACATTTGGTCCTACTGCAGTTATTTCACTTAAATTATTTGACAGATGAAGATTCCTCTTTTTTTAATGTATATGAGAATGTGTGTATATGAATGTCTGGTACATGTGTTTATGTCTTGAGGAGGTTGGAAGAGAACTTCAGATCCTCAGGCGTTGGAGTGACAGGCAGCTGTGAGACACCAGATATGAATGCTAGGAAATGAAGTAAGGCCTCCTGGAAGGAAAATAAATACCTTTGTCTGCTGAGCCATCTCTCAGGGGCAAATAAAGGGTCTTTAGTAGGAACATGCACCTGTTTGCTGAGGTAACCATTCAGCTGTTGTTTCCCTGAGTTTGCAGGTTCTGTGTGAAACTGAGGCATGTTCTCATTGGGCCCTCCTGTTGCAGGATCACTAACTACATAGAACCCTAGGATCATCTCAAAAAGTTCTTCTTACCCCCACTGCACTCCGCTCAGAGGCTCACCCAGGTCTGGTGTGGGAGGAGCTTCAGGCTATAAAGACTGGGAGGGATCAGCAGGGTGTGGTCTGGAATGGGCGGAGCTGACTGGTGCAGGAGGAGGGCCACTTCACCAGCCACCCTGACACCATAGCCCAGGGATTGGTTTCTTGCTTCTGTCTCCAGCAGCCACAAAAGCACCATGAAGAGGCTGCTGTGCTCTCTGCTGGGGCTTCTGTGCACCCAGGTTTGCTGTGAGTCTGGCTGTCCACATTTGGGGCACCTGAGAGGATTTGCCTCAGCACATAGAAGGGTGGGGAAAGCAGCACAGGTGTTCTTTAGAGCACCCACCTTCTCAGAGGACATGGGGTGCATTCAGGGATCAATGTACACTGCAGTGACAGCCATCTGTGTCTCTTTCTCTGTTTCTGTCAGGGGTAAAAGGGCAGCAAGTGGAGCAGAGTCCCGTGTCCTTGGTTCTGCAGGAGGGAGAGAATGCAACACTGCAGTGCAACTTTTCCACCTCTGCAGATCAAGTGCAGTGGTTTTACCAAAGTCCTGGGGGACATCTCGTCAGCCTGTTTTACAATCCTTCTGGAACAAAACAAAGTGGAAGACTGACGTCCACGACCATCACTAAGGAACGTCACAGCTCTTTCCACATTTCCTCCTCCCAGATCACAGATTCAGGCACTTATCTCTGTGCTATAATGCACAGTGCTGCTCACACACCTGCAGCCTGTACACAAACTGGCAGCTGGGTGGGTGTGGCCCTTCCCAGTCACAAGACAGCAGAAAGCCACCACAACACATCTGCCTGTTTTAATACTCCATTCCTGTACTGGTAGACCTGTACCTTCAGGTAATCTTTTGGCCCTGTAGAGTCAGGACTTCAATCTTTATCTTCATTTCTCAACACACAGTCCAAAGCATAAGTGTCCATCTAAAAATTAACAGAGAAGTTGATGTGAGGACCGAATCCATGTGATTATGAAAGCCACAGTGTGCTGATCTCATAAATGCTAAGTGGGAAAAGTAATGAAAGGCAAAGTCAGCCTTCCAGTTAAACAGCTGTGGACAGGTTAGGGTTAGTGAGGAGAAGAACTGCGGCAACTTCAAGAACATTGTATGAGCTGCAGAATGCAGATAGCTGCAGGCTCTACTTGCAGTTCTGTTGCTGAGATAAAACACTCAGAGTAAATAATCTGGAAGCTGAAAGGATTTATTTAGCTTTCACTTCCAGGCCATAGTCTAACACAGATGGTCATCAAGACAGGAACTCAAACAGGAGATACAAACAGAAACCATGGACAGAGTCTGTGGCTAGCTCACTCACAGACTCACTTAATCAGCTTCCTTACACAACCCAGGAGCACTGTCACAGATCAGTGCCACCAGGGTAGGCTGCTCTCCATTCAACACATCAGGTTAAAGTAGGATCCTTAGAGGTCTAGTGCTATCTCATTAAATTTTTAGACGATGTTGGGGGAATTGAAAGTATTGAATCTTCTAATTCATTGCTTTGAGTTACTATTCATATGTTTAACTTTATTCATCATTATTTGAACTTTTCTAGGCAGAGCTCTGAACATCTTTAAGAAGATAAAGAGAATAGCAGCTGTGTGGAAGTACTCAAAACATGTATATTTTCCAAAGAACTTTAAAGATAATACCTAAAAAGCTCTTACAACTCACTAAAACAGAATGAGTGGCATGTTCTAAGAAGAGAAAACTGAGCAGACTCTCTGGATGATCCTGTATGTGCTGAGGATACATACTTAGAATGTAGTTGGGTGTTGTCTATGTTTAGCCCAGCGGTGGTTATCGTTATCCTCCAAGATCCATGAAATTACTAAAGGATGGAGGCCAATCCAGGAAACCCCAACCAATCGAGATGCAGAGTTGTAGGCCCTAGTTACAATGCATATGCCTGCAATAAGACTCCTTCCTCTACTAAGGCCCAGGAAACACTGAAGAACACAGGAGGAAAGATGAGAAGATCCAGAGGATGAAAGAGTTTGCTGTGAAATCGTGTCTCCTGGAAATGTTGTTGGTCCAGACATTGTAACCAAAATGATTGATGTTCATACAAACTAACCATTAACTAAAATAACTGAAGAAGGTAAAAATCAAAATTAAATGTCATTCTATGCCAGATATAACCACTCTGTTCTGTCTAAACAAACAATGTTACAAGGTCATTATGACATTAATCAGAGACATTAATGTAACTGTGGTGTTAGTCGTTTTCCCCCAAAATGTTCTACCCCTGAGCTTTAACATCAAGAGACTCTGAGGCCTCACTGCCAAAAAATCTGTTATAATCTTGGTTAGTCTAATTAGCATGGAACTCTTCCAAGGACCAGCTCAGTGGGGGATAGGTCTTTGGGGGAAGGGAGTTCTTGAAGCATTGGTGAAGAGATAAGGCTTGTTTACAGAGACATAACTCAATCTTGAGTTGCTCTGTTTATGGCATATTATCTCTCTTCACCAGGGACCTATCCCAGACTCAGCTAGTCCATGGCAGTACTGTGTATTTCAGAGTCCAGGAGGAGCTCACAAACACACCTTGGGCTCCATGTACTCTGTGTGTTTTTCTTTTATTTTGTTTTGCCTTTTTGTTGTTTTCCAATCTTTTAGTTAAAATTTTGTTTTTACAAAGACGTGTGAAAGAGAAATCATGAATTTGGATAAAGTAGGAAGGTGGGAAGGATCTAGGGGGTATTGTGGTAGGGGAAAGAATATAATTAAAGCATATTTCATGAGAAATTTGTTTTATGAGGCAACAAAAAACCCAGGGAATTCTGGTTTGTTCTAAGCAAGCCCCTCAAAACTAAATACAGACTGTTTTATTGACATTGATATTTTTAATGTATTGTTTTTATTTTGGTTAAAATATTACAACTTTTTCCATGTTACTACATTACAGCCTTGAAAGCAGTTCTGTGTCCTTCACCTCCAGCCTCTCCCATGCTCCCCAATAACAACTCCAAATCCATGGCATCTTTTCTATGATTATTGTAGTTTTACACACACACACACACACACACACACACACACACACACACACACACACTCTTAAACACAACCTGCTGAGTCTGCCTAGTGTTGCCTGTGTGCATATGATCTCAGTGCTGACCTCTTCCTATTGTATCATTGGTCACGGGCTCTTCCCTGGGGTGACCATTTCTCACTCTGTCATCAGTACTTAGTTGTCTGTAGCTCCTTGATTAGTGGTGGGCTCCATGACATTTCCTGTAGTAAGTATTGTGGTTTCTTTAAAAACCATAGAAATGTTACTGAATGTTTTTATCCCAGGTGTGAGGCTATGAGGCTGCTTCACAGCGGGTGGCTTGATTTGCCTCATGCTCAATCAAGGGTGTGGTCCTTCCAGGTACATGTTTCTATAATGTGTGACTCATAAATGCTAGGGCTGCAAGTAACTGGGTTGTTGTTGTTGGCTGCTTGGTGAGTGGAAGCTGTTGGTTGCTGTTTGTCAAGTAGGCATGCACAAAGAAACGAGACGTTAGATAACCTGGTGGTAAAGATTAAACCTGCCCGAGGACTTGACACCCATAATAAACAGAAAGTAGTATAAAGATAACTTCATCCCCTTTGCCCTCCATCCCTTTTTCTGTATTTTAAGGGTATAAGGTTGTAAGGGAAGAAGAAAATGGGGTGGAGAAGGGTGGGAGATAAAATAAGGAACCCACAAAGAAAGAAAGTCTAGCTACAGTTTTCCATGCTTTTTGCTGGCATTATTGTTCAGGACTTGTCATGCAGACATATTGCTGTGCTATCAAGGGTACAGACTCCCCTCATTTCTAGCAGTCAGTCCTGCAGCAGACTTTCTGGTCTTCTGGCTCTTACATTTTCCTGTTGCCTTGTTTTCATCAATGTTTTCTGATCCTTTCTTGCAGGAGTCTTGTTGAAGATGGATTTGGAGGGAGCGAACCTCCAATGATCAGCTTTTCTCTATATTTTGACCAATTGTGACTTTCTGTGATAAACTCCATCTACTTCCAAGAAAATCTTCCTTGAGAGCTATGAGAGGTGCACACACATGTGGGAATAAGGCAAGTATTTGACCACAGTTGATAAGAATGCTGGTTTGGTAAAGTGGCAGCAGTAGATTCTCCTCTAAGACCGACTGTCACTAGGTCTGAGGTGTTAGCTAGGGTTCTATATGGACCCTGACTTCCCTCTTGTTGAGTGAGTCGTAAGTCTAATTACAGAGCCGTTGGTTACCACGGAGTCATCAGTGCCACCATTGCACCTTTACAAACACTTTGCTGGGCTCTTCTTTGTTGTGGGACAAAAGCATCACATCCAGATAGGTCTATTGATGCTGACTTCCTTTGGCACCTTGCATAGCACCTATCACACTGGTGGTCAGTGATGAGGAATTCAGGTCAGAGCCAGGCCAAGTCTTCCAAGTCCTGCATTCAGAGTGCATGGCATCTTCACTAGGGACTTGGCTTTGATCTCTGAGAGACAATCAAAGGCAACAGCAAAAGTCAGCACTCTCCTGGGAGCCTCTTGGATTCCTATGATCAGCATATTGAAAAGAGGTTTTCCGTGCCTGGCACTTGGCTTCTTGTTAGATCATCTGTCTTTTGAGGGGTTAGTGCCAGAGTAAGTGGGACAACTTCATAAAAATATCTATGTAATGTAATTCCAGGTAAATATGTATTCATACATCTTCTTAAGACTGTGTTGGACATCCTCAGTGGTACTTATCTTCTCTCTCCCCTTGTGTAATGGTTTTCATCTCCAAGTCAGAATCAAACTGTTACCCCAATTTTCCTTAATGACTGATCTCTTTTTATTATTATTTAAATATTAAGGTGTTTTCTTTTAAACTCTTTTATTAATTGTGTATGTTGGGGTGGTTAAAAGCACACATGTCTGTGTGAGTATACACAGGAGTGTGATTACATGGGTAGTCTCTTCTGTGCATGTGAAGACCAAAAGAGTGTGTGCATGTGCCAAAGCTGGAGTTTCAGGTTTTAAAGGACATTTAGCTTGTTGAATGTGTCCTGGGAGCTGAACTTCAATTTTTATCATTAGCAACATGTGCTTTTCACCATTGAGCTATCTCTGCATCAGCCTTAAGCTTTATCTTCACTGGGAAATAGCAATTAAACCACAAGGAAAGACAAAACAGCACTTAGAATGAAACTGATTGTCTCTGCACTTAAGCCCAGTATACTGCAAAGCCACATCTCAGAGGCTGCGGCCCTGCAGCATGGACAGGGTCCACCTGCTCTATGGAAATCTTCAGCATGGGCACACCCCTGCCATCCTGAGCTCCCCAGGCTGCTGTGGCTCTGAAGGTGTGCTGCTTAGCTACAGGGGCTGCAGTCCAGGTCATGTGCCCTCAGCACTCAGAAGTGAAATGGCAGAGGAACAGACTTCACTCAGATACCAGAAATTAGTCCCTCATATG
Source organism: Acomys russatus (assembly GCF_903995435.1). NCBI lineage: Eukaryota > Metazoa > Chordata > Mammalia > Rodentia > Muridae > Acomys > Acomys russatus. The sequence goes on from NC_067139.1 coordinate 82,347,170, forward strand.
CACATTAATGTGCTATTTTACCTCATCAGGAGAACTGGAGCTCTCTAGAGACCTTGCTTATATTTTCTCTTCTGGTTGCCATTTGGCTTTTTTAAATCATCCATTGGAAAAATGAGAGCAAATCACAGATTGACAGCTATGTTCTAATTGGTGCTACAGCAGTCCACAACAATGCAGTCTCCAACTCATGTGGCTTTAACATGCACCTAAGTGCTTGCCAATTATATGTATCCTGAACATGTAATAGGCTCAAGTCATGGAGAGACATGGCAAGGTTATCATGAGACTGGTTTCTAAGGTAAAATCTACAGACTTTACCATATGGAATGGAATAAGACAGGACAATGGTATAGAACCTTCTAGGACATATAATAAGTAGAGTTCTCTGTGTGGAGAGAGCAGATCATACCTTCTGAAGAATCTTGTTGTTACATTTTTAAAAAGCCAGTCAGTTTTTATGTCAGTAAGCTCTTAAATTATTGTAACACACCTCCCACACCCCGTGTGTGTATGTGTGTGTGTTTGTCTGTGTGTCTGTGTGTTGGTCTGTCTGTCTCTGTTTATGTCTGTCTCTGTCTCTGTTTCTCTCTGTCTCTCTCTGTCTCTCTGTCTCTCTGTCTCTCTCTCTCTCGTGTGTGTGTGTGTGTGTGTGTGTGTGTGTGTGTGTGTGTGTGTAAACCAGTGACCAACATTTGGTATCTCTATCACTTTCCACATTTTTAAAATTTCTCTCTGTGGGAACTCTCACTAAAACTGAAGCTCGCCAGTTGACTGACCAGTGAGACTCCAGGGTCCTGCTTTCTCTGTGTTCCTGAGGTCAGACTGCAGGTGCAGGCACAGCATCTGGATCCGTATGTGGCCACTGCATATTGAGGGTCTCATGATATTCAGCAAGCATCTGGCACACTGAGCATCTTCTTAGCCTCTTTTTTCTTTATTTTTTAATTTTACTTTTATTTATTTTTTATTTTTTAAAATATTTTTAAAATTAATTTATTCATATTACAACTCAATCTCCTTAGTCTCTTAAGGTTATAATTTTATTTCTGGTACAATTTTACAGAATATAAGCAGTTGAGCATTTTCTTGAATGCTGTTGGACTGCCCTTTACCACGTAATTTACAACTAGTTTTCTTAATTGCAGAATTAAATAGATCTTAGCAATCAGCAAGAGCAGAAGACTATTTCCAATGCCAATGTTTCATGGTAAATCCATGGATCCATGAGGACTTTATTATTGTTTTTTTCTTTTAAGCTTAATTAGACAGTTAGACAATAGATGGATAGAAACAAACACATTACCGTGGTCTGTTAGGGCATAGACATCACACATGGCTGGTGATGAATTTGACTTTGGGTTCCACTATTGCCCCACTGAATAATACCTATGTGTGTAAAGCAATCTCACCCTCAGCAGGAATGGATTTTCTCAAGCTCCCTTTAAATGCTACTAAAAACGACAAGGAAGCAAGTAAAAGTCTGTGGTGAGCTATAGTTTTTTTTTTTCCTTCTATAAATGGAACTTGTGGCCTATGGCCATACAAAACCACATTTCTTGTTGCAGTGTAAGAAACACAGGAAGGTCATGTGCATACTGCCTGGCTCTCAGACACTGAGTGCTGAGCAGAAGCAGAGCTTACACATGCATACAGAGGGACATGTGCCACATGCCTTCCCACAACCTGCTCTGTGTGTTGGTGGCCCTGGCCTTCTCTGGTATGGATGTTTCGCATATAGCTAAAGATACCCAGCAGGAAGCATTGCTCCAGGGAGTTCACATGGACATAAGGGGAAAAAGGGATTGGGGAAAAGCTAGCAGAATGCATCTTCAGTTTGGTTTGTCTTTGAGTCTCAAGGGGCCCAAATCCAACTGTACTTTGTTCACACTGTCACAGGATAAGCTTTCTATTAATTTCTCTGTTTTTTATTCTGCAGGATCCAATGTTTCTCAGAAAGTGACTCAGGTCCAGTCAAGCATAAGCATGCATGAGGGAAAAGACGTCACCCTGGACTGTTCATTTGAGATGAATTATACCGTTTACCAATTCTTTTGGTACAAGCAACAACTTAATGGAGAGATGATTTTCCTTTATCACCAAATTTCCTATTCTGCTGAGTATAAGAAGAGAGGGCGCTATTCTGTTGTCTTCCAGGAAACAGCCAAGTCGATCAGCCTTGTCATTTCAGCCTCAGAGCTGGAGGACTCTGGGATGTATTTCTGTGTGCTCTGGGAACTGACCCACAGTGTTGGAAGTGACAGCACAGACTGAACAAAAACTGAAGCTCCTTAAGCTGATCCCATCTCAGAAGCCCAGCTGAGAAGCACACCTGCACACGCTGAACAAGAAGATCTCATCTGTGGGTGGTTCCTCTGTGGTCCATATCAGTGGCGTGTTTCTCAGTAAAACCTCATTCTACACCATTTAGAGACAGTTATGGTGAGCCTCTTTCTTTCAATACTTTGTCTGCACGATCCAATGTTTCTCAGAAAGTGACTCAGGTCACTGTATTTAGTTAAAAACAGATCACAAAGTAGATGTGTAGTATTTTCTACAGTTGGGAATTTTGCACCACAACAATTCAGAGTATTAGTTTTTCTTTAAGTTGGCAGCAACACATCCCTCAGAGGAGGTATCTAGAAGAGCAAAGTACATACATCCCTGGTGCTGGTACACCCAGAGAAACAGAGCCTTCATGCGTGAAGTATTCAGACACAGATAATAAAGAGTTCACCCCATGAAATACTGATGGTTCCTGGGTATCTCTGCAAATCTTTATCCTTGCATCTGTTACTGAGCCTGAGGTACTGAAAGTTAGATAGGCCAGCAGTTGGGAAGGAAAAGTGCATGAGGACAGCTATGTGAGGTACTGATGCCTGTGAAGACACAGTGAGACCCAGGAGTCAAATGGATATAGAAGGATGAACCTCTTCTGGCTCCATGATCCCTTTTGTTTTGGGAAATTTTAGAAGAAGCTATGCATTTGCCAATATGCTGCACATAAACTTGGTCCAATATGAAAAAAACCTAGATAAATGAGCAGCAGAGGGGTAATGGTAAAGTGAGGTGGAGTCTCATTGGCATCCTCTGTGCCTGGGGAGGAAACATCCCTCATAAACAAGAACATCTAAAACTGTTAGTCAGAGGGTACAGATCAGTACCTCAGGTAAGTGAAAGCTGTAAATGTGCAACAGCAAGTCTCATATACAAGAGAATAGACTTCATATGAAAGCCAGTTGGAAAGATGAAGAGAGCCACTACATAGCAACATAGGGTAAGCATGGGAGCATGAGTGCATGAAGCTTTCCAACTGTCAGTTCAACAAAATAAACACTAAATGATGTTAAATGTCACATAGGCCCCTAATGAATAAAGACCTGGGATTTCAGTGCCTCACTGTGACTTTAGTGAGGCCCCTTCATGAGAAACCAGCAAAGAAACTTCATACCTAAGGCATCCTGCAAGTCCACCTCTCTGATTTTGACAGGAGAATTCTAAGCAGGCAAGGGAAGGCTTGGGAACTATAGGAGTCACTAAATAAAAATAACAAAATCTTATTATTGAATGTAAACTTCATTTTCTCTATTATGAGAAACAAAAGCCTGATGCTTCATCAGAAGTAAGAGAAATGAACAAAGGGAGCAAACTTTAAAGAACTTGAAGGACAATAAAGACATATCTCTAAAATCCTATGAACTTGTTTGCAACTGTCTTTGTTAAAGGTTACCCAGTTGAATGAAAGGGAACGTGCTTGCAGATTTAAGTGCCCTGTGCACCTGAGGTAGAGGACTGCCAGTTTGGATCCACCAAAAATAACAGCTACAATCTACATAAAACGAAACAACAACCAACTCATACTCAAGTAAAAACACCCAACATTGTTTTTTTATAAGGAGAATACATTTTGAGACCAGCATACTTGTTCTTCTGTATATTGCTGTTGTCACGAGGAAATGACACCAAGAAATGAGGAAATTCTATCTTTGAAGAGTGGATATCAACATTTTCTAGACGTTTTTATCTCAGATCCACAATCTTAAGACACAATACCTATGTCAACCCAGGAGCTTTCATGGATGCCTTTCGAGTAAACTCACCTTCTGCAGACCATAGGTTTTCCCACTTTGTCACTTCATATTTGGCCTGGTAGAAAACTTGAAGTTCTGGAAGTCATATAGCAGACCTTTTTCTGTTTCTTATTCTGTTCACACCACATACAATTGAGATATACATATGTTCTTATGGGCATCGTCATCCATCACTGCCATTACAAAACAGAATACAGTATATAATATTTAATATACAATATCTAATGTATATAAGATATAATATACAAATATAGCACACTCTGTTACATGGTATCTCATACTGGCTAGACAAGTAATTTTTAGCAATTAAATATTTGGTGGTTAGTTCGTCAAGGTACTGGCTAATATTTATTTTTATACCATGTTTATTTGGGATAAGGTACATCTCTAAAATACTTTAGTCATATAACCAACCTAAGAACCTTCTTTAGAAGGTCTTTTTATGTTTGGTCACATTATGGAAGATGACATGTTTCTTGCTAGAGAAATGTGTTGTATGATATTCTCCTTGAAATGTGATAAGACTTTATGTATTGATCACTATTGGCAATGGAATTACAGTTTCCTCTGTCGTGGTCTTCAGTTAAAATGGCAGCTGTCAACCTCTGGAGGGTGCATTCTAGAATACTTAGCTGCCTCTTGCAACTAAGAGCAATTTCAGTTGTACATTATGCAATATCGCATTTCTGAAGCAAAAAATTTACACATACATAATTATACATGCACACCATATTTTTGGTGGTTGATATGTACATATGGTACAAAAAGTTTTAGAAATGATCTCTGCAAACTCTAAAGGTCAGTGCTACATTATTTCCCCCTTTTCTACAGTCATCCCAAGCAAACTTCAGATGTAGTGGCCCTTTGTTACAACCTCTGAACATGAAGACATTTAAAGCCTTGCTAGGAAACTACAGGGGAATTTCACGCATTTGGCATTAGCATTGGGTCACAGTACAAAAATGTAGACTTCACTCTTCCAAGATCCCTGACAAAACTGTTAGAACCATAAGAGTTTCAGGGACAATTCTCATGAGGATTTGGGAAAAATGGGGAGACTACTGCTCTAAATCAACGTATAAAGGTAGAATGATAAATTCTTGAGTATAAATACAGAATGATAAAATGTTGAGTTGGCCATGCTGCATACACTGGCATCTAAAAATGGATTCCTATATTCATTTTCTATTTTTACAGCACACCACAGGTTGTGTGGCTGAGACAATACCAAGTTCTTTTCTTAAAGTGGAAGGTCACGATGGAGGTGGGATCAGGACCGACTTTTCCAGAGACCTGTCTCTATGACCACCTTTAGTGAGTCCTTAGAGTTCTTCTCAGAGGATGTGCATATCTGTGCACATCATCAGTCTTATTTGTCCAGCCCTCCTGTGTCAGTTTGTGTTACTTTAGCTGCCTTTTATTGTCCCATCTCCAAGTATCATTACACTGAAGTCCTTAGGGTGAGGGCTCCAGCATATATATTATGGATGGGACAATTCAGTCCTTGATAATCTTACAAGATTAATGTTAGATATATAAATATTTATTAGGCTTTCTTATTCTAAAAATTATGGATTTATGCTGAGCACATGAACACACACACACACACACACACACACACACACACACACACACACACACACGTGCACATCCAAGCCAAGAAGAATCTTATCCTATAAGCTGTAATTTGGGTTGTTAGATTGTAGATTTTTCTAAAGTAATGTGTAGCAAGGCTTAAAATTATGGTTCAGCAAACAGTTGCTTTGTGTAATTTTATTACATGTGTATGTATAAATGTGTGTATATGTGTTTTAGCATATATGTATATGTGGAAATCATATATAAGTTTGATGATTGCCCATTTTTATCATTGCCTGCATGTTTCTAGAGGAACTAGAAACAAGATTATAAATGATTCATAAAAGAAGCTAATTTTGATGTGGCAATCCAAGATGACAGCACTGATCATATACCATGTCTGATCAACCAGATAGCAGTGAGTGCACAGTGACCTAAGAATCAAACTGAGTGTTTTTGCTGGTGTTTCCCAGGTGAGAGGGTTCCACACTGTTTGGAGGACCAGTGTGTCCAGCCACCAAAATAATGTACAGAAAAGTCCCTGAGTCCCTGCAAGTATGTGAACAGTCTCCAAAGGTAGCCACCCACCTGCATGCCAGCAGGGTACCTACGCACTCCACATATCTGACTGAACTGGAGATTACAAAACACCAGTGTCCACTGTCCTCCACCTGAGGAAACTGGCAGGGCCACCAGAGTAGTTCTCTGCTTGGATATCTTTCTGCCTGCGCTCCCACTGCCTGGCCCACCTGTATCAGAAACAGCAAGCAAGCAGAAAGTGAATGCAGAGAATGGGTGATGGGCCTGTGACTGAAGCCCAGTTGTCTATACCTACCCCTGAACTCTCAGACCATCAGATCCCATCAAACCTCCTAACTCCAGAGACATCAAAATAGGAAGAGATCAGCACAAGAGCACAAGTAACAGTCCCCAGTGCCTTTTGACACCACCAGAACCCTGCAGTCCTACCACAGGTAGGTCAGGAGTTATTTATCACACCAGACAGCTACCAATTACCAAAATTGTATTAAGGTCAGGTAAACAAATTAAATAGTCCTATATCTCCTAAGGAAGCAGAAGCAGTCATCAAGTCTCCCAACCAAAATAAATAAATAAATAAATAAAAATAAATAAATAAATAAATAATGAAGCAAGCCAGCCAGCCAGCCCAGGGTTAGGTGGATTCATTGCTGAATTCTACCAGACCTTCAAACAAGAGCTAAATACCAATTCTCTTCAAACTATTCTATAAAATAGAAACAGAAGTAACATTTCCAAACTCATTCTTTGGTGACACAGTCACCTTAATACCTAATGTGTAATATATGTATATACATGTCCCTATGTGCATCAGCTATAGTACTTAGAAGTAGATATATCTTAATGGCAAAGTAAAATTATAATAAATAAAATAAAAGCAATAAAAATACCTAATGTGTAATGTGAATAAGTTAAAATAAATAAATGAACTTTAAAAGGTAGCTAATTATGAAAGAATTGAAGTAATAACTTAATCTGAATGTCTATTACCCAGAATTAGCTATACAGTACCTTATCTACCATTTCAGTCCTAGAAATTTCTTACTTTTAGCTTCATTCTTTTCTGCTTAATTTTTTCTTGCTGTTTTCTATCTGCCTACTCCACATTTCCTTTTCTGTCTAAATGTTAAGTCAACATTCACTTACACCCCCCCTCTGGTTTCTGTCTCACCAGAGCTGATTCACCTGACAAGCTTGCCACTCTCTTTCACTCCTTCCTCTCCCACTGCCGGCAGAATAGGCATGCTGTAGAGAAGGCTGAGTGTGTGTGACGGTTAGTGGGTTAGAGAGGAGATTTCAATCCATTCCGCAAGGACAAATCCTACTCTGTATAGTCTACTTTGCATTCTTGATTTGGGTCTAGATTTTTCCAAAGAAGTATATCCTGAGGATTAAAGTTTTGATTCATTCAAAAGATATATATGTACTTTGTTAAGTTTTATATTTGGGTAGTATTAATATTTTAGTGTTTTGGATAATCTTGAATTTTTTTACTTCTTTTGTTTTGATAAAGCTTTCATTGTTCTCCCTAACAACATATGAATTAGAACATCAGCACACAGAAGTGTATTTCAGTTCTTATCATGATTACCAAGATTAAAATTATATATGTGTGGTGCTGGAGAGATGGCTCAACAGTTAAGGGCACTGACTGCTCTCCCAGAGGTTCTGAGTTCAATTCTCAGCAACCATATGGTGGCTCACAACCATTTATAATGTGATCTGATGCCCTCTTCTGGCCTGCAGGTGTACATGCAAACAGAGCACTGTATACATAATAAATAAATTAATTTAAAAAATACATACATGCATATATTGTTATACACAAATATGGTATTTATCTGTACCTCAAGCTGTTTAAAAACAACTAAAGGAGATCAAGGGAATACAAATGGCAATGAAGAAGTCAAAGTATCACCATTAGCAGAAGGCTACTGGTTTGCTTTATTTTTTTTAATTTCAAGCTGTACTAAAGAACAATAGTAATAAAATGTGATGTGATAGTGACATAAAAACAGACAAGGTGATCGATCAATGAAATAGAATCAAAGACCTAAATGCAAATGCACACACCTATGGTCACTTCATTTTTGACAAAGAAGCCAAAACTATACTATGCAAAAAAGAAAGCATCTTTAACAAATAGTGCCTGTTTAACTGGATGTCTGCATGTAGAAGAATGCAAAAGGTCCATATTTATCACCCTGCACAAAACTGAAGTCCAGTGGCATCAAAGACCTCAACATAAGCCTGGATACACTAAACTTAATAGAAGATAAAATTGGGAGTAGTCTTGAATGCATTAGTACAGGAGAGAGCTTCCTGAACCAATGGCTCAGGCACTAAGATCAACAATTAATAAATGGTACCTCATGAAACTGAAAATCTTCTCTAAGGCAAATGACACTGTAAATAGAACAAATTGGCAGCTTAGAGATTGGGAAAAGATCTTCACCAACCCTACATCCAATAGAGGGCTAATATCCAAAATATATAAGGAACACAAGAAATTGAACATCACTGAAGAAAATAACCCAATTTAAAAATGGGGTATAGAGCTAAAAAGAATTATCAATAGGGGAATCTCTAGTGGCTGAGAAGCAATTAAAAAGTACTCAGTGTCTTTAATCATCAAAGAAATGCAAATCAAAATGACTCTGAGATTCTGTTTTACACACTTCAGAATAGCTAAAATAAAACACTCAAGTAACAGCACATGTTGGTGAGGATGTGGAGCAAGGGGAACACTCCTCCTTTGCTGGTGGGAGTACAAATTTATACAACCACATTGGAAATCAATCTGAAGTTTTCCCAAAACACTGGAAAGAGTTCTACCTCAAAACCCAGTTATATCATTCCTAGGCATATCCCCAAAGATGTCCCACCAAACTACAAGAACACTTGCTCAAGAATGCTCATAGCCGCTTTATTAGTAATAGCCAGAAGTTGGAACCAACCTAGATGTATCTCATCTGAAAAACAGATTAAAATATGTGGTATATTTGCTTAATGGAATATTACTCAGCTATTAAAAACAAGGAAAACTTGAAGTGTGCAGGTAAATGAATGGAACTAGAAATGATTACATATTTTTTCTTTTTTATTATTTATTTATTGTTTATTAATTTATTCTCGTTACATCTCAATGGTTATCCCATCCCTTGTATCCTCCCATTCTTCCCTCCCTCCCATTTTCCCATTATTCCCCTCCCTTATGACTGTTCCTGAGGGGAATTACCTCCCCCTTTATGTGCTCATAGGGTACCAAGTCTCTTCTTGGTATCCTGCTGTCCTTCCTCTGAGTGCCACCAGGTCTCCCCCTCCAGGGGACATGGTCAAATGTGAGGCACCAGAGTACGTGAGAAAGTCATATCACACTCTCCACTCAACTGTGGAGAATGTTCTGACCATTGGCTAGATCTGGGTAGGGGTTTAAAGTTTACCACCTGTATTGTCCTTGGCTGGTGCCTTAGTTAGAGTGGGACCCCTGGGCCCAAATCTGCCTATCATAATGTTCTACTTGTAGGTTTCTAGGACCCTCTGCATCCTTCTACTTTGCTGTTCTCCCATGCTTCTCTCATCTAGAGTCCCAATAGGATGTTCTCCCCTTTGTTCCAGTTTCCTGGTTAGTGAAGACTTTCATGGGACATGCCCCTTGGGCTAGTATGCAGATATAAATGAGTATATACCATTTGATTCTTTGTGCTTCTGGGTTAACTCACTCATTATGATCATTTCTAGTTCAATCCATTTGTCCACCAATTTCGGGAATTCCTTGCTTTTAATAGCTGAGTAGTATTCCATAGTGTAAATATACCATAGTTTCTTTATCCATTCTTCTACTGAGGGACACCAGCACCATTTGTTGAAGATGTTATCCTTTTTCCATTGAATGGATTTGGCTTCTTTGTCAAAATTCAAGTGACCATATGTGTGTGGATTCATATCTGGGTCTTTGATTCGATTCCACTGATCAACCAGCCTGTTGCTGTGCCAGTATCATGCTGTTTTCATTACTGTTGCTTTATAGTACAGTTTGAGATCAGGTATGGAGATTCCTCCGGAGGATCTTTTATTGTGCAAGATTGTTTTAGCTATTCTGGGTTTTTTGTTTTTCCATATGAAGTTCAGAATTGAACTTTCAATGTCTTTTAAAAATTGTGTAGTTATTTTGATAGGGATTGCATTGAATCTGTAGATTGCTTTTGGTAGGATGGCCATTTTTACTATGTTAATTCTCCTGATCCATGAGCAATAAAGATCATTCCATCTTCTCATGTCATCTTCAGTCTCTTTCTTCAGAGTTTTGAAATTTTTTTCAAACAAGTCCTTCACTTGCTTGGTTAGAGCAACTCCTATATATTTTATATTGCTTGTGGCTAATGTGAAGGGTGTGGTTTTTCTAATTTCTTCCTCTGCAAACTTGTCATTTGTGTATAGGAAGGCTACAGACTTTTTTGAGTTTTCTATCCAGCCAATTTGCTGAAGATGTTTATCAGCTGTAGTAGTCCTCTGGTGGAATTTTGAGAGTCACTTATGTACACTATCATATCATCTGCAAATAGGGTTAATTTGACTTCCTCCTTTCCCATTTGGATCCCCTTGATGTCCTTTTGTTGTCTTATTGCTCTGGCTAGAACTTTGAGTACTATATTGAAGAGATACGCAGAGAGTGGGCAGCCTTGCCTTGTTCCCAATTTTAGAGGAATATCCTTGAGTATCTCACCATTTAATTTGATTTTGGCTATTGGCTTGCTGTATATAGCTTCATTATGTTGAGGAAAGTGCCTTGTTACCCTGATCTCTCTAAAACTTTAAACATGAATGGATGCTGGATTTCATCAAATGCTTTCTCTGCATCTAAGGAGATGATCATGTGGTTTTTTTTATTATCAGTTTGTTTATATGGTGGATTACAGTGGTGGATTTTCATATATTATACCATTCCTGCATGCCTGGACTGAAGCCTACCTGGTCATGGTGAATGATATCTTTGATGTGTGCTTGTATTCATTTTGCAAGCATAGAAATGATTATATTAACTGAGGTAACCCAGACCCCCAAATATACACATAGTATGTACTCACATCTATGTGAATATAACCATAAAGCACAGCATAACCAGGCTACAATTCATAGACTCAGAAATACCAAGTAATAAGAAGGGCCAAAAGGAGCATTCTTGAACTTCACACAGAAGAGGAAAAAAAATAAACATCTGAAGTAGATGGTGGGAGGGATTTGGGTGGAAAGCGATGGAGGGATGGAATTCAGAAGTGGGCATGAGAAAAAGCTGGGAGAAAACAGAAATCAGTGGAGGGGTACATCTCTGGGGCTGAGGAAGCTCCCAGGAGTTCATGTGAGCGATCCTAGCTGAGACTCGTACTAGTGGGGATCTGGAGGCTGAAGAGGCCCTCTCCTGTAGCCAGGGAGAACTTCCAGTGGAGGTCATGGAAAAACCAAACCACCCACAAAACCCTCTTCTCAGAATTTGTCCTGCCTAAAAGTAGTGCAGCGACAAAGATGGAGCAGAGATCTAGGTAACAGTCAACCAATGACTGGCCCAAGACCCTTACACACGTGTAGCAGATGAGCAGCTTGTTCTTCATGTGGGACCCATCACAATTAGAACTGGGGCTGTCTCTGACTCTGTTGTCTGCCTTTGGATCCCTTTCCCATAGCTGGGCTGCCTTGTAGGGCCTCAGTGGGCAAAGGAGGAAGGGGTCACTATTTAGGCTGTAAAGTGAATTAAAACCATAAATAAATGAATAAATAAATATTAGAGGAAGAAGATATCCATGCATGAAGCACCTACCAACAGTTGATAACTTTCCCTAGTTATCTCTGCTGTGGCTGGAAGGTAACCTTCCCTCTGGAATTCATCTTCTTGTTGGATTCCTGCTGTGGTGGTATTAAGGGTTGGGGCCTCCAAGTAACTGACCAATCCTCATAGGAGGACTAAGGTCCTTACAGGAGAGGCTTCAAAGAAAGTCTTTGACCCTTCTGTCTTCCAGCACATTCCATGTCATGCTTTGTAGCACCAACTGTGAATCAGAGGGCAGTTCTCACTAGCCAGCACACTGACCTTGGACTCCCTTGCTTCCAGAGGTACAAGCAATTACAGATCTTTATATGTCACCTGAGTATGGTGTTTTGTGCTACCAGGATAGAGTAAGTCAACCCCATTGGACCCCCTCACCTGTCCTGCAAATGAGGCATTTAAAAAATATACTTCTAACCACAAACCTGCCCTCAAGGTGCATAACTATGTCAGGAAGGCCTGGGATTCAAGGCCAAGTGTAGATTAAAAAAGCTGTTTACTTCTCTTTCAGTGGCCAAAGATATGCCTTATTGTATTCTAATTAAATATGGCTTGCCAAATGATATTCTTTAAAACATATTTAAAGGTGGAAAAGAAAATGCATGTGCATATATTGTTACACATAACTATGATATTCTCTATAACTCAAGCTATTTGAGGATGAATAAACTGAGATGTGTCCATAACACAGGACAACGCTACAGCTGATGCTAACATAGGAAGGACTTCTTTGTTTGTTTGATTGGTTGTTGTTGTGGTGTAGTTTTATGGGATTCAGGCTGACAGCAAACAACCTCAGTACTCAGCTGGGAGTAATGCTGACCTTCTGACACCCCATTCTCAGCCTCCCAGTTGCTGGGATCCTAGGCATTCCCCACCAACTCCGGCTAAGACTTCTAAGACTACAATGGAAATGACAGAAGGTTCTACACAAAGTGTGACATTTTGTATAAAAAAAGTGGGACATGACATACTCTATGTTTCTTATTGCTCTGCATATTTAACTTGTGATTATGATTCTTCAATAAGATGCAAGGAAACATCAGTATGAAATCAGTACTGAAGGAGAATAGGATGGAGAGTGATGAAATCACCAAAGTGGACCCACATGTTCAGGGGTATGGTCTTTTTAACCCGAATGGAATGTTCTATTAATTTAAAATAATTTATCCAAATATTAAGACTATAAAGTTTTAAGAGGCAATGAAAGATTCACCGTATTTTCATTTTTATAATGACAGGGGTAAAAATAAAAACTTTTCAAATAAAAAATATGATTGATATCCTTGTATGCTCTCATGCAGTTTGTATATGCAGGTGACACACAAAAGTTGCAGATCAGAGACTTTCATTCTCTCCTTCCATCTCCTGACACATGTCTATCTTCTTCATAAGGTATTATCCAAAATTCCCATATGTTAATAATTCATATTCCTGGGAACAGCCAGCTCACAAGGTCCTATTCTTAGATTATATTGTAGATATGTGTGTTTGTGTTTCTCTTAATTCAAGGCTAATGTCTCATATCACTTTTCATATTTTAAAAAATATTTCATTTTCCACTTTCTCTTACTCACTTTGGCCTCTCCTACAATTGCCTCCACCCCAATTCATGGTTTGTGGCTGCTTTTCTTTAGTTGTGTTACACATAGACTTCTAAATATATAGATACAACCTCCTCAGACTGTACTATTTAACTTGTATTTACATGATTTCAGGGCTGCCCACATGGGATTCAATAGCAAATTGGGAGATTGCTTGTTGGGGAAGATCACTTCTTCCGTCTTTGGCATTTCTTAGTTGACTGTTGTTCTTTGTCTAGAGTTGAGGCACTGTGAGATTTCCCCCTTCTGTGTTAGCACGTTTGTTAGTGTCCTCCTTGTTCAGATCTTGTTCAGGCAACCTCGGCATTGAGACTTCATGGGTATATTGTACCTGACCTGTCTAAGAGATGCAACCTCACAGGAAATTTGTTCATCCTATGGCTCATACAATCTATTTGTCCCCTCTTCCTCAGTGCTCTCTGAAATTTAGTTGCAGGAGTTGTGTTGTAGATAGATGAGCTGAGGCAGCATACCAGATGATCATTTGTCCTCTGCACTTGATTGGTTGTAGTCATTGTTTCATGAGGGTGAGGACTATATTTATCTGTGGGTACAAACATAACCTCACCAATCTTACATAGTTTAGCAGGTTTTCAGTACCAGGCATGATTTTCCTCTTGTTGGGCTGTTTCTTTTGTCCATCTAGACAACTTTTGGTTGCCACAATATATGAGGGTCACTATTGATTGTATTATTAGGCTATACTACATTGGACATCGTAGTTTATAAGCATCACATCTGGATAGGATAAATGGCTGCTTCTCTCCTGTGGAAGTCTGTAAGTCATCCTCTGGTACCATTAAAATTAGTCACCAGGGAGGAACATTTAAAGCCAGATCAAGCTGGAGTCTTTTGGACCATTTGTTCAAAATTGATGCTATCATCCGCAATAGGGACTCACTGGCAACATCTGGGATACAACCAAGTTCAAGAGTAATAGTCTATAATATTTTAGGAGTCTCTTGAAATTTCCTGACCAACAAATTGAGTGAGCATTTCCCATTGCTGGTACAGTGGTTCAGTTTTGTTTTGATTTTTGCTATTTTTTCTTTTATATAACTATGGCTCTTAGGGGGAGAGTATTATAGTCCAGATGGAAACATTATTTAATTTATGACATGTGTATATGTATACATATGTATTTATGTGCATTTTATGTTATTTTAGAGAAATTGATGCTAATATGCTTCTTGTAAAATTTTTATATATAATCGCTGAATCTTCACCTCTTAGTCTTCATGTGGGTCCTCGAGCAAATGGATCAGGGTCTGTCTCTGACATGGACTTCACCACCTGCTTTTGGATCACATTTGCCTGACTTGGCTGCCTTGTCTGTCCTCAGTGGAAGAGGATGAGCTTGGTCCTGATGTGAATTGATGTGCTGTGGTGGGTCAGTGGCAGGAAGGAGCTCTTCTGGGGATAAGGGGAGAGGGGAGGAGAAAGAGGATGAGAAGCAGCACAGGGAGTAAAGGATGGAGGGCTCAGATAAGGATGTAAAATGAGAAAATAAAACTTCAATATAATAAAAAAGGAAAGGGGAAATATAGAAATATCATAGAGAAATAATAGGAGAAAGGTGAGATTATTGAACTGTAAAGCTATTGTGATTCTCAAATATTTTTAAATTCATTTGCATAAAATTCTGTACATTGATACAGAAATAAGTTATTTTGATACAGGGGTATGGAAATTTATATATTGATCCAAACTTACAGTTATCTTGATGTACTTACGTAGGTATGTTTCTAGTCTAATATTAAGTATTGGTCCTTTTCAACTCATTTACAAATGTAAGGTTTATTTTGAGTGCTTTTTAAAAATTTTTTTTATCTTTTTAATTTTTTATTATTAATTTATTCTTGTTACATCTCAATGTTTATCCCATCCCTTGTATCCTCCCATTCTTCCCTCCCCCCCATTTTAACATTATTCCCCTCCCCTATGACTGTTCCTGAGGGGGATTACCTCCCCCTGTTTATGCTCATAGGGTATCAAGTCTCTTCTTGGTGACCTGCTGTCCTTCCTCTGAGTGCCACCAGGTCTCCCCCTTGAGGGGACATGGTCAAATATGAGGCACCAGAGTACGTGAGAAAGTCATATCACACTCTACACTCAACTGTGGAGAATGTTCTGACCATTGGCTAGATCTGGGTAGGGGTTTAAAGTTTACCACCTGTATTGTCCTTGGCTGGTGCCTTAGTTTGAGCGGGACCCCTGGGCCCAAATCTGCCTATCATAATGTTCTACTTGTAGGTTTCTAGGACCCTCTGCATCCTACTTTGCTATTCTCCCATGCTTCTCTCATCTAGAGTCCCAATAGGATGTTCTCCCCTTTGTTCCAGTTTCCTGGTAAGTGAAGGCTTTCATGGGACATGCCCCTTGGGCTAGTATGCAGATATAAGTGAGTATATACCATTTGATTCTTTGTGCTTCTGGGTTAACTCACTCATTATGATCATTTCTAGTTCAATCCATTTGTCCACCAATTTCGGGAATTCCTTGTTTTTAATAGCTGAGTAGTATTTCATAGTGTAAATATACCACAGTTTCTTTATCCATTCTTCTACTGAGGGACACTTAGGCTGTTTCCATGATCTAACTATTACGAATAAGGCTGCTATGAACATGGTTGAGCAAATTTTCTTGTTGTGTGCTGGAGCATCTTCTGGGTATATTCCAAGGAGTGGAATAGCTGGGTCTTGAGGAAGCCCTATTCTCATTTTTCCGAGATAGCACCAGATAGATTTCCAAAGTGGCTGTACTAGTTTGCATTCCCACCAGCAATGAAGGAGTGTTCCTCTCTCCCCACATCCTCACCAGCATGTGGTGTCGCTTGAGTTTTTGATCTTAGCCATTCTGATGGGTGTAAGATGGAATCTCAGAGTTGTTTTGATTTGCATTTTCCTGATGACTAAGGAGGTTGAGCATTTCTTTAAGTGTTTCTCAGCCATTTGATATTCCTCTGTTGAGAATTCTCTGTTTAGTTCCAAGCCCCATTTCTCAATTGGGTTATTTGGCTTGGTGGTGTTTAGCTTCTTGAGTTCTTTATATATTTTGGATATTAGACCTTTGTCAGATGTAGGGTTGGTGAAGATCTTTTCCCAGTCTGTAGGCTATCGCTTTGTTCTCTTGACAGTGTCTCCTGCCTTACAGAAGCTTCTCAGCCTCATGATGTCCCATTTATTAATGGTTGACATTAAGGCCTGGGCCATTGGTGTTCTGCTCAGGAAGTTGTCTCCTGTGCCAATGTGTTCCATGCTCTTCCCCACTTTTTTCTCTAAGTGACTTAGTGTCTCTGGTTTTCTGTTGAGGTCTTTAATCCACTTAAATTTGAGTTTTGTACAAGGTGAAAATATGGGTCCAGTTGCATTTTTTTACACATAGACTTCCAGTTAGACCAGCACCATTTGTTGAAGATGCTATCCTTTTTCCATTGAGTGGATTTGGCTTCTTTGTCAAAAATCAAGTGACCATATGTGTGTGGATTCATATCTGGGTCTTCGATTCGATTCCACTGATCAACCAGCCTGTTGCTGTGCCAGTACCAAGCTGTTTTAATTACTATTGCTTTATAGTACAGTTTGTGATCAGGTATGCAGATTCCTCTGGAGCACCTTTTATTGTACAAGATTGTTTTAGCTATTCTGGGTTTTTTGTTTTTCCATATGAAGTTCAGCATTGAACTTTCATTGCCTTTAAAACATTGTGTAGGTATTTTGATAGAGATTGCATTGAATCTGTAGATTGCTTTTGATAGGATGGCCATTTTTACTATGTTAATTCTCCCAATCCATGAGCCAGGAAGATCATTCCATCTTCTCAGGTCATTTCCAATCTCTTTCTTCAGAGTTTTGAAATTTTTTTCAAATAAGTCCTTCACTTGCTTAGTTAGAGTGACTCCTAGATATTTTATATTGCTTGTGGCTAATGTGAAGGGTGTGGCTTTCCTAATTTCTTCCTCTGCAAGCTTGTCATTTGTGTATAGGAAGGCTACAGACTTTTTAGAGTTAATTTTGTATCCAGCTAATTTGCTGAAGGTGTTTATCAGCTGTAGGAGTTCTCTGGTGGAATTTTGAGGGTCACTTATGTACACTATCATATCATCTGCAAACAGGGATAATTTGACTTCCTCCTTTCCCATTTGGATACCCTTGATCTCTTTTTGTTGTCTTATTGCTCTGGCTAGAACTTTGAGTACTATATTGAAGAGCTATGGAGAGAGTGGGCAGCCTTGCCTTGTTCCCGATTTTAGAGTAATTTCCTTGAGTATCTCACCATTTACTTTGATTTTGGCGATTGGCTTGCTGTATATAGCCTTCATTATGTCGAGGAAAGTGCCTTGTATCCCCGATCTCTCTAAAACTTTAAACATGAATGGGTGTTGGATTTCATCAAATGCTTTTTCTTCATCCAAAGAGATGATCATGTGGTGTTTTATTTTCAATTTGTCTATATGGTGGATTACATTGATGGATTTCTGTATATTAAACCATCCCTGTATGCCTGGAATGAAGCCCACTTGGTCATGATGAATGATATCTTTGATGTGTTCTTGTATTCATTTTGCAAATATTTTATTTAGCATTTTTGCATCAATGTTCATAAGATAAATTGCTCTGAAATTCTCTTTCTTAGTTGAGTCTTTGTGAGGTTTAGGTATCAATGTGGCTATGGCCTCATAGAATGAATTTGGTAATGTTCCATCCATTTCTATCTTTTGGAGTAGCTTGAAGAATATAGGTATTAGCCCTTCTTTGAAGGTCTGGTAGAATTCTGTGCTGAAACCATCTGGCCCTGGACTTTTTTTGGTTGCGAGACTATCAATGATTGCTTCTATTTCTGTAGGGGAAATAGGACTATTTTGCTTGTTTATCTGTTCTTTACTCAAGTTTGGCAAGTGAAATTGATCAAGAAATTCATCCATTTCCCTTAGATTTTCAAATTTTGTGGCATATATGCCTTCAAAGTAGGATCTTATGATTCTTTGTATTTCTTCAGTGTCTGTTGTTATGTCTTCCTTTTCGTTTCTGATTTTGTTGATTTCAATACTGTCTCTCTGCCTTTTAGTTAATTTGGCTAATGGTCTGTCTATCTTGTTGATTTTCTCAAAGAACCAGCTCTTGGTTTTGTTGATTCTTTGGACTGTTTTCTTAGTTTCTAATTTGTTAATTTCAGCCCTGAGTTTGATTATTTCCAGACGTCTACTCCTTTTGGGTGTTTCTGCTTCTTTTTTTTCTAGGGCTTTCAGTTGTGTCTTTAAGATGCTTATGTGCGATGTTTCCAATTTCTTTTTAAAGGCACTTAGTGCTATGAATTTTCCTCTTAGCACTGCTTTCAATGTATCCCACAAATTTGGATATGTCCTTTCTTCATTTTCATTGAATTTCAGAAACTCCTTGATTTCTTTCTTTATTTCTTCCCTGACCCAGGTGTCATTTAGCAGAGAGCTGTTTAGTTTCCATGTACGTGTATGCTTTTTGTTATTTCTGTTGTTGTTGAATTGCAGCCTAAGAGCATGGTGATCTGTTAGGATACAAGGTATTATTTCAATCCTCTTGTATCTATTGAGGCTTGCTTTGTGATCTACGATGTGATCAATTTTGGAGAAGGTTCCATGGGGTGCAGAGAAGAAGGTCTATTCTTTCTTGTTTGGGTGAAAGGTTCTATAGATATCTGTTAGATCCATTTGACCCATGGCATTGGTTAATGATGTTATTTCTTGGTTTAGTTTCTGTTTCAATGACTTATCCTTCAGTGAGAGTGGGGTATTGAAGTGTCCCACTATTATTGTGTGGGGATCGATGTGCGGTTTAAGCTTTTTTAGCAGATATTTTACAAATGTGGGTGCCCTTGTATTAGGAGCATAGATGTTCAGAATTGTGATGTCATCTTGGTTGACTTTACCTTTGATTTTTATTAAGTGTCCTTCCTCATCTCTTTTGATTAATTTTGGTTGAAAGTCTGTTTTGTTTGATACTAAAATGGTTACACCTGCTTGCTTCTTGTGACCATTTGCTTGGAACATTTTTTTCCAACCTTTTACCCTGAGGTAATGCCTTTCATTATGGGTGAGATGTGTTTTTTGAATGCGGAAGAATGTTGGATCTTGTTTATGCACCCATTCAGTTAGTCTGTGTCTTTTTATTGGAGAATTGAGGCCATTGATGTTGAGAGATATTCATGACCAGTGACTGTTAAGAGTCTTAATTTTGATGTTGTTTCCAGTCGAGCGCTTGTGTAGTTGTGTTTTTCTCATGGGACAGTTATCTATTTCCTGGGTAGTTTTGGTTGTAGCTTGACCCTTTGGGATGGAGGTTTCCTTCTAGTACCTTCTGTAAAGGTGGATTTGTGGATAGATATTGTTTGAATTTGTTTTCGTCATGGAATATTTTGTTTTCTCCATCAATAGTTATTGATAGTTTTGCTGGGTAAAGTAGTCTGGCCTGGCATCTGTGGTCTCTTAGTGTTTGCAGGATCTCTGTGCAGGCCCTTCTGGCTTTTATGGTCTCTGCTGAGAAGTCGGGTGTAATTCTGATAGGTTTGCCATTAAATGTTTTTTGGCCTTTTCCCTTGCAGGTTTTAATAGTTTTCTTTGTTCTGTATATTTTGTGCTTTGATTGTTATGTGACCGGCAGTTTTTCTTTTGTGGTCAATTCTATTTGGTGTTCTGTAGGCCTCTTGTGTGTTTATAGGCATCTCTTTCTTTAGATTGGGGAAATTTTCTTCTATGATTTTATTGAGACTAGTTTCTGGGCCTTGGAGACTGATATCTTCTCCTTCTTCAATGCCTTTTATCCTCATATTTCTTCTTTTCATGGTGTCCTTAATTTCTTGTATGTTTTGTGTCAGGAGTTTTACAGATTTCGCATTTTCCTTAATGGTTGCTTCAAGATCCGTGATTGTATCTTCTAGACCTGAGGTTTGTTCTTCCATCTCTTGGATTCTGTTAGAAAAGCTCACCTCTGTGTTGCTCGCCTTCTTCTCTGAAGTTTCACGTTCTCATTTTTGTTCTGTCTGTGTATTTATCATTGAATCCATTTTCATCTTCAGATCTTGAACTGATTTTTTGATTTCTTTCATCTGGTTGTTTGCATTTCCCAAAATTTTTCCAGTTCCACTCTATGTGCTTCTTTTATGTCTCTCACCTGTTTGGCTGTGTCCTCCTGCATTTCATTACGAATTTTATTTCTTTCTTCCATTAATATTCTCATTACTAAGGATTTGAGGTAATTTTCTTGTATTTCCATTGTATTTGAGTTCTCTGGGTTGTTTTCTTTGGGATAGCTGGAAGCTGGAGATGCCATGTTTTTTGGGGGGGGTTGCGAATGCTTTTTCACTGTCCTTTAGACATCTTGCCGTCCTTGTTTTTGTTCGGTAGCTTCCAGAGTTGGATGGAGGTGGTCTGATAATAGCTTCATTTGTTTTCTCATGATTTCCCTAGGCTGGGAGCTCTGATACTTCCCTGGTGTGAATGGCAGGAGGTTATCCCTGTCTTTTTGGTCTCTCACAGCCAGTGATCCTCAGCTCCCCTGTGCTGGGGGTCCTGCCATCGTTTTGGGTCTCTGAATGAGCGTTGAGTCAGGCCAAGGTATCCATAGCCTCCTTCTGGGTTCCCTGCCAAGTCCATCCAGGGACACTGGGCCCGAACCACGCTCCGAGCTCATCTAGATCCTCAGGGCCTGAACTGTCTGCCGAGCTCAGCTAGGGATTCTGGGCACAAAATGCACACTGGGTCCAGCCAGAATTTTGGGGCCTAGGACTGGGCACCAAGCTCAGCTAGGGGCTTTGGCCCAAAGTGTGTGCTGTGTTCAGTTATTGACTCTTGGCCAAGCTCAGCCAGGAATTCTGGGTTCAAACTGCACACTGTGTCCAACCAGAGTCTTAGAGCCGGGACTGTGCCAAAAGCTCTGCTAGTGTCTCTGGGCCCAATCTGTCTGCCAAGCACAGTTAGAGACTAAGGCCCCAAACTGCACGCCGAGCTCCACTTGAGTCTCCGGGGCGGAGTTGTGCACTGAGCTCAGCCAGGGACTCTGGACTCACACTGCACACTGAATTCAGCCTGGGACTCCGGGCCTATACTGCGTGGATAGTCCAGCCAGAGTCTTGGAGCCCTCAAGCCTGTGCGCACAGCTCAACTAGAGTCTCTGGGCCCAATCTGCCCGGCAAGTCCAGCTAGGGCCTCTGGGCTGAATCTGCGTGCTGACCTCAGCCTATGTTAGCACCCCAGAACTGCCCACTGAGCTGTGCTAGTGTCTTGGGCAGAACTGCTCGTTGATGTGAGGTAGTGCCTCTGGTGGAGCTGAGTGGTTCACCCAGCCTGCGTAATAATTGTGGCTGTGCTGAGCTGGTGCCTAGGGTGAATCTGAGCGCTCCACCCAGCCTGAGTCACAGCATGAGAACTGCGGCTGCGCTGAGCTGGGGCCTAGGGTGGAACTGAGTGCTCCGCCCAGCCTGTGTCACAGCAGGGGAGCTGTGGCTGAGTTGAGGTAGTGCCTAGGGCAGAATTGCTTGCTGCACTCAGACAGCATCTCCACGGCACTATGCACTGAGCTGAACCTGGGATTCTGGGGCTGAACTGTCTGCCGAGTCCAGTTTGGGTCACAAGGCACCATGAGACCCAAATCCTGTCCAGACTCCCTTGTCCCGCAGCAACTCTCACTGGCCACCACACTAATTGCCTCCACTGGGAGGCTCAGAGCTGCAAACCTCAGCCACTGCCACTGCTGATGCTGGTGCCGGTGGTGCAGCTGCTTTTGCTGCTGCCTCTGCCACTGCTGCTCCAATCCGAGAAAATCCACGCTTCTCCTGTGTGTAGGGGCATGCAGGTCCTCTGCACCCTGGTCCCTCCAAACAGTGGAGCACTCCCGCTGCCGTGGTGTGGGGACCTTG
The DNA here is from genome assembly GCF_903995435.1 of Acomys russatus. Classification (NCBI taxonomy): domain Eukaryota; kingdom Metazoa; phylum Chordata; class Mammalia; order Rodentia; family Muridae; genus Acomys; species Acomys russatus. The sequence continues at coordinate 82,369,690 of NC_067139.1, forward strand.
GTGTTCCTGGCTCAGAAATCCGTGCAATTCACTGAATTGTTCACTAGAGCCTCCAAACACAGTCCACACTGCTCACCGCCATCTTGGATCTCCTCTTGAGTGCTTTTAAAAGCTGCTATTTCAGACAATTTAGAATAATTCATTTATAGAGGTTAGTGGCTAATCAATCAGAGTCACAGTCATGTCAGTTAGTAATCTAGTTTATCACATAAATATACATCCTAGGTTGAACAGATAGTAGACATCTAGAAACAAGGAGTGTTATTTGCCTATTCATATCTACTATAGATAGATATATAGACAATAGATAGATTATACATTATAATGTAAATAGATCATTCTAAAAAACTACAAAGACCTACAAAATATGGCATTTAAAGATTTTTAAAAATCAATTTAAGGCCTTTTAGAGTTGTGACATGTCAGCTCCCAGTATCATGCCCAGCCTACCTCAACTAAGATGATGAGTATCCTAAAATTTCCTTTTGGATATAACTTCATTAATGGCAAATGACTCACAGGGGAAAAACGTCCCAGCTACCTCTACAGACAATATGGTATCCAAATAGGACAAGACTTGGGTGTAGGCTGAGTTGACCGCCAAGCTCTGCCATCACAGGGCAGACAAGTCCTTTATATTTCCTGCTTCACAATTATATCTGCCAGATATATTGGGTGAGAAGGCTGAAGCAATGCTACAGTGGTATAGAGGGAGGTTGGGTGACTCACCAGACAGTACGCTGTCTCTGTCATCTCTCAGATGTGGAAGCTGCTTGCTTGAACTTCTTACTTAAGTGATAATTTTATTCCTTCTCAAGTCTCTGATGGGGTTGAAGACTAGGTAGAGTTTCACAGTTCGTCTTAAGCTGTTTAGGATTTAAGAAAATGTTTTAGAGTCACAAAGATGTTTATAAGTTGATAATTACAAGGTATGATAGAGAATAACTTAGGTGCCAAACCTTAGACTCACTTAGATAGGACAGATAGTGTTTTGTCAAGGTTGCCAAAAACAAATGAGCTAAAGACTTTGAATATAGCTTTTACATATGACTTTCCCGACTGTTTCATAACTGTTCTTACTGGTTATAATTAATTGTAAATAAAAAAGAAAAAAAAGAAAAAGAAAAAATAATCTTTTTTTCAGTTTCATTGATCTATCTACAAAGTTTATGGTGTTGTTTTCCTCCACATTGAAGAACATGATGTATAGCCCGACAGTTTCATTACCTACTGACCAGGAGGAGGACATGTGTGTTCTTTCCTTTCCTTACTGTGAAAATAACTACGCACATATCTTTGAGTAGATACCGAATTCTCTGGACATAAACCAAGATATTTAACATCTAGATTGGGTGGTAGACTTCTCTTTAGAGTCTGAATATTATCCACTCTGATTTACAGAGTAGATACACCAGTTTGAAGCCCCAGAGAATGAATTGGTTGTTAGATATTTTATTGATTTTACATATTCTAATTAGGATCAGATAAAAATACTAAGTTGTTTTAGTTTGCTTTTTCCTAATGGTTAAGGATGAAGAGCAATTTTGAGATTTCTTTAAGCTATTTTTTATTTTTTCCTTTAATACCTGAGTCAATACAGTCTTGTCTTCAGAGCATCTGCTTTCCTTTCCAAGGAAGTGATGGAATGACTAGGTCTGCTTTAAGGAGGTTTGTGGAGATGGCCGGAATCACTTTTGTGTTCATGTCAGTCCACTAGGGGGCACTGCAGTGTTCTTAGAAATTACATTTACTGAAGATGTCTGTAAGTTTGAAGAGCTGAGAAGAGACATAAATCATTGCACTAAAAAAGCAAGGACTAGGGGTGATGGTGTGGAGTTCACCTGGGTCTCTAGCTGTCAATATTTTTTAACAAAACCACAGATACCTAAAGCCTGTTCAAGGGAACTCATGTGTCTATAAATCTATTTTAAGAACAATTCTTTGAACGGATATAAACAAAACAGAATAACCCTGAGCACTGTGACAATAGACTCTTATGAGAAAATATCCCCACTGCTTTCATTTTTTGGTTTTAGCTTTATGTCTAAAATCCTCTATATTCAATGACATAGAAATGACTCATAACACACACCTTTAAGTGTGTGTATACTAGAGTGATTAGTGTTCTTATCAGAACTCTGCATATGCTTCCATCTTTGTAACACATTTTCTCCAAAACTCTCTTATATGACAAGTTACATTAGAAACACAGTGCCCTGATATATACATCACTGTCCTACACAGCCCTAGGCAAGTACAGTGCAGCATCATGGGGTGGAGGGGAGGTGGGTGGAGTTTCTTGTTCAGATGAATAAGGAAGTTAGGTGATTCAAGAGAACCTGCAGTCTGTAAGCACAGAGTATCTGGGCAGGAGACTTGATACTTCTCAGACCCTGAGAGAAGACTTCCCAGCAATTGGATGGGGGCCATGGAGAGGAACCCAGGGGCTGTGATAGTGATTCTGTGGCTGCAGATTTGCTGTGAGTTTTACTCAGCTGAGTTGCTTTAGGCATTCTCCTGAAGTGTCAGTGGTAGAGGGGGAGAGAGCCAACGCAAAGCTCTGTGCATTCATCCTCATGGGAATCTCCTGGGGCACTGGACAGGGTGGGTGAAAGCCTCTCTGTGACTCTGGGTTGTTGTTTTGTTTCCAAGCAGGGGTGAGAGGAGCTAAGGTGGAGCAGAGTCCTTCAGCCCTGAGTCTCCATGAGGAAAGCAGTTCTGCTCTGAGATGCAATTTTTCTGCGACCATGAACACTGTGCAGTGGTTCCGACAGAATTCCAGAGGCAGCATCATCAGTCTGTTTTTCATGGCTCCAGGAACAAAGGAGAATGGGAGGTTAAAGTCAACATTCAATTCTAAGGAGCGCTACAGCACCCTACACATCGCAGCCGCCCAGCTGGGGGACTCAGGCACCTACCTCTGTGCTGCTGAGGCACAGTGCTTCAAGCAAGCCTGTGGCCTGGCCACAAACTGCAGTTGGTGTGCAGCTCCAGCCGCTGACACAGGCAGAATCTGCAGAAGCCTTCCCACAGCTGTGCATTTATCACATCTCCACCAGTTACACCGAACACATGAAAAAAAAAAACATGAAAATACTACTTCAGAAATCCACACTAAAATTCAAACTGACATGACACTGTTTCTAGAATATTAAATGCTCAGAAGCATCAGCCCACATGAAGAAGATACATACTTCATTTTATCAAATGCTCATGCTAATGTCATAAAAAAAACCCCTTTTACATATTTGTGTCATCTCTCATATTCAGAAACTCAGAGTAACTGTGTTCATACTTTGTTTTAGAGAGCTCCTGAGAACACATCCAGCTAGTCTACTAGATGTGAAGTTGATAAAAGTATTAATTTTGAAAATATAATAAATTAAGATATATAATCAAGACAAACAATTTATATTATAAATCAAGACATTACTTCCACAATGACTTAATATTCTAAAAATATAATATGTTTATCCAATACAAAACAAATTCTTGACATCAAAATTTATGAAAGTCAAAGGATAAATGAACAACTAGAGAGATATATTTGTAATATGTGTCATAATAATCTTTATAGCAATTGATTAATCTGAAGTATTCATACATCAGCATATATATATATGTATATATATATATATTCCAAAGAAATATATATATATATTCCAAAGAAAACTGAAAAGGTTTTTAAAAAAGTAAAAAAGTAATAGGGGACTAATTAATTATGTAATAATCAAATGTGAGCCAGTCACTTGCCTTTCCCCATTGGTTGGCAGATTACATTGCACACTTGACAATCCCTGGCCCATCATTTGCTTCTGTATGGAAGTGGAAAGTAGCCATGCTCAGTCACCCACGTAATGTCTGACCATTGCTGTCCTCACATAGAAACTTCAGCTCAGTGTGCATGACAACCACTGGATTGGCTCAAACTTTTTCTTTCTAGAGCTTCAAGAATTAACCGTCCCTCTTGTGATTCATTTAGCTTCATCCCCATTGCTACTGTACTTGTTTAAAATATAGATTATCTGAGCTTCCCAGATAATGAACAATTCCTAATTGCCAGTAAGATTTACATGAACAAGGTTACAAGTGGTGTCAGTAGAAGTGACAGCATTTACACTAACAAATATTAACCCAGTCATCTCAAAGAGTTCACAGACAGCATCTGTCTTAATCCAGGCTTCCTGGCTGTGGAATTAGGAGAGATTGGAACATGGTATTGGGCACAGAAAGTGGGCACTCTGAATAGGCTCTGTGACTGATCTTTTGTGTAACCCCATTCTAAGGAATCTCTTTTCTAGCCTCATTCCTGATTAAGCAGGACTGAAAATGCTTGTTTAATAAGCAAAGGAGCTTGAGGACTACAGATAGCAGTTATAGAAATTTTATAGCCAAGACAGACAACAAGCTTTTAAAAGAGCAATATAAATGGTGCTGTCTGGTGTAAATACTTAAAAGCAAAATCAAATTTAAACTTAAATCAAAACAAGAAAATGTATCAATTGAGAAAGGCACCTTCCATAGTCTACATTTGCATCCACCGGTGTAGTGACTGGATCATCTTAATTCCATGCTTTCAGAAGTTCTCTGAGTGCTCACACTTGACTCTGATAATCCTGATTCTCTTTTAAATTTGGTTCTCAACAGTATCTGTGAAATGCACAAAATATTCGCTCCTGTTATAGTTACCAGTCATCTGCTCAATTTTCTACAGACTCTTGTAGATTTCTTTTTCACTTCTTAGGTTTGAACAATTTTCTCATTAGATTCCATTTTGGTCTGAGTTTCATCTGGATACTGAGCAAGTTTACAGTTCTTTTAAGACAACTCTGATCAGTTTTCACTCTTCCTGATCAAATTGATAACTTCTGTGAATCTATTAGTATCAGGTCCTCAGAATGATCTGATGAGCTGTTCATTCTTTTTCTAACTTGATGATTCCATTTTCTGCCTCTTCATTAAAAGACACATTTTCCCATTAATTTTCTTCTTTATCCAACTCTTTCCCCCATTATCTACTTCTCTTTTTATTACAACTGGTTTTCATGTTGTTGAATTTTATCATGTAAACTAGTATCATATCCACCTGCAGAGTTTTGAAACATCTCCAGTTCATCTTCCATTTTCATTACTTTTGTCTTTAATTGATTTTCATATTTTGCTTGTCTCTTACCAACATTTTCAACTTCTCCAAAGCCAGGCTACTTCCAACATCAGAGTAATTCTGAATAGATGTACTGAGTTTTCTTTTTTTATTTTTCCTTTTCTTTTTCCAAGACAGGTTTCCTCTGTGTAGTCTTGGCTGTCCTGAACTTGCTTTGTAGACCTGAAAAGCCTTGAACACACAGAGATCCCCTGCCTCTCCCTCCTCACTTTGCCTCTCAAATTCTGGGTTTAAAAGCATGCCACACCATGCCCAGGCTCCATGCTTTCTTTATCTACTTTGTTTAGTACAATTATTTCCACCTTTGATGAGGTAATCTATAAATTATCTAACAACTCTTCTTGAAGTGGCAGGTCACCTGGATCAACTTTGATTAATTCTTTCCAGTTTATATTAGGTGGAATCCTGAGCTCTTTCACCTCCTAAAACAAGCCTTGCTGTTAATGTTAGTTTTATAAAACTGTGTTTGTTTCTCAGTTTCTTTCTGAACCTGGCTACCAGGCAAATAATTGACACTCTATTATATTATTTTTATCAAGCTTTACAGTACAACAACTGAGCAGTTATTAATCTATCCTTAACTCTCTAAGCTAATCTGGCTTCCTCCCTCAGTACATCCCAGAGATACTTGCACTATCTAGCTTTCCTGTTCCACCTCATTTCCTGATCTCCCATGACCTCTCCAGTGGCTCCATCCTCTTCTTCCTCCTCCAACTCCTCCTGCCACAGCTGGCAAGAAGTTCAGTCTTATTCTCTCCCCTGCTCAGTAAGCTGCTTTATTGTCAGGTGACAACTGGGCAGCAGTGTTTACACAACAGTGAGACAGAAGATTCTCAGAAACAGAATTGCAAACAGATATGGTGTGAATTTGAATTATACAATAATCCTATGCCTACATCTTGGAAATAGAGGTAGTTGCTCATCTACAGCAACTATCACTCCTGGTTTACTCCAGGCCCAGTGTTTCTCCTCCTAAATCCTTCCTCCAACACTTAGGTCCCACCAAATCTTCCTGAACAGAAGTTAGGTATAGTATAGAGTAGCCAACTAGGGGAGAGGGATGCATTTTCTGAATACGTGAACATTGATAGTTAAAAATCAGGGTCGGATGCGGACCCAGAGGTGAGTTTTCCTCTGTAAGCAGGTTGTTAACAGGCTGATGTTCAGCAAGTAGAATCTATAGTGAAGACAGGAAGGATATGGTTAATATCCTACTGAGTCCCTGTGATGGCAGGTGGAAAGTGTTTTTCTGCATTGGAAGGTGATAGGATGGAAAGAGAATGCACTTGAGGGGGTGCTGTGAGGATTCACAGGAACGAGGGAAGCTGGGTCCTCTGCATGCTTTGGTGGAGTCTCTGGGTAATGGAAGCAGAGGGGAAGGACAAGACCCTGGTACAGGTTTGCTGGAAACTAGAGAAACTGCACTGTGGAACATGAAGGTGAGTGAAGATAGACTACTTTTTTTTCCAGGTAGATGTGGCCACCCAGGTCCCAAGTGGAGAGTCTCTATTTGTTTTTGACACAAAGGAGTGTGGATGAGAGATGGAAAGAAATGCAGCCAGGTTTGGCTGAGTCTCTAGTAAATGGAGGAGGGGTGAGATAGCAGGCTTCTCTCAGTGGTCTGTTAGAGGGATGAAGATGATACTAAAGAAACTGAGAAGATGATGATGATGATGATGATGAAGAAGAAGAAGAAGAAGAAGAAGAAGAAGAAGAAGAAGAAGAAGAAGAAGAAGAAGAAGAAGAAGGCCTCCTGTGTGGACACTGGATTCCCAGATGGTGTTTGATCCATTCACAGTTGACAGAAGGAAAAGCACATACACTAGAAAGGGCTGAGCGTGTGCTAGGAGGGTCCACAGGAAAGACGAAGCATGGGTTTGTTGCAAGGCTTGGCAGATTCTCCTGGATTTCGACCACTGCTATTCTATCACCAGTCAGTCTACCAACACTGGATGCTGTGAGGGTGAGGAAAATGGATGGTGCAGGCCTGGATACCAAATGGCTTCTGAGAACTCTCCTAAGTGTAGCTATGTGTACTTGTCATGCCAGGATGAGTTCTCAGGAAGGCAAATTACAAGCATAAAAACATCAAATTTGTATTGTCAACAAGACCTCGTGAAATAGAAAGAGCATTGTCCTCTTGCAATTGAAAGCCTGAAAGAAACCCGTAAAAGCATTTATATGAGTGTAATAACTCACAAGGACAAATTGGCCTAAGATTCTTCCTCCAAGGAAAGGGAGACTTGCTTAATGAATGATCCAAGCAGTCTTCAATGTGAGAGTAGATTATTAAATACAGTTCTAAACAGAAGAAATGTTACACCCCACCCCCCAAACAGACACCCCCACTGTATATAGCAGCACAACACATAAAGCATGCATATAGGAAAATTTCATGTATATACATTTATATATGAAGTGCCATAGATATTCTATGCTATATTTAAGGAGAAGAAACAGCTTCACTGGTGTGTACAATGCCATTCTTTTTTATTTTTTTTTTGACGGTTCTTCAATTTTATTTTATTTTTTTTCAATTGAGTATCTCTGATCTTTATTTTTTTTTAAATTTTAACAATTAATTTCTATTTTATTTACAAAATATATTTTGTTAATATTTTTTTCTTTTTTTAAATTAATTTATTCTTGTTACATCTCAATGTTTATCCCACCCCTTGTATCCTCCCATTCCTCCACCCCCCATTTTCCCATTATTCCCCTCCCTATGACTGTTCCTGAGGGGGATTACCTCCCCCTATATATTCTCATAGGGTATCAAGTCTCTTCTTGGCTACCTGCTGTCCTTCCTCTGAGTGCCACCAGGTCTCCCCCTCCAGGGGACATGGTCAAATGTGAGACACCATAGTACGTGAGAAAGTCATATCACACTCTCCACTCAACTGTGGAGAATATTCTGACCATTGGCTAGATCTGGGAAGGGGTTTAAAGTTTACCGCCTGTATTGTCCTTGGCTGGTGCCTTAGTATGAGTGGGACCCCTGGGCCCAAATCTGCCTATCATATTGTTGTACTTGTAGATTTCTAGGACCCTCTGTATCCTTTTATTTTGCTATTCTCCCATGTGTCTCTCACTTAGAGTCCCAATAGGATGCTCTCCTCTCTGTGCCAGTTTCCTGGTAAGTGAAGGCTTTCGTGGGACATGCCCCTTGGACTAGTATGCAGATATAAGTGAGTATATACCATTTGAGTCTTTCTGCTTCTGGGTTAACTCACTCATTATGATCATTTCTAGCTCAATCCATTTATCCACAAATTTTGGGAATTCCTTGTTTTTAATAGCTGAGTAGTATTCCATAGTGTATATGCACCACAGTTTCTTTATCCACTCTTCTACTGAGGGACACTTAGGCTGTTTCCATGTTCTGGCTATTATGAATAAGGCTGCTATGAACATGGTTGAGCAAATTTTCTTGTTGTGTGCTGGAGCATCTTCTGGGTATATTCCAAGGAGTGGAATAGCTGGGTCTTGAGGAAGCCCTATTCCCATTTTTCTGAGATAGCACCAGATAGATTTCCAAAGTGGCTGTACTAGTTTGCATTCCCACCAGCAATGAAGGAGTGTTCCTCTCTCCCCACATCCTCGCCAGCATGTGGTGTCGCTTGAGTTTTTGATCTTAGCCATTCTGATGGGTGTAAGATGGAATCTCAGAGTTGTTTTGATTTGCATTTCCCTGATGACTAAGGAGGTTGAGCATTTCTTTAAGTGTTTCTCAGCCATTTGATACTTCTCTGTTGAGAATTCTCTGTTTAGTTCCAAGCCCCATTTCTCAATTGGGTTATTCGGTTTGGTGGTGTTTAATTTCTTGAGTTCTTTATATATTTTGGATATTAAACCTTTGTCAGATGTAGGGTTGGTGAAGATCTTTTCCCAGTCTGTAGGCTGTCACTTTGTTCTCTTGACAGTGTCTCCTGCCTTACAGAAGCTTCTCAGCCTCATGAGGTCCCATTTATTAATGGTTGACTTTAAGGCCTGGGCCGTTGGTGTTCTGTTCAGGAAGTTGTCTCCTGTGCCAATATGTTCCAGGCTCATTCCCACTTTTTCCTCTAAGTGGCTTAGTGTCTCTGGTTTTATGTTGAGGTCTTTAATCCACTTGGATTTGAGTTTTGTGCAAGGTGACAAATATGGGTCCAGTTTCATTTTTTTACACATAGACCTCCAGTTAGACCAGCAGCATTTGTTGAAGATGCTATCCTTTTTCCATTGAATGGATTTGGCTTCTTTGTCAAAAATCAAGTGACCATATGTGTGTGGATTCATATCTGGGTCTTCAATTTGATTCCACTGATCAACCAGCCTGTTCCTGTGCCAGTACCATGCTGTTTTAATTACTCTTGCTTTATAGTACAGTTTGAAATCAGGTATGGAGATTCCTCTGGAGCACCTTTTATTGTACAAGATTGTTTTAGCTATTCTGGGTTTTTTGTTTTTCCATATGAAGTTCAGAATTGAACTTTCAATGTCTTTAAAAAATTGTGTAGGTATTTTGATAGGGATTGCATTGAATCTATAGATTGCTTTTGGTAGGATGGCCATTTTTACTATGTTAATTCTCCTGATCCATGAGCAAGAAAGATCATTCCATCTTATCAGGTCATCTTCAATCTCTTTCTTCAGAGTTTTGAAATTTTTTTCTTTTTTCTTTTTTAGAAATTAAACATTTATAGTAAAAAAAAATCTGCCTTTAACCTTAGAGAACCACATTATGTGATATAATAATCAATTACATCAATATATACATCATGATGCTTGCACTGTACTTTGTGAAATTTTTTTCATACAAGTCCTTCACTTGCTTAGTTAGGGTAACTCCTAATTATTTTATATTGCTTCTGGATAATGTGAAGGGTGTGGTTTTCCCAAATTCTTCCTCTGCAAGCTTGTCATTTGTGTATAGGAAGGCTACAGACTTTTTTAGTTAATTTTGCATCCAGCCAATTTGCTGAAGGTGTTTATCAGCTTTAGGAGTTCTCTGGTGGAATTTTGAGGATCACTTATGTACACTATCATATCATCTGCAAGTATGGATAATTTGACTTCCTCTTTTCTCATTTGGATACCCTTGATCTCCTTTTGTTGTCTTATTGCTCTGGCTAGAACTTCGAGTACTATATTGAAGAGATATGGAGAGAGTGGGCAGCCTTGCCTTGTTCCCGATTTTAGAGGAATTTCCTTGAGTATCTCAACATTTACTTTGATTTTGGCTATTGGCTTGCTGTATATAGCCCTTATTATGTTGAGGAAAGTGCCTTGTATTCCTGATCTCTCTAAAACTTTAAACATGAATGGGTGTTGAATTTTATCAAATGCTTTCTCTGCATCCAAGGAGATGATCATGTGGTTTTTTATTTTCAGTTTGTTTATATGGTGGATTACATTGATGGATTTCTGTATATTAAACCATCCTTGCATGCCTGGAATGAAGCCTACTTGGTCATGATGAATGATATCTTTGTTGTGTTCCTGTATTTGTTTTGCAAGTATTTTATTTAGTATTTTTGCATCGATGTTCATAAGAGAAATTGTTCTGAAATTCTTTCTTTGTTGAGTCTTTGTGAGGTTTAGGTATCAATGAGACTATGGCCTCATAGAATGAATTTGGTAATTTTTCATCCATTTCTATCTTTTGGAGTAGCTTGAAGAGTATCGGTATTAGCTCGCCCTTAAAGGTCTGGTAGAATTCTGCACTGAAACCATCTGGCCCTGGGCTTTTTTTGGTTGGGAGACCATCGATGATTGCTTCTATTTCTGTAGGGGAAATGGGACTATTTAGCTTGTTTATTTGTTCTTTACTCAACTTTGGCAAGTGAAATTGATCAATAAAATCATCCATTTTCCTTAGATTTTCAAATTTTGTGGCGTATATGCCTTCAAAGTAGGATCTTATGATTCTTTGAATTTCTTCAGTGTCTGTTGTTATGCCTCCCTTTTCATTTCTGATTTTGTTGATTTCAATACTGTCTCTCTGCCTTTTAGTTAGTTTGGCTAATGGTCTGTCTATCTTGTTGATTTTCTCAAAGAACCAGCTTTTGGTTTTGTTGATTCTTTGGACTGTTTCTTAGTTTCTAATTTGTTAATTTCAGCCCTGAGTTTGATTATTTTCAGACGTCTACTCCTTTTGGGTGTTTCTGTTTCTTTTTTTTTTTTCTCGGGCTTTCAGTTGTGTCATTAAGATGCTTATGTGCGATGTTTCCAATTTCTTTTTAAAGGCACTTAGTGCTATGAATTTTTTTCTTAGCACTGTTTTCAATGTATTCCACAAATTTGGGTATGTTGTTTCTTTATTTTCATTGAATTTCAGAAACTCCTTGATTTCTTTCTTTATTTCTTCCCTGACCCAGGTGTCATTTAGCAGAGAGCTGTTTAGTTTACATGTACGTGTAGGCTTTTTGTTATTTCTGTTGTTGTTGAATTGCAGCCTAAGAGCATGGTGATCTTTTAGGATACAAGGTATTATTTCAATCCTCTTGTATCTATTGAGGCTTGCTTTGTGACCTACGATGTGATCAATTTTGGAGAAGGTTCCATGGGGTGCAGAGAAGAAGGTATATTCTTTTTTGTTTGGGTGAAAGGTTCTATAGATATCTGTTAGATCCATTTGACCCATGGCATTGGTTAATGATGTTATTTCTCGGCTTAGTTTCTGTTTCAATGACTTATCCTTTAGTGAGAGTGGGGTGTTGAAGTCTCCCACTATTATTGTGTGGGGATCGATGTGTGGTTTAAGCTTTTTTAGGAGATCTTTTACAAATGTGGGTGCCCTTGTATTGGGAGCATAGATGTTCAGAATTGTGATGTCATCTTGGTTGACTTTACCTTTGATGAGTATGAAGTGTCCTTCCTCATCCCTTTTGATTAATTTTGGTTGAAAGTCTATTTTGTTCGATACTAAAATGGCTACGCCTGCTTGTTTCTTGTGACCATTTGCTTGGAATATTTTTTTCCAACCTTTTACCCTGAGGTAATGCCTTTCATTATGGGTGAGATGTGTTTCTTGGATGCAGAAGAATGTTGGATCTTGTTTATGTACCCATTCAGTTAGTCTGTGTCTTTTTATTGGAGAATTGAGGCCATTGATGTTGAGAGATATTCATGACCAGTGACTGTTAAGAGTCTTAATTTTGATGTTGTTTCCAGTCGAGCGTTTGTGTAGTTGCGCTTTTGCCATGGGATAGTTATCTATTTCCTGGGTAGTTTTGGTTGTAGCTTGACCCTTTGGGATGAAGTTTTTCTTCTACTACCTTCTGTTAAGCTGGATTTGTGGATAGGTACTGTTTGAATTTGTTTTTGTCATGGAATATTTTGTTTTCTCCATCAATGGTTATTGATAATTTTGCTGGGTAAAGTAGTCTGGCCTGGCATCTGTGTTCTCTTAGGGTTTGCAGGATCTCTGTCCGGGCCCTTCTGGCTTTTATGGTCTCTGCTGAGAAGTCGGGTGTAATTCTGATAGGTTTACCATTAAATGTTATTTAGCCCTTTTCCCTTGCAGCTTTTAATATTTTTTCTTTGTTCTGCATGTTTTTTGTTTTGATTATTATGTGGTGGGCAGTTTTTCTTTTCTGGTCAATTTTATTTGGTGTTCTGTAGGCCTCTTTTTTGTTTATAGGCATTTCTTTCTTTAGATTGGGGAAATTTTCTTTTATGATTTTCTTGAGAATAATTTCTCGGCCCTGGAGTCTGATGTCTTCTCTTTCTTCAATGCCTATTATCCTCAGATTTCTTCTTTTATGGTGTCCTTAATTTCTTGTTTTTTTTTTTTGTGTCAGGAGTTTTCCAGATTTGGCATTTTCTTTAATGGTTGATTCAATAACTGTGATTGTATCTTCTAGCCCTGAGATTCGTTCTTCCATCTCTTGGATTCTGTTAGAAAAGCTCACCTCTGTGTTGCTCGCCTTCTTCTCTGAGGTCTCACGTTCTCGTTTTTCTTCTGTCTGTGTGTTTATCATTGAATCCATTTTCATTTTCAGATCTTGAACTGATTTTTTGATTTCTTTCATCTGATTTTTTGTATATTCCTGAGTTTCTTCCATTGCCTCTTTATAGGTCTTCAGAGCTTGAACCGTTTTATTTATTTCTTTTATCTGGTTGTTTGCATTTTCCTGCAATTTTTTCAGTTCCACTCTATGTGCTTCTTTATGTCTCTCACCTGTTTGTTTGTGTCTTCCTGCATTTGATTACGAATTTTATTTGTTTTCTCCATTATCATCCTCATTACTAAGGATTTGAGGTCATTTTCTTGTATTTCCATTGTATTTGCATTGTCTGGGTTGTTTTCTTTGGGATAGCTGGAAACTGGAGACGCCATGTTGTTTTGGGTTTTTTTTGCGTATGCTTTTTCATTGTCCTTTAGACATCTTGCCGTCTTTGTTTTTGTTGGGTAGCTTCCAGAGTTGGATGGAGGGTGTCTGACGATAGATTCACTTGTTTTCTCACGATTTCCCTAGGCTGCGAGCTCAAAGCTTCACTGGTGTGGATGTTAGGAGGTTAGCCCTGTTGTTCTGGTCTCTCACCGCCACTGATCTTCAGCCCCCCTGTGCTGTGGATCCTGCAATTGTTCTGGGTCTCTGAATGAGCGTTGGGTCAGGCCAAGGTATCCACAGCCTTCTGTGTTCCCTGCCAAGTCCAGCCAGGAACACTGTGCCTGAACTATGGGCTGAACTCAGCTAGATTCTCACGGCCTGAACCGGCTGCTGAGCTTAGCTAGGGATTCTGGGCCCAAAATGCACACAGGGTCCAGCCAGAATTTTGGGGCTGGAACTATGCACCAAGCTCTGCTAGGGCCTTTTGGCCCAAAGTGCTTGCTGTGGTCACTTATTGACTCAGGGCCCAAAATGACCACCAATGTCAGCCAGGAATTCTGGATTCAAACTGCACACTGTGTCCAACCAGAGTCTTAGAGCTGGTGGAACTGAGCGTTCTGTCCAGCCTGTGCCACAGCAGGAGAACTGCAGCTGCTCTGAGTTAGCGCCAGTGGTGGAACCAAGTGCTCCGCCCAGACTGTGTCACCGCAGGGGAGCTGCCGCTGAGCTGAGGTGGTGCCTAGGATGGAACTGAGCATTCCACCAAGCCTGCGCCACAGCAGGAGAACTGCGGCTGCTCTGAGTTAGCGCCAATGGTGGAACCAAGTGCTCCGCCCAGACTGTGTCACTGCAGGGGAGCTGCTGCTGAGCTGAGGTGGCGCCTAGGGTGGAACTGAGTGCTCAGCCAAGCCTGTGCCACAGCAGGGGAGCTGTGGCCGAAGCTGAGTTAGTGCCTCAGGCAGAATTGCTTGCTGGGCTGGGCCAGTACCCGGGACTCTGGGGCCAAACTGTCCACCGAGTCCAGTCTGGGTTTGAAGGCTCCTCGTGACCCAAATCCTGCCCCAAGTCCCCTCTCCCGCAGCAACTCCCACCAGCCACCACACCAATCACCTCCACTGGAAGGCTATGAGCTGTAAACCTCAGCCAGCCCCGGTGGTGCCGCTGGTGCTGCTGCCTTTGCTGCTGCTGCTCCGATCAGAGAAAATCCATGTTCCTCCCGTGTGCAGGGGCAGGCAGGTCCTCCGCACCCTGGTCCCTCCGAACTGTGGAACACTCCTGCTGCCGTGATGTTTGGACCTCGGTGTTCCTGGCTCAGAAATCTGTGCAATTCCCTGAATTGTTCACTGGAGCCTCCAAACGCGGTCCACACTGCTCGCCGCCATCTTGGATCCCCTACAATGCCATTCTTGATCTCTCAACACTAGAACCCAGTTGATACTGTGCTTTATGTGTTAGAGTCCCTCAGAGGGTCTGAGAACACTTAAGCAAAGTCTTTGCTGGTTAGGGCCGCATCCACAAGGTGGCAGTAGATCTCAAGTGTTGAGTATGCAGACCATCCACTTCCTTGTAAGCTGACTGCAGGCTTAGAGCAGAAGCAATGCCCTTTTCATACTGGCTGAAGGGAGGACTCAAAGACAAAATTCTCACAAAGAAAGAACAACAGCCTGATAGCTGACCAGGTATCCATCACAATCTACAGTGGATTTTAACTAATCTGGAAGGACAATGAAAACAAATGTTCCTACTTTATTCATGTTTCTGTGGCTTCGGCTAGATGGTGAGTTAATATTTTGGGTCCAGAGGATAGTCAGTGGACATTTCTAAGGCATCTAATAGGAAAGAACTATATTTTATTCATGTTTTCCTAGTTATTGTAAAAAAAAAAAAAAAAGAATTCCACAAAGTAGTGACCTGACAACCTTTCTTCTTCCTTTCTGTCTTTCTGCACAGGGATGATTCAAGGTGAGCAGGTGAAGCAGCATCCTTCCTCCCTGAGTGTCCAGGAGGGAGCCTGCACTGTCATCAACTGCAATTACACAGACAGTGTCTTAAACTACTTCCCTTGGTATAAGCAAGAACCTGGGAATGGTCATAAGCTCCTCATGGACATTCGTTCAAATATGGAAAGAAACCAGAACCAAAGACTTGTAGTTTTATTGGATAAGAAAGCCAAGCACTTCTCCCTGCACATCACAGACACTCAGCCTGGAGACTCAGCCATGTACTTCTGTGCAGCAAGTGCACACTGCTCCACAGGCACCTGTAGCCTGACCTCACCACCAGCTAAAGGGCCTAGAGCCACATCCACATCCTGTGTCACAGGCCTTGCAGTGTAACATTTGCTATTTGCTAGTTTTCAAGTGCAAAATATAATGTAGACATTAAAGAAAGAGAGAAAATTAGCTGTAACTCACTCAGACAATTTGGGATTATATTCTCCATCCTTTAAAAAATATTTTAAAATTTGAAATGAGATGTTATAATAACATTTATCTTGGTGCAGCACCTGGTGGTTATAGGAGACCCAGAAATCATCATGCTACAGAGAAGAAGAGACAGCAGCTCATTCCTCCCAGATTGCACATCTCATCCCACATCCTCCTTCTGAGGTTATTGAGGAAGAGGGGGTGCAAAGACTGTGAGAGCCATAGATGGTGGAGGAGCATAAGGAAATGGTGTTTTCTGGACATAGCAATGCAGCTCTAATATGGACTCACAGAAGTTGGCAGCCGACATGAGACTAGTAAAGGTCAGGCCAGAAAAATCCCATCTAAGAGAGAAGATAGGCACTCCCACACTAGGCTGGGAACAATTGGCAGGCATTCACTGTTGGGAGAAAGATTTAGGTTTCTTTAAAGGTGCACCCTTCACTAAAGGATACACACTCAAGAGTATATGGCCAGCATAACTTGTAATATGAACCTTGCTGTGTTTTACTTTAAGTGGGTGGAAGGGCACAATGCTGGTTGGTAGGGACTGGAAGGAGCAAATGAGTGTGACCAAAATTTACTGCATAACTTTCTCCATGAACTGATAAAATGGGAGAAAGTAGATAAATTTAACAGAGGTATATTTGTGTTTTATATTCTTTCATGTACACTAATCACATTAAATAAGATTGTATACATACCATTCAGAAGAAAGCCTAGAGACCTGCCTCCTTTGGGTGGGGTTTCAAGTTTATTCACCATGTCTTGTGCAGCCACCTGTGGAGCAGGTTGAAGGGAAATCAACAGAGGGCGCTGCCTTCTCAGATGTGGTGAAGATCTCCTTCAGGGGTGACTTAACATGACACTCACTGTGCAGATAAAGCTCCTTGTTTGTCAGAGGATCCTGAAGAGCTCCTGCAGGATACTTGCACTGTGAGTCTGCTGCAATTAAGGACCAAGTACTATTTCTTCTATGACCATGCTTCCTGACACCTGCTCAGTCCTTGTGCTCCTCCTAATGCTCAGTAAGTTAATTTTTCCCTAGGCAAATGAGGTCATTGTCTTACATTTATAGCAGTTGTCAACTGCACTCCACATCTAAAAAGTTATCTAAAAAGTTATATATTTATTTGATTGTTTGTATTTTAGGGGGAAGCCATGGAGACTCAGTGACCCAGACTGAAGACCTTGTCACTCTCACAGAGGGATTGCCTGTAGTGCTAAACTGCACCTATCAGAGTACCTATTCAGGTGCTTTCCTCTTCTGGTATGTGCAACATCTCAACAGAGGCCCTCAGCTTCTCCTGAAGAGCTCCACAGACAACAAGAGGACAGAGCACCAAGGCTTCCACGCCACTCTCCACAAGAGCAGCAACTCCTTCCACCTGCAGAAGTCCTCAGTGCAGCTGGGGGACTCTGCCCTGTACTACTGTGCTCTGAGTGACACAGTGAGAGGAGCTGTAGGGGAGGCTGAACACAAACCAAGGGTGCAGGAGGGCTGAGGGGAGCAACACTGTGAGGAAGGCTGTGTGGTTTCTCTAAGTGATGTTCATTAAGCTTCCTGAAAAATGGTGACACATGTCAGGTCAGATGCTTGGAAATCTAGAAATTTGTGGATATTCTGACAGGATAGGATGGAAGTCAGTGCTAGAGCCAACCAAGGCTGTGACCAATAGAAAATGTTCTCTCTTAAGTGGGGGACCTCTCACATCCAGGATCTATAGGAAAATCATGACATTTCTTGACATGTAAGATGTCTTACAAAATCTAGTGATTTAAATTCTCCATCGATATTCTGTTATTACCCCAGAAATTTATGATTTAAATGAGGACCATAGACTCTGGCCTTTAAAAATCTGCTGCAGTCTCTCTCCACAAGTTATTTACATTCCTCCTCTCCTTGGTCCATGTTACAGAGATTCAGCCCAACTTCCCATATCAGTTACTTGGTTATTGCCGAGACTGGACACCACGACCATGACAACTTACCAAAGATAGTATTTAGTTGGAGGGCTTGATTACAGGTTCCGAGGTTGATGGGGAGCATAGTAGCAGACAGGCAGGTAGACATGGCCCTGAGCAGTAGCTGAGAGCTTACATCTGATCATGAGCAAGAGGCAGAGATGGGGAGAGACTGGGCTTGGCTTGGGCTTTGAGATTCCAAAGCTCACCCACCGCTAGTGATATGTATGCCTCCTCTGACAAAGCCACGCCTCATGATTCTTCCTAAACAGTCCACCAACTGGAACCAAACATTCAGATAACTGAGCCTATGGAGGCCATTCTCATGAAAACCACCACGTGCCTTGACATCCTTCACTAGAGAAGCTGCTCGTGAAATACAGCTTAGAGGTTTCATGGTGATGTCCTGAGCCACAGGTACTTCCTGGTCCTACACACTGTGTGACAGGTAGCACGTTCATTAAATACTCTGTCCAGAAAGCTTTTCCCACTGATGTCCACTCTCCTCTGCCATTGCACTTTGCTTAAATTCTGAGGATGTGGTGTCTTCACTCACGTGGGTTACAGGCAGGTCTTCTGATAATTCTTCTGAAATGTGGTAAAGACGTTCCGATCCATCTCAGTTCTGTAAACAAAAGGCTGGTTTACACTAGAATGCTCTAGTGCTAATATTTATCTCTCTGTAACGAAAGAAAGATCTGAAGTAAAAACCAGCATGCTCTCAAGAAAGACTCCCCTTTATGTACACAAAGAACAGCAAAGAAGTGCATCTGTCTTACTGGTTAGGGAGCACAGTAGGATGTCACATTGCATTTTAAACTCTAAGAGCCACTTGTAATGGCACAGCATAGAATAGAATTTCCTGGATGAGAGCTTGACAAATGACGATGGAATTCCAAATCAAATAAAATCCCAGTGGCAGGCACAGGAACCATCCCTTCAAGCTGTTAGTTGGGGCCCTCAAGGAACTGTTCAAATAAAACAGACTATTGTAATTGGCCTCGATTAGCAACACTGAGCTTGAAGATAATATCCCAATTCTGAGCATACCACTTAATTCAGAAAAGAAATGGAATACTACTCAGCTATTAAAAACAAGGAATTCCCGAAATTTGTGGATAAATGGATTGAGCTAGAAATGATCATAATGAGTGAGTTAACCCAGAAGCAGAAAGAATCAAATGGTATATACTCACTTATATCTGCATACTAGCCCAAGGGGCATGTCCCACGAAAGCCTTCACTTACCAGGAAACTGAGACAGAGGGGAAGGCATCCTATTGGGACTCTAAATGAGAGACGCATGGGAGAATAGCAAAATAAAAGGATACAGAGGGTCCTAGAAATCTACAAGTAGAACAATATGATAGGCAGATTTGGGCCCAGGGGTCCCGCTCAAACTAAGGCACCAGCCAAGGACAATACAGGCGGTAAACTTTAAACCCCTACCCAGATCTAGCCAGTGGTCAGAATATTCTCCACAGTTGAGTGGAGAGTGTGATATGACTTTCTCACATACTATGGTGCCTCACATTTGACCATGTCCCCTGGAGGGGGAGACCTGGTGGCACTCAGAGGAAGGACAGCAGGTAGCCAAGAAGAGACTTGATACCCTATGAGAATATATAGGGGGAGGTAATCCCCCTCAGGAACAATCATAGGGGAGGGGAATAATGGGAAAATGAGGGGGGGTGTGGAATGGGAGGATACAAGGGATGGGATAAACATTGAGATGTAACAAGAATAAATTAATAATAAAAAAAGATATATGAAAAAATGTTTTACAATAAAAAAAACTTAAAAAAAAAAGAAATTTGCCTTCAAATGTCAAGATTTCCTTGTTTTTAATAGCTGAATAGTATTCCATTGTGTACATGTAGCACAGTTTCTTTATCCATTCTTCAGTTGAAGGACATCTAGGTTGTCTCCAGATTCTGGCTATTACAAATAAAGCTGCTATAAACATGGTTGAGCCAATGTTCTTGTTGTATGGTAGAGCTTCATTTGAGTATATTCCCAGGAGTGGTATGGCTGGGTCCTGGGTAGAGTTATTACCAATTTCCTGAGAAAGCACCAGATTGATTTCCAAAGTGGTTATATAAATTTGCACTCCCACCAGCAATGGAGGAGTATTCCCCTTTCTCCACATCCTTGCCAACATGTGCTGTTACCTACGTTTTTGATCCTGGCCATTCAGATAGGTGTAAGATGGACTCTCAGAGTCATTTTGAGTCACATTTCCCTGATGACTAGGGATGTTGAGCATTTCTTTAAGTGTTTCTTGGCCATTCAATATTCTACTTTAGGGAATTCTCTGTTTAGTTCTGTACTCCATTTTTTAAATTGGGTTATTTGGTTTAATGGTGTTTAATTTCTTCAGTTCTTTATGAATTTTGGATAATAGGCCTTTGTTGGATGTCGGATTGGTAAAGATCTCTTCATATTCTATAGGCTGTCACTTGATTCTGTTGACAGTGTCCTTCACCTTACAGAAGCTTTTCAGTTTCGTAAGGTCCCATTTATTGATGGTTGATCTTAGGACCTGAGCTGTTGGTGTTCTGTTCAGGAAGTTGTCTTCTGTGC
This sequence comes from Acomys russatus, assembly GCF_903995435.1. Taxonomy (NCBI): domain Eukaryota; kingdom Metazoa; phylum Chordata; class Mammalia; order Rodentia; family Muridae; genus Acomys; species Acomys russatus. The sequence goes on from NC_067139.1 coordinate 82,390,146, forward strand.
CAATGAACTCAAGGGTCTTCCCCAGTTTTTCTTCTAACAGATTTAGTGTGTCTGGTTTTATGTTGAGGACTTTAATCCATTTGGACTTCAGTTTTGTGAAGGGTGATAGATATAGATTTATTTTCATTTTCTACACATAGCCATCCAGTTAGACCAGCACCATTTGTTGAAGATGCTATCTTTTTTTCATTGCATGGATTTGGCTTCATTGTCAACGACCAAGTGTCCATAGGTATGTGGTTTTATTTCTGGGTTTCTGATTCAGTTCCATTGATCAACCAGCCTATTTCTATGCCAGTACCATGCTGTTCTTATTACAGCTTGAGATCCAGTATGGAGATTCCTCCAGAAGATCTTTTATTGTACACGATGGTTTTACCTATTCTGGGTTTTCTGTTTTTCCATATGAAGTTGGGAATTGATGGTAAACAATTTTGTGGGAAGGAGCAGATGAGCAGGCCCTGCTCTAATGATGTAAGAGTGGGTGATCAGGCCCTGCCCTGATGACATGGGAGCAGGTGAGCCGGCTCAGCCCTGATCACATGAGAGCAGGAGAGTGGGCCATGCCCTGAAGACACAGCAGTGGGTGAACCAACCCTGCCATGATGATATGGGAGTGGGTGATCTGGCCCTGCCATGATGACATGGGAGTAGATGATGCGGTCCTACCCTGATGACAGAGAACAGCAGAGTGGTCCCTGCCCTGAGGTAAAGGGAGAGGGCCCTGATCCAGGTCTCTGGGTGGACCTCACCCCAACTTCTACCCCATGTATTACCTGCTGGAACACATGAAGGGGCCAGACCTTTAGATTCGAAGATTGGGAGTCTCTTTGACAAACAGCAACAATGAGATATTTGATGGCAGTCCCAGTGAGGAGCTGGTAGCTATAGTGCAGGACCTCAGGCCAGACCCATGACTCATAGCAATGAACATTTGAAAGTGAACATGGGTAGAAAAAAGTCTAAGCTGTGTTATGTGCTGCATCTTCTGTGATACAATTTTTTGATTGTCTGATTGTTTTTTTTTGCTGGGGGGAGGAGAGGGATTTTGGCACATGATATGTGGGTCATGGACATTCAATAGATGTAAAGAAAGAATTGTGTGGGTATTTTGATGGGAATTACATTGAATCTGTAGATTGCTTTTGGTAAGATGGCCATTTTTACTATGTTGACTGTCCTGATCCATGACCATGGGAGATTTATCCATATTCTGAAATCTTCTTGAAATTCTTTCTTCAGAGATTTGAACTTTTTTCATACACATCTTTCACTTTCTTGGTTAGAATTACATCAAGATATAGTTTTGTGGCTATTGTGGAGGGTGTTGTTTCCTTAACTTCTTTCCGAGCCTTTTTGTCATTTGTATACACAAGGGCTGCTGGTGTTTTTGAGTTGGCTTTGTATCTAGCCACTTGGCTGAAGGTGTTTTTCAGCTCTAGGGGTTCCTTGATAGAATTTTTTGGTCACTTGTATACACTATCATATCATCTGCAAATAGTGATAGTTTGACTTCTTCTTTGCCGATTTGCATCCCCTTGACCTCCTTTTGTTGTCTTATTGATCTAGTTAGGACTTCAAGTACTATATTGAAGAGATACAGAGAGAGTGGACAGCCTTGTCTTGTCCCTGATTTCAGTGGAATTGATTTAAGTTTCTCTTCATTTAGTTTTATGTTGGCTATAGGCTTGCTGTATACTGCCTTTATTTTGTTTAGGTATGTGCCTTGTATTTCTGATTTCTCCAGGACTTTTAACATGGATGGGTTTTAGATTTTGTCAAATAGTTTTTCTACATCTAAGGAGATGATCATGTGGTATTTTTTCCTTCAGCCTGTTGATATGATGAATTACATTGATTGATTTCCATATATTGAACCACCCCTGCATTCCTGAGATAAAGCCTACTGGGTCATGGTGAATGATAGTTTTGATGTGTTCTTGAATTTGGTTTGTGAGTATTTTATTGAGTACTTTTGCATCAATGTTCCTAACAGAAATTGGTCTGAAATTCTCTTTCTTTGTTGAGTCATTTTGTGGTTTAGGTATCAAGGTGACTGTGGCTTCATAGAATGAGTTTGGTAAAGTTCCTTCTGTTTCTATTTTATAGAATAGTTGGAAGAGAATTGGTATTAGCTCTTCTCTGAAGGTTTGGTAAAATTCTATGCTAATTACATCTGGTCCTGGGCTTTTGCTGTTGTTGTTGGGAGACTTTTGATGACTGCCTCTATTTCCTCAGGTGTGAAAGGACTATTCAATTTGTTTACCTGATCTTGATTCAATTTTGATAATTGGTAGCTATAAACAAAATTGTCCATTTCATTTAGGATTTCGATTTTTGCAGCATATAGGCTTTAAAAGTAAGACCTGATGATTCTTTGGATTTCCTCAGTGTTTGTCATTATGTTTCCATTTTCATTTCTGATTTTGTTGATTTGAATACTCTCCCTCTGCCTTTTAGTTAGTTTGGCTAAAGGTTTGTCAATCTTGTTGATTTTCTCAAAGAACTAGCTCTTGGTTTCATTGATTCTTTTAATTGTTTTCTTTGTTTTCAATTGATTGGTTTCAGGCCTGAGTGTGATGACTTCCAGTCATCTACTCCTCTTGGGTATGTCTGCTTCATTTTGTTCTAGGACTTTCAGCTGTGCTGTTATTTTGAGAGTATGGGATCTTTCCAGTTTCTTTATAAAGGCAGTTAATAATATGAACTTTCCTCTTAACATTGCTTTCATTGTGTCCCATAGGTTTGGGTATGTTGTGCCTTCTGTTTCATCGATAGCTTTATGATCGATCTTACTGTCTAGTTATAGTAGGCAACCAAGACTAGTGACAACAACCTGTGTTGTTTTATTACCTCTGGGGCCTCCCTGAACAACAGCTCCCATGCCTCATTCTGATATTGTTGTTTAATAAATTCACCTAATTACTCCAAGGATGGATTCATGCATGGATTAGTGTGGTAAACTATTATATTAACATATTCTTTATGGAACATGTAGGTGATAAATCATACAAAATATTTTCTTTTGAATGGAAGAATATTTAGAGTGGGGTTAATGGTGCAAATGTCCCTGAGGGCCATACACAGCAGATGCAATAGATGCAGTGGCCATGAATTTTAATAAAGTAAAATATTTTGAAGACTGTTCTTCACCCCATACCGCTCTATCTCAACTTATATTTCCAGTGATGATGGAGTGGCCATAAGTGTATTATAGAACTATATAGCATGAGTGACTGAGTTGGATCTATTTATGCAACCACTGTCTCTTCATTGTACACATAGGTGTTGCCATCAAGTTTTCACAGGCTTTACCTAATGCTGGTTTACATCGTGACTAGTTGCTCCTTGGTTCCTTAACTCAAAGTTATGTTGGTTTATGTCCAGACAGTTTCTCATTTTAGAATCTTTATCTCTCCTCCATAACTGCTTCCTACCTTCTTCCCTGCTCTCTAGTCACTGCTACCATGCTGTGTACTCTGATCTGTTTGAGGAGGATTCTGTCCTTTCTGTTCTGCATTTGGAATGAAATTACCTCACTCAATGGTCCCTGTTAAGGTTCTCAATGGCTTTATTTTTATTGGTCACATACATGTATATGTTCAGGAACACACACACACACACACACACACACACACACACACACACACACACACACAGAACACAGAGGGTGGAGATTGGTGCAACATAACCCTAAAATACCTTGTTAGAATGAGAATTGTGGTAGTAGAATTGGAAGCTGATGCTCATAATTCCCACCCCCTGGTGCCCATTTGTGGCATATTCTCCTCCTGTTTGCAGAACCTTGAGTATGGTAGGTGTAACTCCTGAATTACTTTGTATTTTATAAAAGGCAGGGGTCTGCACAGGTAATTAAGTCTCTCATCAGCTTATCATATGTCCATTTAATTTTGAGTTCTTCAAAGTGAAGATTGTATGTGGCATGTATAGTTTTTTGAATTTATTTCTGTCATGGAATATTTTGTTTTCTCCATCAATGGTTATTGATAGTTTCACTGGATATAGTTGCGTGGCCTGGCATCTGTGTTCTCTTAGGGTTTGCAGCATCTCTGTCCAGGCCCTTCTGGCTTTTATTGTCTCTGCTCAGAACTTGGGTGTAATTCTGATAAGTTTGCCATGGTATGTTACTTGGCCTTTTTCTCTTGCCACTTTTAATATTTTTCCTTGTACTGTATATTTTGTGTTTTTATTATTATGTGGTGAGATTTTTTTTCTAATCTATTCTATTTTGTGTTTTGTAGGCCTTCTATTTGGGGGTTTCCAGCCTCTCCCGAGAGAATGGGGAATCCTGCCAGGCCTGTGGGAACAGTCCAAGCTGGGTTCTAACTGCCCTTGTTTGTAAGCTCAGTCCTTTGTGTTGGGCTCTGGTTTGGGCCCTGGTCAGCTCACAAGCTGCACTTGCACTCCAGCTGTTTTTGGTGAGCCCAGCTGCCTGTGTTTCCACTGAGCCCTGGGGACCACTGCAATTTGGTGTGGGGTAGGTGGAGGGACCGAAGGACAGTTTCACCATTTTCCCTGAGATTCCACCATCTCAGGGGCTTCAGTGTACCACTGCTCCACACAGTATATTTCTGCTTTAAAGGCCAGTTGCAGCCCACAGGTGAGTTCCATTCAAGTGTCTAGAGAGTGGGTTCAGGACCCCTGGGCTGTTGCTTGACCCAGGGCCAGGCCTGCCAGTAGTCTGCTGTGTGTTGGACCCCACTCAACTACAGTTGCCTAGATACAGCAGTGTGTGGCTCCATTCAAGTCTCTGGTCTCTGTGCAGTACATCAGATATGGTGCATACTGGGCACCGCCATCTTGGGAACTCTAGTTTTTTATTTCTGTTTTTTAAAATTGATTTATTTATAAATTCATTTATATTACATCTCAATTGTTATCCCATCCTTCTTTCCTCCCATTCCACCCTCCCTCCCACTTTCACATTATTCCCCTCCCCTATGACTGTGACTGAGGGGCACTTCCTCCTGCTGTATATGACCATAGGGTATAAAGTCTCACGTGGCTATCCTCTCACTGAGTGCCACTGAGCATCCCCATCAAGGGGACATGGTCAAATATGGGGCACCAAAGTTCATGTGAAAGTCAGTCCCCACTCTTCACTCATCTGCAGAGAATGCCCTGTCCATTGGCTAGATCTGGGTAGAGGTTTGATGTTTGCTGCATGTATTGTCCTTTGTTGGTCTCATAGTTTGAGAAGTTACCCTGGGCCCAGATCTTCCTCTCACAATGTTCTTCTAGTAGGTTTCTAGGACCCTCTGGATCCTTCTATTTCCCCATTCTCCCATACTTATCTCACCCAGAGTTCCAAAAGGATGTCCACACATCTATCCCACTTTCCTGGTAGGTGAAGACTTTCATGGGCCATGTCTCTTGGGCTAGTGTCTAGTTATAAGTGAGTATATACCATTTGAGTCTTTCTGCTTCTGGGTTAACTCACTCATTATGACCATTTCTAGTTCAATCTATATGTCCACAAATTTCGGGAATTCCTTGCTATTAATAGCTGAGTAGTATTCCATAGTGTAAACATACCACAGTTTCTTTATCCATTATTCTACTGAGGGACACTTGGGTTGTTTCCATATTCTGGCTATTATGAATAAGGTTGCTATGATCATGGTTGACCATATGTCCTTGTGGTCTGGTGCATCTTCTGGGATATTCCAAGGAGTGGAATAGCTGGGTCTTGAGGAAGCCCTATTTTCAGTTTTCTGAGATAGAGCCAGATAGATTTCCAAAATGGTTGTACTAGTGCATTCCCACCAGCAATGAGTGATTGTTCCTCTTTCTCCACATCCTTGCCAGCACGTGGTATTGCTTGAATTTTTAAAATTTTTTTATTAATTTATTCTTGTTACATCTCAATGTTTATCCCATCCCTTGTATACTCCCATTCTTCCCTCCCCCCTTTTTCCCACTATTCCCCTCCCCTATGACTGTTCCTGAGGGGGATTACCTCCCCTTGTATATGCTCATAGGGTACCAAGTCTCTTCTTGGTGACCTGCTGTCCTTCATCTGAGTGCCACCAGGTCTCCCCCTCCAGGGGACATGGTCAAATGTGAGGCACCAGAGTACGTGAGAAAGTCTTATCCCACTCTCCACTCAACTGTGGAGAATGTTCTGACCGTTGGCTAGACCTGGGTAGGGGTTTAAAGTTTACCGCCAGTATTGTCCTTGGCCGGTATTGACCTCTTCCCCCTGTATATGCTCATAGAATATCAAGTCTCTGGTTGGTAGCCTGCTAGCCTAAAAAGTTTTTGATCTGAGGTCAGGTCATATGGAGGAGCAGGCCTCTCCTGAAAACTTCACAGGCTAACATAAACTTAGGCCTGCTAGCCCTAGAAGGCTGATGGTAAAGCCCTGAGTCTGTTAGCTTATTTGTGAATCTACTGGGAAATAAGAAATAAGAAAGAAAGAGAAAGTAAACAACAACAACAACAACAACAACACACATACACACACACACGGATGAGGTTAAGCACCTTAACTTCAACTGAGTGAAGTTAAGCATCTTAATTTCTTTTTCTTTTTTTTTGATGTCAACAACTGAGCAATGGACTTTATTTTTTCATATACATTTATTTTATTACACATGTATAAAACAAACTACATACAGCAGAGAGAACCATGTGACAATCATGAGTTCTGTAAATGTTACATTCATAGTGATTTGTCAACCTTGAAGTAAGCATCTTTTCTGTCTTGTTCTAAATTTCTGAATGAAATTCAATATCTATCCTATCTCAACTCTAATATCTTTATCTTGATCTAAAAAGATCTTATCCCCTAACCAACTAAACTTGATTGTAGAACTAAACTATCTGTTCTTCAACACCCCTCAGAGATTTGAGAACAATAAGACTTAAATTCCTGCGGGAACCAGAAATGTAGGTTATCAGCTTCCAAAGTGAACAAAATGACTGAGACAGTTTACTGCCTTAACAGTCACCCATCACTCTCTATAATGTTGGAGCCTCATCTTTGTACTCCTGGCCCAATGTTTCTGCCAGACTAATTCGCAAGGCAGGAACTATTGAGGACTTGCTTATTTTGTCTTGGCAGAGTTTGGCCATTGACACTGCCTGCCTCTAAGCTGTCCGTTTTTAGGCAGAATTCTGTTTTTGGCAGGAATGAAAACATTTTGCCCTGTGGCTGGTTTGCCACATTTGAAGCCATCTCCATAAGGAGGTTCTTTGACGATCACCATCTTCTTTGAGGTTGGCTGGGTGCTATCAGGAGTTAACTTGTCCTGTTGTCAAAGACACTTTAGGATAATGAAAACATCTTAGTGCCATATTCTGTGTGTCTCTGAGGCTTTTTTAAATTATTAATTTATTCTTGTTACATCTCAATGGTTATCCCATCCCTTTTGTCCTCCAATTCTGCCCTCCCTCTCCTTTTCCCCTTATTTTCCTCCCCTGTGACTGTTCCTAAGGGGGATTACCTCCCCCTGTATATGCTCACAGGGTATCAACTCTCTTCTTGGTAACCTGCTGTCCTTCTTCTGAGTGCCACCAGGTCTCTCCCTCCAGGGGACATGGTCAAATGTGAGGCATCAGAGTACGTGAGAAAGTCATATCCCACTCTCCACTCAACTGTGGAGAATGTTCTGACCATTGGCTAGATCTGGGTAGGGGTTTAAAGTTTACTGCCTGTATTGTGCTTGCCTGGTGCCTTAGTTTGAGCGGAACCCCTGGGCCCAAATCTGCCTATCATAATGTTCTACTTGTAGGTGTCTAGGACCCTCTGGATCCTTCTACTTTGCTATTCTCCCATGTTTCTCTCATCTAGAGTCCCAATAGGATGTCCTCTCCTCTGTCCCAGTTTCCTGGTAAGTGAAGGCTTTCGTGGGACTAGCCCCTTGGGCTACCTTGCAGATATAAGTGAGTATATGCCATTTAAGTCTTTCTGCTTCTGGGTTAAGTCACTCATTATGATCATTTCTAGCTCAATCCATTTGTCCACAAATTTCGGGAATTCCTTGATTTTAATAGCTGAGTAGTATTCCATAGTGAAAATGTACCACAGTTTCTTAAACCATTCTTCTACTGAGAGACACTTAGGCTGTTTCCATGTTCTGGCTATTATGAATAAGGCTGCTATGAACATGGTTAAGCAAATTTTCTTGTTGTGTACTAGAGCATCTTCTGGGTATATTCCAAGGAGTGGAATAGCTGGGTCTTGAGGAAGCCTTATTCCCATTTTTCTGAGATAGCACCAGATAGATTTCCAAAGTGGCTGTACTAGTTTGCATTCCCAGCATCAATGAAGGAGTGTTCCTCTCTCCCCGCATCCTCGCCAGCATGTGGTGTCGCTTGAATTTTTGATCTTACTCATTCTGATGGGTGTAAGATGGAATCTCAGAGTTGTTTTGATTTGCATTTTCCTGATGACTAAGGAGGTTGAGCATTTCTTTAAGTGTTTCTCAGCCATTTGATATTCCTCTGTTGAGAATCCTCTGATTAGTTCCAAGCCCCAGTTCTCAATTGTGTTATTTGGTTTGGTGCTGTTTAGCTTCTTGAGTTCTTATATATTTTGGATATTAGACCTTTGTCAGATGTAGGGTTGGTGAAGATTTTTTCCCAGTCTGTAGGCTGTCGCTTTGTTCTCTTGACAGTGTCTCCAGCTTTACAGAAATTTCTCAACTTCATGAGATCCCACTTATTAATTGTTGACATTAAGGCCTGGGCTGTTGGTGTTCTGTTCAGGAAGTTGTCTCCTGTGCCAATATGTTCCAAACTCTTCCCCACTTTTTCTTCTAAGTGACTTAGTGTCTCTGGTTTTATGTTGAGGTCTTTAATCCACTTGGATTTGAGTTTTGTGCAAGGTGACAAATATGGGTCCAGTTGCATTTTTTTTACACATAGACCTCCAGTTAGACCAGCACCATTTGTTGAAGATGCTATCCTTTTTCCATTGAATGGATTTGGCTTCTTTGTCAAAAATCAAGTGACCATATGTATATGGATTCATATCTGGGTCTTCGATTTGATTCCACTGATCAACCAGCCCGTTGCTGTGCCAGTACCAAGCTGTTTTAATTACTATTGCTTTATAGTACAGTTTGAGATCAGGTATGGAGATTTCTCTGGAGCACCTTTTATTGTACAAGATTGTTTTAGCTATTCTGGGTTTTTTGTTTTTCCATATGAAGTTCAGAATTGAACTTTCAATGTCTTTACGAAACTGTGTAGGTATTTTGATAGGGATTGCATTGAATCTGTAGATTGCTTTTGGTAGGATGGCCATTTTTACTGTGTCATTCTCCCAATCCCTGAGCAAGGAAGATCATTCCATCTTCTCAGGTCATCTTCAATCTCTTTCTTCAGAGTTTTGAAATTTTTTTCAAACAAGTCCTTCACTTGCTTAGATAGAGTAACTCCTAGATATTTTATATTGCTATGACTAATGTGAAGGGTATGGCTTTCCTAATTCCTTCCTCTGTAAGCTTGTTATTTGTGTATAGGAAGGCTACAGATTTTTTTGAATTAATTTTGTATTCAGCTAATTTGCTGAACGTGTTTATCCGCTGTAGGAGTTCTCTGGTGGAATTTTGAGGGTCACTTATGTACACTATTATATCATCTGCAAACAGGGATAATTTGACTTCCTCCTATCCCATTTGGATACCCTTGATCTTTTTTTGTTGTCTTATTGCTCTGGCTAGAACTTCGAGTACTATATTGAAGAGATATGGAAAGAGTGGGCTGCCCTGCCTTGTTCCCGATTTTAGAAGAATTTCCTTGAGTATCTCACCATTTACTTTGAGTTTGGCTATTGGCTTGCTGTATATAGCCTTTATTATGTTGAGGAAAGTGCCTTGTATCCCCAATCTCTCTAAAACTTTACACATGAATGGGTGTTGGATTTCATCAAATGCTTTTTCTGCATCCAAAGAGATGATCATGTGGTGTTTTATTTTCAGTTTGTTTATATGGTGGATTACATTGATGGATTTCCGCATATTAATGCATCCCTGTATGCCTGGAATGAAGCCTACTTGTCCATGATGAATGATATCTTTGATGTGTTCTTGTATTCGTTTTGCAAATATTTTATTTAGTATTTTTTTATCGATGTTCATAAGAGAAATTGTTCTGAAATTCTCTTTCTTTGTTGAGTCCTTTTGAGGTGTAGGTATCAATGTGACTATGGCCTCATAGAATGAATTTGGTAATTTTCCATCCATTTCTATCTTTTGGAGTAGCTTGAAGATTATCGGTATTAGCACACCCTTGAACGTCTGGTAGAATTCTGCACTGAAACCATCTGTCCCTGTGCTTTTTTTGGTTCGGAGACTATCAATGATTGCTTCTATTTCTGTAGGGGAAATGGGACTATTTAGCTTGTTTATCTATTCTTTACTCAACTTTGGTAAATGAAATTGATCAAGAAAATCATCCACTTCCCTTAGATTTTCAAATTATGTGGCATATATGCCTTCAAAGTAGGATCTTATGATTCTTTGTATTTCTTCAGTGTCTGTTGTTAGGTCTCCCTTTTCGTTTCTGATTTTGTTGATTTCAATACTGTCTCTCTGCCCTTCAGTTAGTTTGGCTAATGGTCTGTCTATCTTGTTGATTTTCTCAAAGAACCAGCTCTTGGTTTTGTTGATTCTTTGGACTGTTTTCTTAGTTTCTAATTTGTTAATTTCAGCCCTGAGTTTGATTATTTCCAGACGTCTACTCCTCTTGGGTGTTTCTACTTCTTTTTTTTCTAGGGCTTCTAGTTGTGTCATTAAGATGCTTATGTGCGATGTTTCCCATTTCTTTTTAAAGGCACTTAGTGCTATGAATTTTCCTCTTAGCACTGCTTTCACTGTATCCCACACATTTGGGTGTGTTGTTCCTTAATTTTCATTGAATTTCAGAAACTTCTCGATTTCTTTCTTTATTTCTTCCCTGACCCAGGTGTCATTTAGCAGAGAGCTGTTTAGTTTCCATGTACGTGTAGACTTTTTGTTATTTCTGTTGTTGTGGACTTGCAGCCTAAGAGCATGGTGATCTGATAGGATACAAGGTATTATTTCAATCCTCTTGTATCTGTTGAGGCTTGCTTTGTGACCTAAGATGTGATTAATTTTGGAGAACGTTCCATGGGGTGCAGAGAAGAAGGTATAGTCTTTCTTGTTTGGGTGAAAGGTTCTATAGATATCTGTTAGATCCATTTGACCCATGGCATTGGTTAATGATGTTATTTCTCGGTTTAGTTTCTGTTTCAATGACTTATCCTTCCGTGGGAGTGGGGTGTTGAAATCCCCCACTATTATTGTGTGGGGAATTGATGTGTGGTTTAAACTTTTTTAGCAGATATTTTACAAATGTGGGTGCCCTTGTATTGGAAGCTTAGATGTTCAGAATTGTGATGTCATCTTGGTTGACGTTTCCTTTGATGAGTATGAATTATCATTCCTCATCCCTTTTGATTAATTTTGGTTGAAAGTCTATTTTGTTCGGTACTAAAATGGCTATGCCTGCTTGCTTCTTGTGACCATTTGCTTGGAATATTTTTTCCAACCTTTTACCCTGAGGTAATACCTATCATTATGGGTGAGATGTGTTTCTTGAATGCGGAAGAATGTTGGGTCTTGTTTATGTACCCATTCAGTCAGTCTGTGTCTTTTTATTGGAGAATAGAGACCATTGATGTTGAGAGATATTAATGACCAGTGACTGTTAAGAGTCTTAATTTTGATGCTGGTTCCACTCGAGCATTTGAGTAGTTGTGTTTTTGCCATGGGATAGTTATCTATTTTCTGACTAGTTTTGGTTGTAGCGTGGCCCTTTGGGATGGAGGTTTCCTTCTAGTACCTTCTGTAAAGCTGGATTTGTGGCTAGGTACTGTTTGAATTTGTTTTTGTCATGGAATATTTTGTTTTCTTCATCAATGGTTATTGATACTTTTTTCTGGGTAAAGTAGTCTGGCCTGGCATCTGTGGTCTCTTAGGGTTTGCAGGATCTATGTCCAGGCCCTTCTGGCTTTTATGGTCTCTGCTGAGAAGTTGGGTGAAATTCTGATAGGTTTGCCATTAAATGTTTTTTGGCCCTTTTCCCCTGCAGCTTTTAATATTTTTCTTTGTTCTGTATGTTTTGTGTTTTGATTATTATGTGGTGGGCAGCAGGAGAACTGCGGCTGGGCGGAGCCGGTGCCTAGGGTAGAACTGAGTGCTCCGTCCAGTCTGTGTCACAGCAGGGGAGGTGTGGCTGAGTTGAGCTAGTGCCTAGGGCAGAATTGCTTGCTGCGCTGAGACAGTGTGTCCATAGCACTATGCACTGAGCTGAATCCGGGACTCTGGGACTGAACTGTCTGCCGAGTCCAGTTTGGGTCACAAGGGACCATGCGACCCAAATCTGGTCCAGGGTCTTCTCTCCTGCAGCAACTCCCACCGGCCACCACACTAATCACCTCCACCAGAAGGCTCAGAGCTGCAAACCTCAGCCACTGCCACTGCTAACGCTGGGGCCGCTGGGGCCGCCGCTGTTGTTGCTGCCTCTGCCACTGCTGCTCTGATCTGAGAAAATCCACGCTTCTCCCGTGTGCAGGGGCACGCAGGTCCTCCGCACCCTGGTCCCTCCAAACCGTGGAGCACTCCCGCTGCCGTGGTGTGGTGACCCTGGTGTTTCTGGTTCAGAAATCTGTGCAATTCCCTGAATTGTTCACTGGAGCCTCCAAACATGGTCCATACTGCTTGCCGCCATCTTGGATCCTCTCCAGAATTATTTTCTTTTAAATTAATTAATTAATTAATTTTTGGTTTTTCAAGACAAGGTTTCTCTATGTAGCCTTCGTTGTCCTGGACTCACTTTGTAGACTAGGCTTGCCTTGAACTCACAGCAATCCATTTGCCTCTGCCTCCCAAGTGCTGGGATTAAAGGTGTGAACTCGCGCCTCTTGTCAGCCTCACCACCTAATCTCACATTTTACAAATGCTCATTTTCGTCTCTTGGAATCGCCTTTCTTTATTATTGTGTCTGCAGGGGGCACTGTTCACGTATAGCCCTTGCGATGACGATGTGTATTCTGCAAAAGGAAGTTGCACCCAGCAGGATTCCAATTTCTCCTCTACCAAAAGATGGCAGTAAAGAACCACATCCTGACCGGTCAATTTAATTCCAAAACAGTCCGTTTCCTGTCTCTAGGTCCTGGATGAAGTATCTCCAACTTCTATGTATCAGTCCCGCAGGGCGAGTCCCTTGGCGAATCCCTTGGTGTAATTCTCAGGCAATCTCGCAGATCCTCTACCCAACAGAAGAAGCCGCACCACTTGCTCATAGCCTATACCTACTGCCTCCTCTTCATGCTGCAGCTTGCTTCAGACTCACCGTATCCCCGTCAGGCTAGAACCCCTATCTCAAGGATTCTATTTTTTATAAATGTGTATGAAAGTGGTACTGTGTAAATGTGTGGTACATGTGTACTTATCCTGAGAAAACGGAAGAGAGTTCGAATACCCAGGAGCTGGAATGACAGTCTTCTGTGAGCCACCTCATGTGGATGCTATGAATGGAACTAAGGCAAAAGTACCCTTACCTGCTGAACCATCACTTAGGCCCCAATAAAGAGTCAGAGTTAGAACATGCACCTGCATGAAAAACTTTACCTACCAGGAAAGTGGGTCAGAGGTGAGGACATCCTATTGAGACTTTAGGTTTGAGACACCTGGAGAATGAGGAAATAGAAGGATCCAGAGGGTCCTGGAAAACTACAGGTGGGTCTGGGCCCTGGGGTCCTCCTCAAACTATGGCACCAGCCAAGGAAAATATAGGCAGTAAACTTCGAACCCCTACCCAGACTAGCCGATGGACAGGACATTCTCCACCATTAAGTAGAGATGGAGATCTGACTTTCACACAAACTCTGTTGTCCCATATTTGACCATGTCCCTTGGATGGGGATGTCTGGTGGCACTCAGAGGAAGGATAATAGGTCATCAAGAAGAGACTCAATACCCTGTGAGCATATACAGGGGGAGGAGGTCCCCCTCAGTCACAGACACAGGGGAGGAAAAGGGGGGGGGGGGAAGCGGGAGGGAGGGAGGAATGGGAGGATACAAGGGCTGGGCTAACAACTGAGATGTAATTTGAATAAATTAACAATAAAAAAAGGAAAAAAAAAGAACATGCACCTGCTTGCTGAGTTAAACATTTGGCTGTTGTTTCCCTGAGTGTGCAGGCTCTGTGTGCAGCTGAGGCCTGTTCTCCTTGGGCTCTCCTGCTCCATGATCACTAACTATATACAACCCTAGGATCATCTCAAAAAGCCCCTCTACCCCCACTGTACTCCACTCAGAGGCTCAGCCAGGTCTGGTGTGGGAGAAGCTTCAGGCTCTGAGGACTGTGGGGAAATTAGGGTGTGGTCAGGCATAGGTGCAGCTGACTGGTGCAGGAGGAGGGCCACTTCACCAGTCACCCTGACACCACAGCCCAGGAGTTGCTTAATTTCTTCTGTCTCCAGCAGCCACACAAGCACCATGAAGAGGCTACTGTGCTCTCTGCTGGGGTTTCTGTGCACTCAGGTTTGCTATGAGTCTGGCTGTCCACATTCAGGGTACCTGAGAGGATTTGGCTCAGCACAGGGAGGGGTGGGGAAAGCATCTCAGGAGTCCTGAAGATCTCCCACCTTCTCCTAAGACATGGGGTGCATGCAGGTCTCAGTGGACACTGCAGGTACAGCCATCTGTATCTCTTTCTCTGTTTCTACTCAGGGTAGAAAGGGCAGCAAGTGGAGCAGAGTCCTGTGTCCTTGGTTCTGCAGGAGGGGGAGAATGCAACACTACAGTGCAACTTTTCCACCTCTGCAAATCAAGTGCAGTGGTTTTACCATAGTCCTAGGGGACACCTTGTCAACCTGCTTTACAATCCTTCTGGAACAAAGCAAAGTGGAAGACTGACTTCCATGACCATCACTAAGGAACGTCACAGCTCTTTGTCCATTTCCTCCTCCCAGATCACAGACTCGGGCATTTATCTCTGTGCTATGGATGCACAGTGCTGCCCACATACCTGCTGCCTGTATACAAACCGGCAGCTGTGTGGGTGTGGCCCTTCCCAGTTACTAGGCATCAGAAAGCCACCACAGAACATCTGCCTGTTTTAATACTTCATTCCTGTACTGGTAGAGTTGTACCCTCAGGTAATCTTTTGGCCCTGTAGGGTCAGGACTTGAGTCTTTATCTTCATTTCTCAATACACAGTCTCTCCCAAAAAATTAATGTCCATCTAAGAACTAAGTTGGTGTGGGGAAAGAATCCATGCGATCATGAAAGCCACAGTGTGCTGATCTCATAAGTGGTAAGTGGGAAAAGTAATGAAAGGCAAAGTCAGCCTTACAGTTAAACAGCTGTGGACAGCTTAGGAGGAGAAGAACTGAAGTAACTGCAAGAACACTAAGTTGCATGAGCCGCAGATTGCAGAGAGATGCAGGCTCTAGTTGCAGTTCTGTGGCTGGGATAAAACGCTCTGAGAAAACAACCTGGAAGCTGAAGGATTTATTTAGTTTCCACTTCCAAGCAATGGTCAAGCACTGATTCCTACTCAAAAGGAGATCAAACAGAAACCATGGAGGGAGTCTGTGGCTAACTCACTCACAGACTCACTTTGATCAGCTTCCTTACAACTTCCAGGACCACTTTGCACAGAATGATGCCACCACACTGGGATGGTCCTTTTCAACACATCAATTTAAAACAGGATGCTTAGAGGTCTACTGCTACTTCATTAAATTTATACAAGATGTTGTGGGCAATTGAAACTATTGAATCTTCTAATTAATTATTTCTAGTTATCTTTTCATATGTTTAACTTTACTCCTCATTATTTGAACTCTTCTAGGTATATGTCTGAACATCTTTGGGGTTTTTTTTTTGGTTTTTGGTTTTTTGTTGCAGGGTCTCTCTGTGTTAGCCTTGACTGTCCTGGACTCACTTTGTAGAACAGGCTAGCCTTGAACTCACAGAGATCCACCTGCCTTTGCCTCCCGAGTGCTGAGATTAAAGATGTGAGCCACCACACCCAGCCTTGAACATCTTTAAGAATTAAAGTGTACATCTAATTGTCCTAGCTGCCAGTCTAACATTATCTTAGCCATCAATGTAACCAGAGACATAGGAAGGATAAATTGTTACCTAGACAAATTTATGTGTAAATTAAAATGACAGAGATGATTAGCCATATCTTGGTACTTAGACAGGTCCCAGGTTTCTCCTATGGTAACATGGCAACATGGGCACAGATAGTTTTGCCATCAGGCACAGAGGCACAGAAGACGAGGGGCTATTTGAGTAAAAGGAGATTGACCTCACCTTGTATTCAGAAACATGAGACAATGACTATCCAGGTGTCTAATTTGTCCACAGTTAGGCTGATCCATAGCAGAGGGCAAGACATTGGGAGCAGTTTTTCTCAGCAGCCAGAAACCACAATCCAGGGTGGAAGTCATCTGTCATGTCAAATCTTTGCAGAGACCTTGGGGAGTTACTGCTAGGATGTAGTTAGTTTAAATATATTTAATGGCATATTCAGCAGATCTCTGACAAGGTTGAGGGCCAGCGTATATGTATTCAATCCTTGTCTGTCTTTAGCTATCTTCTCTAAACAACAGTTGCTTGTGTCTCTTGGTGAATACCTGGATAGAAAAAAGGTGTAGTTATATAAGGTCTCAAGGTAAGAAAGTTTACGTTATGTGAATCTAACACACTTGAGGCTTTAAGAAAGCACTTAAACACTGATACATACAAGTTAAGAATGTTAGAAGGTCTAAGAAAGTGTTCCAAGAATTTTTTAAGGTTGTCTACAAATGTTAGAGGTTCTAAGAAAGTGTTTTAAAGTTGATAAATGTAAGATATAAATGAAATATTTTAAATATCTGAGGGTCTAAGAAAGTGTTGAAATGTTGGTAAGTGCAAGTTATAAAAGTTATAAAATATTAAGAGAAGTTTTAAAGTATATAAATGCAAGTTGCAGATTTAAAATATATGAAAAATGACATCAAAAGCATTATGATAAGCTGGTGGAGTACTGACTGTTTGTAAATAAGTCTCAATGTCAAGATTTTAATTTGTCTTTGGTTCTATTCTGTATATACACTTAAGGGCACTTCTCATGATAAAAATGAGTCTGTCCAATCTGTAAATCAAGTCTTCTGGACTGAGAAAAGAATTGTCATGCTTTTATTGGGTTTCAAAGACATAAATGTACTCCAGCTACCTTATAGACACAATTTTAACTTCTGTCCCTAGCCTGTATTTCTCTCAGCAGATTTTTATCTGGATAACATCTAGAGCTTCTGAGATCTGGATCTACTGGAAGCTGGTGTAACCAGTCCCACAGACTTGACTACTCCCTGTCTTTTCAAGTGGATCTGCTAAACAGATACTTTTTATAGGTATCCCATTACCTAGCCTTTGACTAGCTTTTCAGCTTTTCTAAGCCCTGATAACAGTGACCCTAATGCCAGCAGGAAGAGGTTACAGAAGAGAATGACCTCATCCATTTTCCCACTTTATAGGCTGAAATGTTAAGTCAAGGGCAACTCTCTGGCACTAGGGACAAATGAGTACAAATGAAAAACAGACTCTTAGTTCTGTTTAAACCAGTCATGTTTTGTACTCCCTTTATTTCAAGCAAAGATTGGGCACTATTCAGCTAATAGTCATGAGGGTGTAGTACCTGGCTCTACAACAGGCCAACTCAGAGGAATAAGTTTCTGGAAGACCCATGATTAGGCCTTCAGTGAACCTGTCAGAGGGAGGAATGCAAGGGTCAAACTAATACCATGTTCTGTATGTTCTGTAACTAATGTTATGGTCTGTATGTTCTGTGAGAATGTGTTCTCTAGGTGACTCTTACTTCTCGCTGAGTTCTGAGAATGACCTTGTACTGCTATAAACTATACCTGCCATCAGTCTCCAGAATCTCTACCAGGGTGATTAGATACAATAAACACCCAATGTTCCTCTGAGATTAAAAAAAACTTCCCCTGGTGATTCAGCATCCCCCCAATGTGCCTAAAGGTCAATGTTCCTGTAACTCATAGTCCCCTCCCCTCATTTCCCTCGAAGCTCTTCACCATTCTTCTATCCTGTTGCATCAGGAAGGATCATGGACTGAGCTTCAGCCCATATTAAGAGACCTAATGTCTATTGAAGAAAAAATAAAAAGAAAAGAAAAAAGAAAGAAAGGAAGAAAGAAAATAAAGAGAATACTGTCCATGTGAAAGTCCTCAAAAATATTTATTGTTCAAAGATTTTTAATAGAATAACCAAAAATCTCTACAACTCAATAAAACATAATGAATGACTCACTCTAAGAGGAGCAAAATGAGCAGTCTTTCTGGATGATCCTGTATGTTCTAAATATAAAAAATTAGGAGGTGGTGAGGAATTTGTCTGGTTAGTACAGTGGTGGTTAAAGGTCCTCCCAGACTTTACTAAAATATGGAGGCCATTGCAGAAAATTTCAACCAGTAAAAGCACAAAATTGTTGATCCAACTCACAATGGATATGTCTGCAATATAGCTTCTGTACTTGCTAAAGCTCAAGAAACACCAAAGACAGGAAGAAAGATGATAAGAGACAGAAGATAAGGGAATTTGTTGTGAGATTATGTCTCCTAGGAATGTCACAGCTACACAGATGAAGCCACACCAACATGGCTGCCTGGACACAGCTGAATCAGGACAACAATAACCACGTAGAGTGGATAGGGAACATGCTTTATTGTAAATACCAAGCATTTTCATTTCCTCATGTCTTATGAAGGACTTCTCTCATTTTCCAGAAGGAAGTGGTTTTAGGCATGAGAGAACGATGGGGAATTGTGATTTGCAGGGAGGAAAGGCTGGAAGAGAGCTAAGAAAACTATCTGATAGCTGACCCAACAAAGACAACATCTCTCTCCATCTCAAAGTGTTGGCTCAGGAGAAAGATGCATTGAATTCCCTCAAGCATGAGCTTTTAAGGTTAGGACTCTTGAGTGAGGAACTTCTTGTGTGGCCACTGAGGGGCAGTGCTGCTTCAGAGTAGAGGAAGGCTGTGGCTCTTCCACATGCTCCTCAGTAAGCTAGGATTGAAAAGTATTAAAACAAGTAAAGCATTATCACCTATGTTGCTTAAGTTTAATCAGAGACCAAATACATGTATCCATCTAGCATTGACATAAATTATATCTGCTTGTCATGGGCCCATAGTCCTGACAAATAAGAATTTTCAAGTGTGAAGATGAACACTATCCGTCAAGGCCAGAGCCATATTACCTTCTCTGATGTACATTTCTAAGGTTGTCGCCACACTTGGTCCAATCTCCTGCCTCACTGATATGACCTTTGTCTACAAGAATGTCATATGTCCTTTCCACTGGGGAATCTGCTCATATGGTTGAAGCCAGATCTGTCCTCTCCTCCGTCAGGATCTTCTCTGACTGAATTGAGAAGCAGGGACTACACCCTTCCACCCATCATCTTATCTAGACACACAGGTGTCTGTTGTGGCCTCAGAAGCTGTGGTCTGGGAGGTCAATGTTGCACTTAAATCTGGAAACCCAATGTGGCAATGTGTAAGCAGGTTTTGTTAGAGTGCAAGCTTTAGGACTGAAGGAAACATAGGAAAAGCTAAGGCCTGGTACTATGCATTTATTTTGTCTAATTTTAGTGTGTCCTGGCTTATACCTTTTCTAATAAGACATTTGTAACTTATTTTGGATCTTACAGGAACCCAGTGTTAGGAAACTTTAGAAATGTTAAAAAAATATTTTGAACTTTTAAAGTATTTGAATTTTTTTAAAGACTGGCAATTTAAAAGTTATATTTTGTTTTACATTGTCATACAAAATTGAGATCTTGGGATCAACAAGAAAGGAAAGATTATAGCTTAATAACGCTGTTTCAATGTGTCAGGCTGACAAGCAGTAAGTTGTGGTGCACAGTTTCTTTGCCAACTTCATACAAAATAGATATTCAGGAAGAAGAAAGCACAATGAAATGTGTTTTTGTCATACTGGTTTGGAGGCATGCCTGGGACATTTTCTCTATTAATAGTTGATGTGGACTTGATATTCATGCTTATCAATATCCCTGGGTGGCCTACCCTTTTCTGAAGGGCAATGGAAGACTATTGGATCTGGAAAAAAGGGGGTGGGGTGGGGAGAGTACCTGGGAGAAGAGGATGGAGAAGAAACTGCAGTGGGGAGGTTATATATTAGGGGGAGAAACAATTGATGAGGGAAGGCCCAGTCCACTGATGGCAGTGTCAGCCCTGGGCAGGAGGTCCTGTGTTGTATTAAAAGAAAATGAACAAGCCAGCGGAGTAAGCCAGTAAGCAGTTTTATCTATGTTTCCTGACACTATTCCTGCTTGAATTCCTGACTTCCTTTTTCTTATTTTAATGATGGACTATGGTCTGAAATGAAAAGCAAATAAATTATTTCCTCCCTAAATTGCTTCTGGTCATTTTATTGATCTTGGTGATAGAAAGCAACACAATTAAAATACCAAAAGATATAGCCTATTCTTTGCACTGACTTTTTATTTGTTAGTCTTTGATGTCTAATAGGCATATTCTTGTCCTATGTAGAGTAACTCATTTTTAACTCACTTTATGTATGTGTGTATAACCTTCTAGACTACAGAAAAATTTAAATTTATCTTTTCTCTAATCATATAACTATCAAATTTATTAGCACACATTTATTGCACAAATTAGTGTTTGTTGTGAAATTTAAATGGAATGCAAATGCGGTGATTTCCTCATATTCTTCTTGGCTTCACTCTCTCTAGTCCTCTCCTTTTCCCTGTACCCATTGCTCCTTCCATTACTCATTTGTTCAACTTCTACGTTCAGATCATGTTTACTTTCTCACCCATCATTAATGGTGTACTAATAAACATGCATATGTAGGTATCTCTTCTACATGATGATTCTATTTTTCCTGGATAAGTGCCTGAAGTGGTATTAGTTGGATCACTGGTATTTCTTCCTGTCTTTCTTTCTTTCTTTCTTTCTTTCTTTCTTTCCTTCCTTCTTTGTTACCTTCCTTCCTTCTTTCTTCTTTTCTTTCTTTTATCTTTTTTCTGCTTTTGTTCTTTTTGCCCTGCTTGCCTTCCCCACTCTGCCCCCTCTCCAATCTCTCTCTCTTTCTCTCTCAGAATATTCACACTGCTATTCTTGATGTCTATACCAGCACACATTTCTAGTAATTATGCATAAGGGTATAGTGAAGATGGGATTTCTGATTCTCATGACTCTATTTTCAGCAATACCAAATTTGAGCAAGATGGGGGAGGACTTCCTATGTTAGAAACAGCTTTAGACAAAGTGTTTGAAGGGTGGAGCCAGCTAAAACAATTGAGGTGCCTGTGAAGATGGAGTCAGTGTTCTGAGGGGAGATAAAAAGCCACCTGAATTCTCCACTAGTTTCAGTCTAGGAGGAATGGACAAGTTCCTGAAAGCATCGTTTCTAGTCCTAGGCCTTCACCTAGCCTGTGAGTCATGGGGGATAAACCACATATTCTAGGATATGTGATTAATTTGGAGGCATGAAAGAATTAGAGCAGCAGACAAAATAGTCAATGTCAAAATCATAAGCAGGTAGTGCACACCTGGGGACCTAATGACATTTGTTATTTCTCTACACAGGGGTCGGTGGTCAGCAGGAGAGACGTGACCAGCAGCAGGTGAAACAAAGTCCCCAGTCTCTGACTGTGTGGGAAGGAGGGACTGCAGTTCTGAGTTGCTCTTATGAAAACAGCTTGTTTGACTACTTCCCATGGTACCGGCAGCTCCCTGGGGAAGGCCCTGCACTACTAACCTCCATACTATCTGTTTCCAATAAAAAGGAAGATGGACGATTCACCATCTTCTTCAGTAAAAGTGAGAAAAATTTCTCCTTGCACATCGCAGACTCTCATCTTGGAGACTCAGCCACATACTTCTGTGCAGCAAGTACACAATGCTCTCCAAGCACCTGCAGCCCACACAAAAACTTGCAGCTGTGGCTCCAGCAAAGCTCTGCAGTGGGGCTGAGGCTAGTAGAGTGTGGAGAGGTTCTTGTTTGCGGGGATAGGGGACAGGGGACACAGTGAGTGTAAGGATTAGAATCATTCAGGCCAGGGACACTCCATGCTGAACTCACTTTTATCCAGTCTCCCTGTGGTCCTCAGGGACAGATGGAGTTTCAGATGCATTTCCTTAACTAGTTTAGGAGTAATTGTTTTCCTGCATGGTTGACAAATTGTTCATTGTGTGATTGGTTTGCAGCAACTGTAATTTGTGAAGGACCGGTCTCCCTACACTCTTATCAATGAGGTTGTCAGTGTGTGGTTGTTACAGTCCAGTGTCAGGAGACCTTGACTTTGGTTACTGGGATAACAATCACAAAGACATTTGCTTTACCTTAATTTCCTCTGATGACCATGGAAGTGGTGATTTACATGACCACCAACCTCTTCTACTTCCTCTTGTTTTGCTTCTTATATGTCTTCTAACTTCAAAAAATTTGAGTGTGTAAGGCAGGAGGCATTCACAAAGTCATAGGAGTGTTTGCAATAGACAAATGACATCAGTGGGGAAGGAAGATTGAATTTAGTCGTAAAATAAAAATACATGACTATCACTAATGAAGTGATTCCACATGTGTGCTTAATAAATAAATAATATATAAATTTGAATGGCATTTTTTTTTATCAAGTAGAAGCATCTCCAGTCTTTATGGTTATCAGCAGTGCACAGAGTTTAAAATGACACCAAATTGCTTAACACTTTGCAAGGTATACTCATTAATATATAGCAATTTTATGGCTGTGTAGATGCCAACAAGATTTCTGATGGTAAATAATTTTAATTAGTTTAAAATTTAAATACTTTCATGCCACATAGTTAATGGCTGTGGTAGCCCTGACTACATAGGAAACCATGGCAGGAGGAATGCTTAGCATAACATTGGGAGGTTTGCCTGAGCAACATAGTGAAACTGTCTCAAAAACCAAAACCAGCAAGCGCAATGTGGAAGGTATTTAGTGAAAACATGTAAAGCCTACAAGCTCTCTTTCTTATCTAAGGTGAATAGTTTCTCAGGATACAAAAGGGGAGATTACAGAGGAGAATCTAGCCAGGTGACTCTTAGCAGTCAGAGATGTATCTCACAATACCACTAGGTGAACACCCCATGCCTTTCAAGATATTCTCTCTATGTCAAGCTTTAAATCTGAACCAGAAATGGGGGAAAGTATTTGTATCTGAGTGAAATAGGCTTCCCTGAATACAAACACCTAGCTTGTAAGTCATCAGGAGAATGAAGGCATATTTAAGAATGTGGAACAGAGAATGGAGAAAGTCTGTGCACCTCCAGACAGAATTCTGATCATCATAGGGAATGGAAGGCTGGAAATTGTTTAACAAAAACTGAGAAGCAGTAAGGACAAGATGATTAATAATAACCCAACCATCACCACTTGGGTGTTTTTATGTGTTGATCAGGCTTATTCTGCCTTAGGAAATCAAGGTTTGACATAAATTCCTTCACCAGATGCATTTTCAGCATATAGTCAAGGAGAGCCTTTATTCCTTCAGTGTCTGAAGAGCAAAATGCTTATTTGGGCAATGTTCACATATACACAATTTTGTGAATGAAAGATGACTCCAAAAGGGGTTTTGTTTTCATGAAAACTATAGTAACAGGTGTAGAACAGCATCAAGCAGGACATGCTTCACTGCCAATGGATGACATCACTGGACATCTGGACTCAGAGGTTCTTCACTGTCCTGCTTCCTCTTCCCAGACTCCTGCTCAGATCCCCACACAGTTGTGTCACCATAGTAAGCCTGTGCTGGGACCATTGGATCTCCAGGACCCACCAGAGACCTCAGACTCACTCTGTCTTGATCTCATTTGTCTGAGCTGATGCTTTCTTTGCACATGTGAAGTCCCAGTGGTTTGGGGGAGAGAAGAAAGGAAGGTTGAGTGAGGATTTCTGCTTTGTCTCTGCAGGGAAGCAAGAATTGATGATCATGTTTCACTTTCAATCAAAGGAGAGTCAGAACAGTTAAATGTTGAGTGAATACAAGCAACACATTAGCATTCATTCTGTCTTCCCGTTCTGTATCCAGGCCACTGACATCATGCTCTTTCTCCCTCTCTCACTTCCAAACACAAAAGTACCCCAAGTAGCAAAAATAAAACCCCCACTAAATAAAAACCAAAAGTAAATGAAGAAAAGGTCAATAAAAATGTATAAATGCCAAAACTAAACAAAACTGTCCTGACAGAGGAAAATCCTGATCAGAATATATTGTATGAACAAAAGTTGTAATTAAAGGAAAGAAAAAGACAAGGAAGAGAAAGAGGAAGAGAAGGAAGAGGAAGAGGAAAGGGAAGAAACTATTGCAGTTGGTACCTGCTGGGAGAGGAAAAAAATCATTTTTTTCCAATATAGTGATATTGAGTTTGTCAGCAATGACATGATTGAGTTAACTCCATCTCCTAACTCCAATTTGCATCTGCTTTGACATTTCTCAGTCACATCTGTCTTGGCAACACATTGGGAATTTCCATGACTCTGACCATGGTCCATATATAGTAACCAAAATACTTGACGTTTGTAGACACTAACCATGAACTGAAATAATTAAAGAAGGCAAAAGTGTTGGCTCTGTTTCTTAACAATTAAACTTTATTATACAACCCAACTAGCTTACACAAGAAGGAAAAAAGTTTAAAGGGACAAAACAGTGAACCTTTTGGTATCCGTTCCATGGGACAGGTCCTTAGGTATCTCTCTGGCCCGTGTGTTGGTCCAGCCTGTTTGCTGGTCTCCACGTGCTCAAGCCCGGGCTGAACTTGTTCTCTCCTCCTCACCTGCCTGAGTCACATGGGAAGGGCAGTCTCTTTCTCCTGTTGAGGGTCAATTAGAAAAACAATAGCCCAGTTGGGGCTCCCAGATCTGCTTCCTGAGTTCCAGGCCCAGGATGGCTCCACTCAGTCTGTCACAAAGTATTCATGGGGTGCCCCAAGGGTAAAGCCTGCCAAGACTGCTTCCACCTATGACAAAGCTTAATCTTTCCCATGCAAAAGTCAAACTTAAACACCATACCCTGCCAGAAATAACTATGTTCTGTCAAAGCAAATATTACAAGTTACTATGGCACTAATTGGACATTGGTATAACTGCTACCTTTACCCCAAAATGCTGCACCCCTGAACTTTGACATCAAGGGACTCTGAAGCCTTAACATGGTATTGGTCACTGGCCAAAAGTTGAAATATCTCTTATAATCTTGTAATGAGCATGTAAGAGCAATGTCAATTGCTCAGTGTAGAAAACCATAATAAGTGTGTTATGAAGTGATAAGGACAGCTGTAGCCAGCTGAGCTAGTAAACATGAGTGGCGTATAGTAATAGATAAGCAGACCTGAGTGTGTGATGTGATAAAGAGTAAACAAACTCGGTGAAAAGTATATAAACCGCGGTCGAAAGCCATTCAGTATCTCACTTCCACCATGGCTGCATAAATCCCGACTGCCTGGAACGAGATCTACCGAACAGACCGAGACTCTGCCCAAATACCCAAACACGAATGACGGCTCAAGCTCCTAGGACCCTACTGCTGTAATCAGAAGTCGCAGCTCTGGACCTGTCGTCGCTGACACGACTCTCCATCAGGTCGTATAACCCTGATTAGGAATGTTAGATGCTACTCCTATTAGAATTAAGATAGTTATGAATGCTTGAGTATAAGATAGAATAGTATGGAATGGTATTATTATATGATTTTGGCCATTTGTGTTTTTGGACTGATTTGGTGTTGTTTTTGTGTAGTGGTGACTGATATTCTTGAACCCGTTTATGTTAATAAACTTAGCAACTGCAAAACCACTGATCAGTCTCAGATTGAGTTCATTCGGGATCCTGAGTGCAAAGTACTCAGTGCTCGCGACAAATCTTCGTTATCCTAATCAGCATGTCACTCTGTGTTTCGACTATACTTCAAGGCAGAACCTCTACCCAGGAGTTCACTAATACACAAAGGATTCCATGTACTCTGTGGCTTTTGTTTTGTTTTGTCTTTTTGCTGTTTTTTAATCTGTCAGTTTAAAAAATGTTTTGAGAGAGATGTGAGAGAGAGCAAGATCATGTATTCTGGCTGTGTGGGAGGAAAGGACTTGGGAAGTGTTGGAGTAGGAGAAAGAATTTAATGAAAACATAGTGCATGAAAAATTCATTTTATGAGGCAATGGAAAAACAATGAATACTGGTTCATTCTGAGAAAGCCACTCAGACCTTATCACTAGTTGACTTATTAACTTTTATATTTTTAATTCTTTCATTTTGGTGAAAATATAGTTACATCATTTTCACATGTAATCTCATTATACTCCTAAAAACCTCTTTGTGTTCTACACTTCCAAGCTTTCCTATGCTCCCCACTAAAAACTTTAAATCTATGGCATCTCTATGATTATTGTTGTTTTACACACACACACACACACACACACACACACACACACACACACACACATAGATAGAGAGAGATGCAGACACATGCACACGCACACATACACACACATGCATATACATGCACACACATAATTTCATAAATACAACCTGCTGAGTCGGCCTAGGGTTGCTTTTATGCATATGATCTCAGTGCTGACCTCTTGCTATTGTATCAGTAATCAGGGCTCTTCCCTGGGGTGACCATTTCTCACTCTGTCATCAGTACTTACTTGTCTGTAGTTCCTTGACTAGTGATGGGGCCCCATGATATTTCCTGTAGTGAGAGATTTGATTTCTTTTAAAAAAACACAGAAATGTTATGGTACTATGTCTTTGTTTTAACCCTAGTGTGAGGATATAAAGCTGCTTCACAGCAGGTGACTATGGTTTGCCTTGTGATCTAGCAGGGGAATGCATTGCCAGATACAGAGAATTTCTGCTAGTGTGTGATATTTGGAATTCTGGGAAGTTTTCAGAGGAGGTATAAATGCTAGGTCCCCAAGTGGCAGGGTTGCTGTTGTTGTCTGGATGCTATTGGCTGCTGTTTTTCAATTAGTTGTGCAGAAGGAAATGAGAAGTTACAATCCTGAAGGCAAGGACCAAACTTGTCCCAAGGAACTCTCTGCCTCTAATAAAAAGAGAGTAGTCTAAAGAGAACATTACCCACTTTCCACTCTATCATTTTTCTCTCCTACCTAGTGATGAGGACTGTAAGGAAAGAAGAAAAGGGGGCATGGAAAGGTGGAATAGAGAAAAAGGAAGCCACAATATCTGGCAATAATTTTCTATGCCTATTGCTGGCATTGTTGTTCAGGACGTGTCGTGCAGACATAGTGCTGTGCCATCAAGGGTACTGCTTCTCCATCATTTCTAGCAGCCAGTCTTGCAGAAGACACCCTGTTCTTCTGGCTCTTACATTTTCCTATTGCCTTCTTTTTTCAATGTTTTATGAGCCTTAGTTGCAGGAGTCTTGTTGAAGATGTATTTGGTGGGTGTGAACTTCCAATAATCAGCTCTTCTCTATATTTTGACCAGTTGTGGTTTTCTGTGATCGTCTCCATCTGCTTCCAAGGAAAAGCTTCCTTCAGAGCTATGCGAGGTGCACACACATGTGGGAATACGGAAAGTATTTTGACCACAGTTGATAAGAATGCTGGTTTGGTAAAGTGGCAGCAGTAGATTCTCCTCTAAGACTGACTGTCACTAGGTCTGAGGAGTTAGCTAGGATTCTAATATGGACCCTGACTTCCCTCTTGTTGAGTGAGTCGTAAGTCTAGTTACGGAGCCGTTGGTTACCACGGAGTCATCAGTGCCACCATTGCACCTTGCTGGGCTCTTCATTGTTGTGGTACAAAAGCATCACATCCAGATAGGTCTATTGATGCTGACTTCCTTTGCCATCTTGCATAGCACCTATCACACTGGTGGTCAGTGATGAGGCATTCAGGTCAGAGTCAGGTCAAGTCTCCCATGCCATGAAGTGCATGGCATCTTCACTAGGGACTTGGCTTTGATCTCTGAGAGACAATCAAAGGCAACAGCAAAAGCCAGCACTCTCCTGAGACCCTCTTGGATTCCCATGATCAACATATTGAAAAGAGGATTCCCATGCCTGGCACTTGGCTTCTTGTTCAATCATCTGTCTCTTGAAGGGGTTAGTGCCAGAGCAAGTGGGATAACATCATTAAAAATATCCATGGTAATTCCAGGTAATCATAGAACAGTAAGAATCTTTAAGTATATTTCAAACATAATCAGTGGTATCTGTCTTTCTCTCTCTTCTGTAGACATCCCTCCCTATTTTCAAAGGAAGCCCACCATTATCCTGATTTTCCTGAATGAATGATCACTTTTTTATTCTTTAAATATTAAATTTTATACTTTTCAAAATATCTTATTTACTTATTTGTGAGAGGGGCTTGGTTGCAAGCACCCATATCCATGAGAGTAGACACCGACTTGTGTGTATGCATGGGGAGACACATCTGTCTGCATATGAAGGCCAAAAGCTGGCATCCTCATATTCAAAGTTGAAGTAGCAGGTTTTGCAAGCCACTTACCCTGTTAATGTGTCCTGGTAATTGAACTTTATCATTAGCAACATGTGCTTTTCACTGTTGAGCTATCTCTGCATCAGCCTTAAGCTTTATCTTCACTGGGAAGTATCAATTAAACCAGAAGGAAAGACAAAGCAGCACTTATAATGAAACTAATTGTCTGTCTCTGCACTTAAGCCCAGTGTCCTCCAAGGCCACATTTCAGAGTCTGTGGCCCTGTAGCAAGGAGAGCATCCACCTGCTCTGTGGAGATCTGCAGCAGGGAAACAGCCCTGCCCTCCTGAGCTGCCCAGAGTGCTGTAGCTCCAGAAGTGTGCTGCTTAGCCTCAGAGGCTGCAGTTCAGAGCATGCACCCTAAGCACTCAGAAGTGAAACGGCAGAGGAACAGACCTCAGATACCAGAAACTAGTCCCTGGAAAACATGTTGATCTGTTATTTCATGTCAAAGGGAGAACTAGAACTTTTTCAGGGACTTTGCTTGTATTTTCTCTAATAATTGGCGTTTGTGTTATTTAAACCATCCATTCATTAGAATAATGAGAGCAAATCAAGGATAAAGAGCAATGTTCTAAATCATGATACAACAGTACAGAAAAATCCAACCACTCATTCATTTGGCATTAACTTGCCCCTAAGTGCTTGGAGGCTATATGTGTCATACACATGCAATAGGTTATAGTTGTAGAGAGCCCTGACTGGCTTAGC
This sequence comes from Acomys russatus, assembly GCF_903995435.1. Taxonomy (NCBI): domain Eukaryota; kingdom Metazoa; phylum Chordata; class Mammalia; order Rodentia; family Muridae; genus Acomys; species Acomys russatus. The sequence continues at coordinate 82,419,418 of NC_067139.1, forward strand.
TCACCAACTGACTGATTAGTGAGACCCCAGGATCCTCCTGTCTCTGCATCAGACTGCAGGTGCACCGCAGCATCTGGATCCTTATGTGGCCGATGGATATCCACATGTAGAGCCTCATGAGTCACAGCAGGAATGGACACACTGAGCATCTCCTTAGTCTCAAAAAACTATTATTTTATTCCTGGTTACAGTTTCACAGAACATAAGTAAATGGAGAATGAAGATGGACTGACCTTTACCACATGATTTAGAAATAGCTTTGTTAACTGCTGGATTTCGATAGACCCTAGCAACCAGCAAGTGAAGATGACTATTTCTAATGCCAGTGTTTCACAGGAAATCCATGGGCCGTGAGGCCTTCATATTTTATTAAGCTTAATTAGACAATTAGGCAATAGATGGAAAGAAGTAAACATGACAGCAATGATCTATAAGTGCATTTCACATCACACATGACTATGATGAATTTGCCTGTGTGTCCCCCCAAATTACCACACTGAATAACACCCATGTGTGCAAATCAGCCTCTCCCTCAAGCTCCCTTTTAAGCACTGTCTCTTTTGACTACAAAGAATGACAAGGAAGCAAGTAAAGTCTGTGTTGAGCCACACTTTTTCTTTCTCTACATGGAACTCATGGCCTATGATCATACAAAACATCATTTCCTGCTTGAAGCAATGAGCGCTGAGCTGAGGTAGAGCTGACACCTTCATACAGAAGGACGTTTGTGACATGCCTCCTAACAGCCTGATGCATGTGTTGCTGATTTTGGCCTTCTCTGGTATGGATGTTTTACATATAGCTAAAGATATTAAACAGGAAGCATTGCCGTATGCATAGGGCAGTTCACATGGGCTTCAGGGGTGTGAGGGATTAGAGAAAAGTGAGTGGAATATGCCTTCAATTAGGTTTCTCTTTGGGTGTAAAGTTACCCATTTCTAGCAATGTTTTGTTCATACTGTCACAAGATAAGCTTTTTATTATTTCCTTTGGTTGTTCTGCAGGATCCAGTGTTTCCCAGAAAGTGACTCAGGTCCAGACAAGGATAAGCATACATGATGGAGGAGGAGTCACCCTGGACTTTTCATATGAGACAAGTTATAATGGTTACTATCTCTTCTGGTACAAGCAGCTTCTTAGTGGAAAGATGGTTTTCCTTATTCGTCAAAATTCTTTCTCTACTGAGAATGGGAGGAGCAGCCAATATTCTGTTGTTTTCCAGAAATCGGCCAAGTCCATCAGCCTTGTCATTTCAGCCTTACACTTAGAAGATTCAGGGACATATTTCTGTGTGCTCTGGGAACTGGCCCACAGTGTTTGAAGTGATGGCACAGGCTGAACAAAAACTGAAGCTCCTTAAGCAGATCCCATCTCAGGAGCCCAGCTGAGAGGCACACCTGCACACGCTGATTAAGCTGAACTGTGGATGTTTCCTTTGTGGTCCATATCAGTGGTGTGTTTCTCAGTAAAACCTCATTCTGTGCAATTTACAGACAGTTATGGTGAGCAGCTTTCTCTTGATACTTTGTCTGGAAAGCATTTAGTTAAAAATAGATCAAAGAGAAGATATGTGGTATTTTCTGCAGTTGGAAATCCTGCACTACAGTAATTTAAAGTGCTAGTATCTCTTTAAATTGGCATCTGCACATACCTCAGATAAGGTATCTGGGAGAGCAAAGAACATACATTCCTTCTGAAAGCTACGCTCAGAAAAGTTGTGCCATCATGAGTGAAGTGTTCAGAGACAGATTTTATAATCTGTTGACCCTGTGAAATACTGGTGGTTCCTGGACTATCACCACAAACCTTTGTCTTTGCATCTGGCACAGAGCCTGAGGTACTGAAGGTTAACTAGACCAGAGATTGGGAAGTACAGTTGCTTGAGCACAGTACCCAGATATGTGGAGGCCTGTGAAAATAATGTAAAACACAGGTAGCAGTTGAAATCTAGAAAGATAATACTCATGCCTACTCAATCTCTTCTATTTTTGGGGAAATTTCAGAAGAATCCATGCCATTCGCCAACAGGCTGGACACATACTTGACCCAAAACAAAGAGAAGCTGTAGAAGTGAGGAGTAGAGAGTTAATGGAAAACAGCGCTGGAACCTCATTGACATCCTGCATGCACGCCTTGGGTCTGATATGTGGCACCTATTTTGAAGACTTCCAGGGTTGCTTTTCCCATGTCCATCTCCCCAAAAAGGGTGACATGGGAAAGGGAACTCTGATAAATGTGTTTCCTGTTATGTTTTTGAAATTTTAATTTTTTTTATATTATGTTTATGCTTTGATCTTTTAAAACCTTCTTTATTATGTCTTCTTTAATGCCTCTACCTCCCTTCCAACACACTTAGGCAGAAAAGAAGGTTAATAGCGACAGGAGAGAGAAATACATTTGAACTCAGTTTCTTGGGGCAATTCCACTCTGCATTGTCAGGATTCCAGCTGACCCATTAAACAACAAACCATCAATCCAGCAAAAGCAACTGCACCTGCATCAGCTGGAACTTTGAATCATTCTCTGGAGAGTTTCTCTAGGAGCAATTTGAAGTGGGAGCTATGAACAGCCAAGTGATACGAAGCACTGCAAAGTAAGCAAAGCAAAGCCACTGGTGTTTTGGGGGGCTACTATTTATCTCACTTAAGAGTCCCTAACAGGATGTTTTCCAACTGGCAAAGTCCATGCTTCTGTATGAAGTAGTGCCTTTTGAAGCAAGCAAACATCATGTTCCCTCACACAAGGCAGCTTCATATCCTACACTTAGGATCAAAACAAGAGCATGTTTACATCCACTACACTCATATGTGTAACTGTTCTGCCAGCATGAATAAATATGTACTGTGTGTAAGTTTTGATGCTCATGGAGATGAGAAGGTGGTATTAGATTCCCTGATATTGGAGATATTGAAGGGAATGTGGTTAACATGTGAATGCCAGGAAATTAATATGAGTCCTCTACAAAAGCAGCATGTGCTTTTAAGTGAATTTACATTCCAGCTCCCCTTTCTAGGTTGGTTACATAAATTGTAAAAACAAAAAAGGTAAATAGCTTCAAGTCCCTAATTAAAAGTCACAGGCTAACTGTCTGTGTTAATAAACAACATGAACTGTCTGTTTCTTTCAGGAAACACCTCTCGTAAACATGAACATCAAAACCAGGCAATCAAAGAGTGGAAATCAGCATGCAAACTAAATGACATCCAAACACAAATGGGAGCAAGAGGCCACTCAAGGATGGTTTGAGTCACAGTACAACTCATCTCCATGGCTAACTACCCTAATCTCCACTCTCCTATGTCTCCTCCTCATTCTCATAATCTTCCTCACCTTTGGCCCATGAATCCTAAATAAGTTTCTGACTTTCATCCAAGGAAGAATAAATACTGTCCAAATAATGATGCTTGGACAAGAATATGCGACATGAAGGGGCCACCCTAGCAAAGCATGAACTATAACTAGACTATCCCAAGACTGGAATAGTTACAAGGAAAAGGGTGGATATAAGATTTCAGGTGGCCTGAGTTCAACAACCTTAACAGTAGCATTGTAGGCTGATGGCAAGAACAAACAGAGCAAGTTAGCATTGTTAGCCAAGCAGAGCACTCCACCTCACCCTGCTTGCTCAGAATTTACTGCCTCTACCTCACCCTGCTCAGAATTTACTGGCCTCTGAAAAAAGGCCACATCCACATATCTTACCTCAAACATTGGCCAGAATCAACTACCTCCAACCCCCAAAAGTCACCTTTGCTAGCCAATCAGTTGTTAACTAACCACTGTTGCTGTGTTCTGCTTCTGTAAAGGGTGTTTAAACCCTCAGCTTTTGCAGGACAGGGTCCTCAACTCTTCTGAATTGATGGATCCTGATGAATCAGTTCAATAAAATTCCTTTGGTTTTGCATTGACTCTGGACTCTGAGTCTCATTGGGCTTCCAGGAATAGAGTCTGACGATCTGAGTCTAACATATACATGGCGCAGAAATTCTCATATCAGAAAAAGTAGATTTGAGACCAAATCTTGTCAGAGAGATATAGCAATATAGTTAGTAAGCATTGTGTGTATGAGTGCATTGACCTTTGGAGCTTCCAGTTTAACAAAATAAATACCAAATGATAAACAATGTCACATGCATCCCTAATCAATAATTATCTGAGACTTCAGTGACTTACTGTGACTTTAGCAAGCCTTCCTAATTAAAACACAGGAAAAACAACAACAACAACAACAATGACTACAAAATAATTTCAGAGCTAAGGAGTCCGTCAAGTCCACCTCTCTGACTTTGGCAGGAGAATTTCATGTAGGCTAGGGACGGCAATATGCACTTAGAGGACTCACTAAATGCAAACAACAAAATCTTGTTAACAAATGTAAAATTCATATTATCTACTCCGAAAAACCAAAGCCTGACCCTTTGTTGGAAGTGAGGGAAGTCAACAAGGGAAACATTTATTTTTGTCATTTAAAGATGTCTTTATTATTTCAAAGATTCATTGACAATGACACAGGTTAAGTGCAGGCAACACCCAGCCTACCTCAAAGATGATGATGGGCCTCCAAGAACTTCCTTATACAGATGATTTCACATATGGCAAACAAGTCACCAGACAAAATAACCTAATTTCCACTACAGAAAGAAGTCTACCTAGAAATAAGCAAGCTTGGTGCAGGCAGAGTTGACAGCAAAACTCTGCCAGGGCAGGATACACAAGACCTCAATAGTTTCTGCTTCCCAACATGTCCGTCAGATATATTCGTCCAGAATCCTGAAGATGTTCCAACATCATAGAGTTTTGAGTGACTGTTCAAGCAACAAATTGTATCTGTTATCTTCTCATTTGGGAAGCAGCTAATCTGCACTCCCTCTATACTTAGGTAATTTATTCTCATGTCTCTGATGGGGCTTAAGACCAGAAAGATTAGTTTTACAATTAAGCTTAGTTGTTTAGGGGATAAGATTTTTTAAGTCTAGATAAGTGTTTTTAGTTGATAATGATGAAATTTGATAGATATTGATTTACACTTAATTTTAGACTCACCAAGATAGGAAAGGTGTTTTCTTCAAGGCCACCAAATACAAATAACTAATACACTATGAATATAACCTATATACTTTCTTATTGTTTCATGGTTCTTCTTGCTGTAGGTAGTTTATTGTATACATGTATAACAATATAAAAGTGTATGTAAAAATATAAATATTTAATAATAAAAAAGAAAATCAATTTGTGCAAAGGCTAAGGCTTTATGGTTTGGAAAATCTTGGTATCTCAAGATTTTAACTTAATAGTCTAATATCCTTTGAGCATGAACTCATAATATCGCCCAAGCAATGTATATTTTTAAATTCTGGGTAAAAATGTGTGGAACTGCTTCAAATGGATCTGCAAGTATAGGTTATTGGTTGTTGTTTGACTCATATAAAGACCTTTGTTCAATTCCCTGTATAGGAAAACCCAGAAGCAGAAAGACTCAAATGGTATATACTCACTTATATCTGCATACTAGCACAAGGGGCATGTCCCATGAAAGCCTTTACTTACCAGGAAATTGGGACAGAGGGGAGAACATCCTATTGGGACTCTAGATGAGAGAAGCATGGGAAAATAGCAAAGTAGAAGGATCCAGAGGGTCCTAGAAACCTACAAGTAGAACATTATGATAGGCAGATTTGGGCCCAGGGGTCCCGCTCAAACTAAGGCACCAGCCAAGGACAATACAGGCGGTAAACTTTAAACCCCTACCCAGATCTAGCCAATGGACAGAACATTCTCCACAGTTGGGTGGAGAGTGGGATATGACTTTCTCACGTACTCTGGTGCCTCATATTTGACTATGTCCCTTGGAGGGGGAGATCTGGTGGCACTCAGAGGAAGGACAGCAGGTTACTGAGAAGAGACTTGATACCCTATGAGCATATACAGGGGGAGGAAGTCCCCCTAAGGAACAGTCATAGGGGAGGGAATAAGGGGAAAATGGGAGGAAGGGAAGAATGGGAGGATACAAGGGATGGGATAACCATTGAGATGTAACAAGAATAAATTAATAAAAAAAATTAAAAAAGAATTATCCTTCTCTTGACACACAATTTCTATTGTTTTCTTAATTTATTACTTATTTTCTAATCTTTCACAGCACACTGATAATCACTTATAATATTTTGACTTGAGGTCTAGAAGTATAGTTAGCACTTTTTTCATTGTAGCACATTTCCGCTGGCTTTTCTTTTTAACTTCTATTTTCTTATAAATTTATTTAGATTATGTCTCGATTGTTATCCCATCATTTCTATCCTCCTGTTCCTCCCTCCTTCGCTTGTGCACCCTATCCCTCTCCCCTAGGTCTATGACAGAAGGGGATCTCCTCCCTCACAATATGGTTAAAGCCTATCAATTTTCATCCTGGTAGTCTGCTTATCCTTTCTCTGATTGCCATCAGGCCTTCCCACCAAGGGGAAGTGGTCAAATATGGGGCACCAGAATTCATGTCAGAGTCAGTCACTGCTCTCCACACAACTGTGGAGAATATACGCACCATTGACTAGATCTGAATGGGGTGCAACGTTTACTGCATGTATTGTCTTTGGTTGGGGCAGTAGGTTGAGCAGAGCCCTCTGGGTCCAGATCTGCCCATCATAATGTTGTTCTTGTGGGTTTCTAGAACCCTCTGGATGCTTCTATTTCCCCATTCTCCCATATTTCGCTCACCTAGAGTCCCAAAAGGAAGTTCCTACATTTATGCTGATCTCCTGGTAAGTGAACACTTTCATGGGACATCCCTTTTGGGCTAGTGTCCAGTTATAAGTGAATATATACCATGTGAGTCTTTTGGGGTCTGAGTTAACTCAGTTCCATCCATTTGCCCATAAATTTCAGGATTTCCTTGTTTTCAATAGCTGAATAGTATTCCATACTGTAAATATACCACAATCTTTATCCATTCTTCAAGTGAGGGACATTTAGGTTATTTCCAGGTCCTGGCTATTATGAATAAGGCTGCTATGAACATCATTGAGCATATGTCCTTGTTGTGTGGTGGAGCATATTCTGGGTATACTCCAATGAGTGGAATAGCTGGGTCTTGAGATAGCCCTATTCCCGTTTTTCTGAAAAAGCACCAGATAGATTTTCAAAGTGTTTGTACTAGTTTGTATTCCCACAAGCAATGAAGAAGTGTTCCTCTTTCTCCACATCCTCGCCAGCATGTGCTGTCATTTGAGTTTTTGATCTTAGCCATTCTGATGGGTGTAAGATGGAATCTCAGAGTTATTTTGACTTGCATTTCTCTGATGACTAATTTCTTTATGTGTTTCTCAGCCATTCGATATTCCTCTGTTGAGAATTCTGTTTAATTCTGAGCCCCATTTCTTAATTGGGTTATTTGGTTTGGTGGTGTTTAATTTCTTGAGCTCTATATATTCTGGAAATTAGACCTTTGTCAGAAGTAGGGTTGTGGAAGATCTTTTACCAGTTTGTACGCTGTTACTTTGTTCTGTAGACAGTGCCTTCTGCCTTACCTAAGCTTCTCAGCCTCATGAGGTCCCATTTATTAATTTTTTACCTTAGAGTCTGGGCTCTTGGAGTTCTGTTTAGGACGTTGTGTCCTGTGCCAATGAGTTCCAGGCTCTTCCTCATATATTCTTCTAACAGATTTAGTGTCTCAGGTTTTATGTTGAGGTATTTAATCCTGTTGGACTTGAGTTTTGTGCATGGTGATAAATATGGACCTCCTTGCATCTTTCTACATGTACACATGCAGCTAGACCAGCACCATTTGTTGAAGATGCTACCCTTTTTCCATTGAATAGATTTGGCTTCTTTGTCAACTATCAAGTGTCAAAATGTGTGTGAATCTATTTCTGGGAGTTCAATTCTATTGCATTGGTCAACCAGCCTGTTTCTATGTCAGTAGCATGCTCTTTTAATTACTATTGCCCTATATTACAGCTTGAGATCGGGTATGGAGATGCCTCTGGAGGATCTTTTATTGTACAGGATTGCTTTAGCTATTTTGGGTTTTTATATGAAATTGAGAATTGAACTTTCAATGTCTTTTAAAACTTGTATAGGTATTTTGATATGATTGCATTGAATCTGTAAATTACCTTTGATAAGATAGCCATTTTTACTTTATTAATTCTCCCTGTCCATGAACAAGGGAGATCGTTCCATCAACTGATGTCTTCTTCAGTCTCCTTCTTCAGTGATTTGAAGTTTTTTGAAACAAGTCTTTCACTTGTTTGCTTAGAGTTATTCCTAAATACTTTATATTGCTTTTGGTTAGTGTGAAGGGTATAGTTTCCCTAACTTCTTTCTCAGCACATTTGTCATTTGTATACAGGAAGGTTACTATTTTTTTAGTTAATCAAAACAACTCTGAGATTATCTGTGTAGGGAAATTGGGGGGGGGGAGGAATGGGAGGATACAAGGGATGGGATAAATATTGAGATGTAACAAGAATAAATAAAAAAAAAGATGGAATCTCAGAGTTGTTTTGATTTTCATTTCCCTGATGACTAAGGAGGTTGAGCATTTCTTTAAGTGTTTCTCAGCCATTTGAAAATCCTCTGTTGAGAATTCTCTGTTTAGTTCTGAGTCCCATTTCTCAATTGGGTTATTTGGTTTGGTGGTGTTTAGCTTCTTGAGTTCTTTATATATTTTGGATATTTGACCTTTTTCAGATGTAGGGTTGGTGAAGATCTTTTCTCAGTCTGTAGGCTGTCACTTTGTCCTCTTGACAGTGTCTCCAGCCTAAGAGAAGCTTCTCAGCCTCATGAGGTCCCATTGATTAATTGTTGACATTAAGCCCTGGGCTGATGGTGCTCTGTTCAGGAAGATATCTCCTGTGCCAATATGTTCCAGGCTCTTCCCCACTTTTTCCTCTAAGTGACTTAGTGTCTCTGGTTTTATGTTGAGGTCTTTAATCCACTTGGATTTGAGTTTTGTGCAAGGTGACAAATATGGGTCCAGTTGCATTTTTTTACACATAGACCTCCAGTTAGACCAGCACCATTTGTTGAAGATGCTATCCTTTTTCCATTGAATGGATTTGGCTTCTTTGTCAAAAATCAAGTGACCATATGTGTGTGGATTCATACCTGGGTCTTCGATTCGATTCCATTGATCAACCAGGCTGTTGCTGTGCCAGTACCATGCTGTTTCAATAACTATTGCTTTATAGTACAGTTTGAGATCAGGTATCGAGATTCCTCTGGAGCACCTTTTATTGTACAAGATTGTTTTAGCTATTCTGGGTTTTTTGTTTTTCCATATGAAGTTCAGAATTGAAATTTCAATGTCTTTAAGAAATTGTGTAGGTATTTTGATAGGGATTGCATTGAATCTGTAGATTGCTTTTGGTATGATGGCCATTTTTACTATGTTAATTCTCCCAAACCATGAGCAAGAAAGATCATTCCATCTACTCAGGTCATCTTCAATTTCTTTCTTCAGAGTTTTGAAATTTTTTTCAAACAAGTCCTTCACTTGCTTAGTTCGAGTGAGTCCTAGATATTTCATATTGCTTGTGGCTAATGTGAAGGGTGTGGTTTTCCTAATTTCTTCCTCTGCAAGCTTGTCATTTGTGTATAGGAAGGCTACAGACTTTTTTGAGTTAATTTTGTATCCAGCCAATTTGCTGAAGGTGTTTATCAGCTGTAGGAGTTCTCTGGTGGAATTTTGAGGGTCACTTATGTACACTATCATATCATCTGCAAACAGGGATAATTTGACTTCCTTCTTTCCCATTTGGATCCTTTTGATCTCCTTTTGTTGTCTTATTGCTCTGGCTAGAACTTCAAGTACTATATTGAAGCAATATGGAGAGAATGGGCAGCCTTGCCTTGTTCCCAATTTTAGAGGAATTTCCTTGAGTATCTCACCATTTTCTTTGATTTTGGCTATTGGCTTGCTGTATATAGTCTTTATTATGTTGAGGAAAGTGCCTTGTATCCCCGATCTCTCTAAAACTTTAAATATGAATGGGTGTTGGATTTTACGGATGATCATGTGGTTTTTTATTTTCAGTTTGTTTTTATGGTGGATTACATTGATGGATTTCCGTATATTAAACCATCCCTGCATGCCTGGAATGAAGCCTACTTGTTCATTATGAATGATATCTTTGATGTGTTCTTGTATTCGTTTTGCAAGTATTTTATTTAGTATTTTTGCATTGATGTTCATAAGAGAAATTGGTCTGAATTTCTCTTTCTTTGTTGAGTCTTTGTGAGGTTTAGGTATCAATGTGACTATGGCCTCATAGAATGAATTTGGTAATATTCCATCCATTTCTATCTTTTGGAGTAGCTTGAAGAGTATCGGTATTAGCTCACCCTTGATGGTCTGGTAGAATTCTGCACTGAAACCATCTGGCCCTGGGCTTTTTTTTGGTTGGGAGACTATCAATGATTGTTTCTGTTTCTGTAGGGGAAATGGGACTATTTAGCTTGTTTATCTGTGCTTTACTCAACTTTGCCAAAAGAAATTGATCAAGAAAATCGTCCATTTCCTTTAGATTTTCAAATTTTGTGGCATATATGCCTTCAAAATAGGATCTTATGAATTTTTTGTATTTCTTCAGTGTCTGTTGTTATGTCTCCTTTTTCGTTTCTGATTTTGTTGATTTCAATACTGTCTCTCTGCCTTTTAGTTAGTGTGGCTAATGGTCTGTCTATCTTGTTGATTTTCTCAAAGAGCCAGCTCTTGGTTTTGTTGATTCTTTGGACTGTTTTCTTAGTTTCTAATTTGTTAAGTTCACCCCTGAGTTTGATTATTTCCAGATGTCTACTCCTTTTGGGTGTTTCTGCTTCTTTTTTTTCTAGGGCTTGCAGTTGTGTCATTAAGATGCTTCTGTGCGATGTTTCCAATTTCTTTTTAAAGGCACTTAGTGCTATGAATTTTCCTCTTAGCACTGCTTTCAATGTATCCCACAAATTTGAGTATGTTGTTCCTTCATTTTCATTGAATTTCAGAAACTCCTTGATTTCTTTCTTTATTTCTTCCCTGACCCAGGTGTCATTTAGCAGAGAGTTGTTTAGTTTACATGTACATGTAGGCTTTTCCTTATTTCTGTTGTTGTTGAATTGCAGCCGAAGAGCATGGTGATCTGATAGGATACAAGGTATTATTTCAATCCTCTTGTATCTATTGAGGCTTGTTTTGTGACCTATGATGTGATCAGTTTTGGAGAAGGTTCCATGGGATGCTGAGAAGAAGGTATATTCTTTCTTGTTTGGGTGAAAGGTTCAATAGATATCTGATAGATCCATTTGACCCATGGCATTGGTTAATGATGTTGTTTCTTGGCTTAGTTTCGGTTTCAATGACTTATCCTTCAGTGCGAGTGGGGTTTAGAAATCCCCCACTCTTATTGTGGGGGATCGATGTGTGGTTTAAGCTTTTTTAGCAGATCTTTTACAAATATGGGTGCCCATGTATCGGGAGCATAGATGTTCAGAATTGAGATGGCATCTTGGTTGACTTTACCTTTGATGAGTATGAAGTGTCCATCCTCATCCCTTTTGATTCCATTTGGTTGAAAGTTTATTTTGTTCGATACTAAAACGGGTATGCCTGTTTGCTTCTTGTGAGCATTTGTTTGGAATATTTTTCCAACCTTTTACCCTGAGGTAATGCCTACCATTATGGGTGAGATGTGTTTCTTGAATGCAGAAGAATGTTGGATCTTGTTTATGCACCCGTTCAGTTAGTCTGTGTCTTTTATTGGAGAATTGAGACATTGATGTTGAAAGATATTATTGACCAGTGACTGTTAAGAGTCTTAATTTTGATGTTGTTTCCCATCGAGCGTTTGTGTAGTTGTGTTTTTGCCATGTTATAGTTATCTATTTCCTGAGCAGTTTTGGCTGTAGCTTGACCCTTTGGGATGTAGTGTTCCTTCTAGTACCTTCTGTAAAGCTGGATTTGTGGATAGGTAGTGTTTGAATTTGTTCTTGTCAGGGAATATTTTGTTTTCTCCATCAATGGTTATTGATAGTTTTTCTGGGTAAAGTAGTCTGGCCTGGCATCTGTGGTCTCTTAGGGTGTGCAGGATCTCTGTCCAGGCCCTTCTGGCTTTTTTGGTCTCTGCTGAGAAGTCGGGTGTAATTCTGATAGGTTTGCCATTAAATGTTTTTGGCCCTTTTCCCTTGCAGCTTTTAATATTTTTTCTTTGTTTCCGTATGTTTTGTGTTTTGATTATTATGTGATGGGCAGTTTTTCTTTTCTGGTCAATTCTGTTTGGTGTTCTGTAGGCCTCTTGTATATTTATAGGCATCTCTTTCTTTAGTTGGGGAAATTTTCTTCTATGATTTTATTGAGACTAGTTTCTGGGCCTTGGAGACTGATATCTTCTCTTTCTTCAATGCCTATTATCCTCAAATTTCTTCTTTTCATGGTGTCCTTAATTTCTGGGATGTTTTGTTTCAGGAGTTTTACAGATTTCGCATTTTCCTTAATGGTTGATTCAATATCTGTGATTGTATCTTCTAGCCCTGAGATTCGTTCTTCCATCTCTTGGATTCTGTTAGAAAAGCTCACCTCTGTGTTGCTCGCCTTCTTCTCTGAGGTCTCACGCTCTCGTTTTTCTTCTGTCTGTGTGTTTATCATTGAATCCATTTTTATCTTCAGATCTTGAACTGATTATGTTATTTCTTTCATCTGGTTGTTTGCATTTTCCTGAAAATTTTCCAGTTTCACTCTTTGTGCTTCTTTTATGTCTCTCACCTGTTTGTCTGCATCCTCCTGCATTTGATTATGAATTTTATTTGTTTCCTCCATTAATATCCTTATTACTAAGGATTTGAGGTCATTTTCTTGTATTTATGTTGTATTTGAGTTCTCTGGGTTGTTTTCTTTGGGATAGCTGGAACTGGAGATGCCATGTTGTTTTGGTTTTTTTTTTAATGTATGCTTTTATGCTGTCCTTTAGACATCTTTGTTGATTTCAATACTGTCTCTCTGCCTTTTAGTTAGTTTGGCTAATGGTCTGTCTATCTTGTTGATTTTCTCAAAGAACCAGCTTTTGGTTTTGTTGATTATTTGGACTGTTTTCTTAGTTTCTAATTTGTTAATTTCAGCCCTGAGTTTGATTATTTCCAGGTGTCTACTCCTCTTGGGTGTTTCTGCTTCTTTATTTCTGGGGCTTCCAGTTGTGTCGTTAAGATGCTTATGTGCGGTGTTTCCAATTTCTTTTTAAAGGCACTTAGGGCTATGAATTTTCCTTTTAGCACTGCTTTCAATGTATCCCACAAATTTGGGTATGTTGTTTCTTCATTTTCATTGAATTTCAGAAAATCCTTGATTTCTTTCTTTATTTCTTCCCTGACCCAGGTGTCATTTAGCAGAGAGCTGTTTAGTTTCCATGTACGTGTAGGCTTTTTGTTATTTCTGTTGTTGTTGAATTGCAGCCTAAGAGCATGGTGATCTGATAGGATACAAGATATTATTTCAATCCCCTTGTATCTATTGAGGCTTGCTTTGTGACCTACAATGTGATCAGTTTTGGAGAAGATTCCATGGCGTGCAGAGAAGAAGGTATATTCTTTCTTGTTTGGGTGAAAGGTTCTATAGATATCTGTTAGATCCATTTGACCCATGGCATTGGTTAATGATGTTATTTCTCTGCTTAGTTTCGGTTTCAATGACTTATCCTTCCGTGAGAGTGGGGTGTTGAAGTCTCCCACTATTATTGTGTGGAGATCGATGTGTGGTTTAAGCTTTTTTAGCAGATCTTTTACAAATTTGTGTGCCCTTGTATTTGGAGCATAGATGTTCAGAATTGTGATGTCATCTTGGTTCACTTTACCTTTGATGAGTATGACGTGTCTTTCCTCATCCCTTTTGATTAATTTTGGTTGAAAGTCTATTTTCTTCGATATTAAAATGGCTACGCCTGCTTGCTTCTTGTGACCATTTGCTTGGAATATTTTTTCCAACCTTTTACGCTGAGGTAATGCTTATTGTTATCGGTGAGATGTATTTCTTGAATGCAGAAGAATGTTGAATGTTGTTTATGCACCCATTCAGTTAGTCTGTGTCTTTTTATTGGAAAATAGGGACCATTGATGCTGAGAGATATTAATGACCAGTGACTGTTAAGAGTCTTAATTTTGATATTGTTTCCAGTCAAGCATTTGTGTAGTTGTGTTTTTGCCATAGTATAGCTATCTATTTCCTGAATAGTTTTGGTTGTAGCTTGACCCTTTGGGGTGGAGTTTTCTTTCTAGTACCTTCTGTAAAGCTGAATTTGTGTATAGGTACTGTTTGAATTTGTTTTTGTCATGGAATATTTTGTTTTCTCCATCAATGGTTATTGATAGTTTTTCTGGGTAAAGTAGTCTGGCCTGGCATCTGTGGTCTCTTAGGGTGTGCAGGATCTCTGTCCAGGCCCTTCTGGCTTTTATGGTCTCTGCTGAGATGTCGGGTGTAATTCTGATAGGTTTACCATTAAATGTTATTTGGCCCTTTTCCCTTGCAGCTTTTAATATTTTTTCTTTGTTCTGCATGTTTTGTGTTTTGATTATTATGGCGGGCAGTTTTTCTTTTCTGGTCAATTCTATTTGGTGTTCTGTAGGCCTCTTGTATGATTATAGGCATCTCTTTCTTTAGATTGGGGAAATTTTCTTCTATGATTTTGTTGAGAATAGTTTCTGGGCCTTGGAGACTGATATCTTCTCTTTCTTCAATGCCTATTATCCTCAAATTTTTTCTTTTCATTGTGTCCTTAAATTTTTGGATGTTTTGTGTCAGGAGTTTTCCAGATTTGGCATTTCCTTTAAGGGGTGATTCAATATCTGTGATTGTATCTTCTAGCCCTGAGATTCGTTCTTCCATCTCTTGGATTCTGTTAGAAAAGCTCACCTCTGTATGCTCGCCTTCTCCTCTGAGGTCTCACGATCTCGTTTTTCTTCTGTCTGTGTGTTTTTCATTTAATTCATTTTAATTTTCAGATCTTGAACTGACTTTTTGATTTCTTTCATCTGATTGTTTTTATATTCCTGAGTTTCTTCCATTGCCTCTTTATAGGTCTTCAGCACTTGAACCATTTTATTTATTTCTTTGATCTGGTTGTTTGCATTTTCCTGCAATTTTTCTAGTTCCACTCTATGTACTTCTTTTATTTCTCTCACCTGTTTGTCTGTGTCTTCCTGCATTTGGTTACGAATTTTATTTGTTTCCTCCATTATCATCCTGATTACTAAGGATTTGAGGTCATTTTCTTGTATTCCTGTTGTATTTGAGTTCTCTGGGTTGTTTTCTTTGGGATAGCTGGAAACTGGAGATGCCATGTTGTTTTGGAGTTATTTGCCTATGTTTTTTCTCTGTCCTTTAGACATCTTGCTGTCTTTGTTTTTTTGGGGGGGGGTAGCTTCCAGAGTTGGATGGAGGGAGTCTGATGATAGATTCACTTCTTTTCTCATGATTTCCCTAAACTGGGAGCTCCAATGCTTCACTGGTGTTCATGTTGGGAGGTTAGCCTTGGTGTTTTGGACTCACACAGCCATTGATCCTCAGCTCCCCTGTGCTGTGTGTCCTGCACTCTTTTCTGGGTCTCTGAATGAGCATTGGGTCAGGCCAAGGTATCCATAGCCTCTGTGTCCCCTGCCAAATCCAACCGGGAACAGTGGGCCCGAACCATGGGCCGAACTCAGCTTGATTCTCAGGGCCTGAACCGTCTGCCAAGCTCAGCTAGGGATTCTGGGCCCAAAATGCACACGGGGTTCAGCCAGAATTTTTGGGCTTGGACTACACCCCAAGCTCAGCTAGGGCCTTTTGGCCCAAAGTGCGTGCTATGGTCAGTTATTGACTCATTGCCCGAACTGTCTGCGAAGCTCAGCCAGGATTTCTGGATTCAAACTGCAAACTGTGTCCAACCAGAGTCTTAGAGCAGGTGGAACTGAGTTCTCCTCCCAGCCTGTGTCACAGCAATAGAACTGCGGCTGCACCAATCTAGGGCCTCCAGTTGAGCTGAGTGCTCCACCCAGCCTGCGTCACAGCAGGAGAACTGCGGCTGTGCTGAGCTAGCGCCACTGGTGGACCTGAGCAGTCCGCCCAGCCTATGTCATAGCAGGAGAAGTGCAGCTGTGCTGAGCCAGTGCCTCTGGTGGAACCAAGCACTCTGCCCAGACAGTGTCACTGCAGGGGAGCTGCTGCTGAGCTGAGGTGGTGACTAGGGTGGAACTGAGTGCTCCGCCCAGCCTTAGCCACAGCAGGGGAGCTGTGGCTGCGCTGAGTTAGTGCCTCAGGCAGAATTGCTTGCTGAGCTGAGCCAGAACCTGGGACTCTGGGGCCGACCTGTCCGCTGAGTCCAGTCTTGGTCCCAAGGCACCACGAGACCCAAATCATGCCCAGAGTCCCCTCTCCCGCAGTATCTCCCACCTGCCACCACACCAATCGCCTTCATCGGAAGGCTCTGATCTTCAAACCTCAGCCACCGCCACTGCTGACACTGGTGCCACTGGTGCCACTGCTGCTGCTGCCTCTGTTGCTGCCGCCTCTGCTGCTGCTGCCTCTACCGCTGCTGCTCTGATCTGAGAAAATCCATGCTCCTTGCGTGTGCAGGAGCATGCAGTTCCTCCGTACCCTGGTCCCTCCGAACCGTGGAGCACTCCTGCTGCTGTGGTGTGGGGACCTCAGGGTTCCTGGCTCAGAAATCTGTGCAATTCCATGAATTGTTCGCTGGAGCCTCCAAACACAGTCCACATTGCTCGCCACCATCTTGGATCCTCGATATGTTTTCCTTTATATGTGATCTGTGTTTTTCCTCCTGCAGTTTTCAACACACTTTCTTTTCTAGGTATGTTTACTCTTTTAACTATTGTATGCCATGGGCATTACTAATTTCATTTTGTCTATTTGGTGTTCTGCATGTTCATATATAAATCTTTAGATGCTTTATTTTCTATATCTGTGAAGGATGCTGTGGGGGTTTGATTGGGGTTTCATTGAATTTTTAAAGTACTTTTAGAACAATGGTCATTTTCACAATATTAGTTCTACTAATCCATGATGATCAGAGAATTTTCCATTTTCTAGTGTTTTGTGCTGCCCAGTTCTTCAGAGATTTAATGTTTTTCTTGTACAAGTATTTAGGCTCCTTGGATAGGTTTATTCCTAGATATTTTAAATTTTGAAGTTATAATGAATGAAAATATGTGTATAATCCCTTTCTCAGCATGTTTGTTGGTGGTATATAGTAAAACTATTGATGCTTGTAAGTATATCATGTGCTCTATCATGTTGCTGAACTTGTTGATGATTTCTAACATTTTCTTGCAGGATTTTGAATATCTCTTATGTATAATATCACATCATCTGTTAATTTGATTTATTTGTTTATGTTTGAATCCTTTTGACATCAATCTCTTGTCTTGTTGCTCAAGTCTCATGGTAGCCTACTCTATAGACAAATAACTGCAAAAAATTAATGGAGAGAGGAAGAATTAGTCATCTCTGAGGATAATTGCCCCAGTTAGCTATCTAAAGAAAGTGTTTACCCTAAAATTATATACATATAAGCAACATTAACAAGACATAACTGATTGTATTTATACACATATGCAACTTTAATAGTTAAAGAGAGACAGACTATGGGTTTGTGAGGGAGTGAAGAGGGAAATATAAAAGGGGCTGGAAGAAAGAATGAGAAAGAAAAATTAATGAAATTATACTTTAATTTTAAAAATATATCTTGAAAAAAAGAAAAAACTGTCCTAAATTGTTGTGAGTGACTTGAAGCTAACTTCCTTACTTTGTCTTTTTAATGTTTAATTTAGTTAGACCTACAAACTAACAACTGACAAATGCTTCACTGCAAGGCCTGTGACACAGGATGTGGATGGAGCTCCTGGCCCCCTAGCAGGTGTGAGGACAGCCTGCAGGTGCTCGTGTGCACTTGCTGCACAAACATACATGGCTGAGTCTCCAGGCTGAATGTCTGTGATGTGCAGGGAGAAGTTTTTGGCTTTCTTATCCGTTAAAACTACAAGTCTTTGGTTCTGCCTTCTTTCCATATTTGAACAAATGTCCATGAGGAGCTTAGGACCCTTCCCATGTTCTTTCTTATACCAAGAGAAGTAGCTTGAGGCACTTTCTGTGCAAGTGCAGTTGATGGCAGCACAGGCTCCCTCCTGGAATCTCAGGGAGGAAGGATACTGCTCCACATGCTCCCCTTGACTTATCCCTGTGCAGAAAGACAGAAAGGAAGGAGAAAGGTTGTCAGGTCATCACTTTCCAGAATTCTATTTTTCTAAAGTAACTAGGAAAATATGAATAAAATATAGTTTGTACTAGGTGTCTCAGAAATGCCCACTGATTATTCTGTGGCCCAAAAATATTAACTCACCATCCAGCTGCAGGCACAGAAACATGAACACAGTAGGGACATGTATCTTCATTGTTCTTCCCAATTAAATTAAAATCCAGTGTAGATTGTGATGACTTGCAGGTGAGCTATCGCTATCAGGGTGTTGTTCTTTCTCAGCAACAATTCTAGCTCTTGAGTCTTTCCCTCAGCCATTCACAAGAAGACTCTGCTTCTGCTCTAATCCTGCATAATCAGCATACAAGGAAGTGAATTCTCTGCATATTCCCAAACAGTTGAGATCTATTGCCACCTTGGGGTTTCCTTTCTAGTCAGCCAGGACTCTATAGTTAAGTGCTCTCAGAATCTATGAGGGACTCAGACACACTAAACAACATGTCTTATCAAGTGGGTTCTAGTACTAAGAGATCAAGAATGGTATTTGTACACAAGAGGGAGGCTGTTTCTTATCTTTAACTATAACATATCATATACATTATGTTTCATATGCAAGTATATATATATTTAATGTTTTCACATATAAATGTAGGTGTGATGTGTTCATATATACAGGGGTGTTTAACAAACATTTCTTATATCAGGGACTATATTTACTAATTCACTCCCATTTGGCAGGTGTCTGAGATTATTCATCAAGTAACTCTTCCATTTTTTGGACACAGATAATTAGATCAATATTTGTCCTTGAAACTAATGGCACTCATAAAAAGGCTTTTCTGGCTCTGCTGTGGACATTCAGTTGCAAAAGGAAAATGCTCTTTCTATTTCAGTAAGTTCTTGTTGACAATATAGATATGATTTTATGCTTGGATCCTACCTTGTAGAATGGCCATCCTGGAATCAAATATACACATAACTATTCTTAGAAAAGTTATCAGAAGTTATTTGGTATTGAGAATGGCACCACCCATTTCCCTCACTATCACAGAATCCTGTGTTGATAGAATGAATTACTGATGGAACAGCAGTGGTAAGTACCCTGGAGAATCTGTCAGACCTTACAAGAAACCCAGATTTTCTCCTTCTTGACAATCTTCCAAAACATGCCCACTTCTAGCCCACTTCCTTTCACTGAAGTCAGCTGTGAATACCTACAAACAGTGCCTATTTGGGAAGCCACTGTTCACACAGGCTTGGAAATCAGACAGGCCATCTTCACTGTCCTTCCTGCCCTCCATTTCAATTCCCAGGTACCATCACCAACCATGTAACAAACCACCTGCATGACCTGTTCTCAGTCTTTCTCCATATACTGAGACTCAGGTGAACCTTACTGCATTTCCTCCTCTTCTTCATCCACACTCCTCTGTGTCAAAGGCCAAGAGAGATATTTAAACTGGGAGCCTGGGGGCCACTCCTGCCTGAAAAGCAGGTAGTCCATCTTCAATCACCTTCATGTCCTACATTGAAATGTCCTAGTTTCACCACCAGCCCTGTAGGAGACCATTTGCAGGGTCCTGTCCTTCCTCTCTGCTTCACACAGAGACTCCACTAAACTTTGCAGAGGACCCAGCTTCCCCCATTCCTGTGGATCCTCACAGCACCCCCTCTAGTACATTGCCTTTCAATCCTGTCACCTTCTATTGCAGAAAACCACTTACTGGCCCCAATGACCACACTTACAGAGACTCAAGCAGGTAATTCACTCTATCCTTCCTGTGCTCCATTATCATCTCTCCATTCTGATCCTCAGCCTGGGAACAGCCTGTTTGCAGTTCCCCTTTTTTTACTCCATTTTCTGGACACTACGACTCTTGGTTCAGACAGAGGGTCCATAGCCCTTTAGTTCCCATCTCCACACATAACTCTTTGTTTTACTGTAACCTACTTGCAGGATCCTATCTTTACACCACACTTTCACCTCCTTATGGATGCCATCTTTAGGTGTGAACAGGGTTGACTTAGCATGTTAATGAACTCTCTTTCAGCCTTTTTTTTTACTCGTCTACATCTATTCCTTTCTATCACATAGTAAACCATAAATGCATTCCCTACCAGGCAATCAATAACAATCACACTTCACAAAGATCTAGGAAACTCAACAGAAACTAAGGAAAGATATACCAACAAAATAGTGACAATACCAAACATCAGTATATCGAACCAGAATCATCCTAGCTCCAGGCTAGTATAAAAACACAATCTTTAATAGGCAAGACCCCATATCTCCACCAGAACACAGGAGCCTTAATATAATAGACTCTAAAAATGAAATACAGCTGAACCACAATAAAAAGATATCAAAATAGATATTATGAATTTTTCCAAGGACACTAAAGAAGATATCAATAAATATCTTAATGTAGTCTGTGGAAATACAAACCGTGGGATGGAAGACAGTTCAGGACAGTAAAGCAGAAATAGAAAAACTGAAGAAAACCCAAAAAAAGATAAAACTGGAAATGAAAAATATAGGTAGTCAAACCAAAGCCTCAGAGATAAACTTTACCAATAGATTACAAGACATGGAAGAGGGAATATCAGGTGTTAAAAACAAGATAGAAGAAATGGACACATCAGGCAAGAAAATATTAAATCTAAGAAAATCCTGGGGAAAATATCTAGTAAACATGGGACACCAAGAAAAGATTGAATTTGCAATTAATATAGATAAATGAAGAAGAAAAAATCTAGGCCAAAGGTACAAAAATACTTTCAACAAAATCATAGAAGATAATTTCTCTAACCTAAAAAAGGAGATATCTATGAAGATAGAAGAAACATACAGAACACCAAATAGACTGGACTAGAAACAAAATTCTCTGATGATATATAATAATATAGAACAAAGGAAGAATATTGAAAGCTGCAAGGGAATAAGATTAAGTAATTATGAAGGAATATATATTATAATAATAACTGAAAACTCAGTGGACACCATAAAAGCCAGAAGAGGCTGGACAGATGTTACTCAAATTTTGAGAGGAAGATGCCAGCCTATACTATTAAAACTATGAAAACTACCAATCACAGTTGATGAGGAAGCAAAAATATTTTATGATAAAAGCAAAGTTAAGCAATAATCATCTACCAGTCCATCTCTATAGAAGATGACAGAAGAAAATCTGAGGGGGAAAATCACACCCCAAAAACCATAAAGAACAAATAATCCCAGACTAACAAAACATAAGATGGAGGGGATGGAAGAGAAATGCACCCAATAGCAACAAATTAAAAGAATCAATGAACACTGCTCGCTGATAACTTTCAATTTTAATGGCCTAAATTCCCCAAGAAGAAAGACTAATAGATTAAATTAAAAAACAGGATACATGAAGATTAAAAAAAACAACAGAAAGTGTATAATTTGATGGAAAATGAACAACTTATTACTACTTGTAACTTCATATCATTCCACAAAACACACACAAGGACTATTGTCTCATTCTTTTATGAGTACATGATTATCCTTACATCTCAACCACACAAAGATCCACCAAAAAAAGAATAAAGTACAAACTAATGTATTTTATCAACATAGGTGCAAAAATTCTCAAAAAAAAAATACTTGCTAACTGAATACGAAACACATATAAAAATCTCCCAGCATGATAAATTATGTTTCATCCAAGAGAAACAGGTATTTATGGATGTATAATGTAATCCTATCATGTAAATAGACCTAGTGAAAGAAAAACCCACATGATTATCTCATTGGAATCAGAAAAGGCTAGAGATATAAAGGCATACCTCAACACAACAAAGGATCAATATACAGCAAGCCCACAGCCAAAACCAACCTTAATGGAGAGAAATTCAAGGGATTTCAACTAAAATAAGGAGCCAGACAAGGTTGTCCACTTCTTTCACACATATTCAATTTAGTACTTGAAGTCTTAGCTAAAGTAATAAGAGACCTGAATGAGATCAAAAGACAGAAATAGGAAAAAGAAGAAATCAAATATCTTTATTTGAAGATGATATGATTTTATATCTTAAATACTCCACTTGAAGCTTCTACAGCAGATAACACTTGCAGCAATGTAGTAGGATACGAAATTAACATGTAAAATACAGTAGACTTCTATTTGGTAATGACAAACACACTGTGAAAGAAATCAGAAAAACAGCCCCTATCACAATAGCCTCAAAAATAATAAAAATATTTCTGAAAAAATAATAACCATGAAAGTGAAAAAGTTGTATAAGAAAAATCTTAGAACGCAAAGGATTGAGATAGATGATATCAGAAAATGAAAAGACCTCTCATGTTCATGGGTTGGTAAGATGAATCTAATTGGAGTAGCCATCCTCCAAAACCTATTAAAAGATTCAATGCCATCTCTGTCAAAACCTCAATGCAATTCTTCACAGAAATAGTTAACAAAAAACAAAAAAATCCTTCCACTTCATATAGAAGCACAAAAATACACAGGGTAGCTAAAACAACAATGAATAATAAAATAACTGCTTGAGGCATAACCACTCCAGACTTCACGTTTTAATACAGTGTTGTAGTCCAAAAAACAAACATGATGTTGGCATAAAAAACAGACATGCTGATCAATGGAATAGAACTGAATACCCAGACCCAAGTCCACATATCTATGAACATCTCATTTGATAAAGAATCCATAAATACACAGAAGAAAAAAGACAGCATTGTCAGCAAATGGTGCTGGTTACATTGAATGTCTACATGCAAAAGAATGCAAATACAATAATTTTTATCACCCTGTAGAAAACTCAAGTCCAAATGTATCAAAGGTCTCAACATACATCCACATATTCTGCATCTAATAAAAAAGGAAATATAGAATTTTCTCGAACAGTGGCACAGGAAAAGATTTTCTGAACAGGACACCAGTAGCACAGGAACCACAAACAACAATAGAAAAGTAGATCTTCATGAAACTGAAGAGTTTATGTATGGACAAAAGACATCATCATTTGAAGAAAGCAGTTATTTCAGAAGGGAAAAGTATCATTACCAATTATGTATCTGTTACAGGGATAATATAAAAAATATATAAGGAACTAAAAAGACTGTAAACATCAAGAAAATAAATAACCCTATTAAATAGTAGATACAGATCTAAATAGAGAGTTCTCAAAAGATGAAACACAAATGGCTATGAAACACTGAAAGAAGTGTTCAACATCTTCAGTCATCAAATAAACGCAAATTAATATCACTCTTGAGATGTCATCTTACACTTGTCAGAATTGCCAAAGTCAATAAAAACTAACAACATCGTATGCTGGTAATAATGTAGTATAAGGCAAAGCTAGTCCATTGCTAAGAGAGTGCAAACTTTAATAGCCACTAAGGAAACAAATGTGGTGGTTCTTCAGGAAGATGGGATGAGATTTATCTCAAGAGTCACTCATACCACTTTTGGCCATATATTTATAGGACTCCATGTCTTACTATAGAGTCCCTTTAGTGATAATGGGCAGAAACTGGAAATAGCTTTGATACCAACCAAGAGATGACTAAATAATGAAAATATGGTACATTTACACAGTTAAATATTACTCAGTTATTAAATCATGAAGTTCACAAATAATTGTCCAAAAAGTTAAAAAGTATGTACTCTCTTATATGTGGTTATTAGCTTTTAAGCCTTCAATAGACTTGCCACAATCTTTATACCTACAGAAGTTAGGAACAGACTGAGGAACTAGAGGAGAAAGAAGAACTTCTTGGATAGGGGAAAATAGAGTAAAAAGTTAAAGAGACATACATGGTGGAGGTGGAACAGGATGATCAAACCAGAAAGTAGGAGGGAGGAGAGACAAATGAGGAAATATGGAGAGAGCAACTAAGTTCCCTCTGGGAGGTCATATTGAAACCTACTATAGTAGAAGCTTCTTAATATATACATACTTGTGTGTATGTATATGTCTGTATGTATATATCTGAAAGAAATCTAAATGGCATCACCAAATAACAGGGAGACAAAAACCCAACTAGACATCTCTTACCAACAAACGAAACCATCAGTGCCAAGAAATCTAATCATCTAGCTGAGTTAGTGGACAAAGGCACTCCATGGAAGACCCAAACAACTTGGGCTAATGCAGGGCTATTGGTTGCTCTGCACTAACAAATTGTAAGGCACTGTTCTTGAAGGCAAAGCCTACACATCCTTTTGAACATTGAGAATTTGAGCTGGTGCCTAACTAGAGATTTCATCCTTTTGGATTAGTGTTCATGGTACAGGAAGGTAGTCTGAATATTATGAGAAAAGAAAGATAAACAGTAAACCAACTATGAATCCTTTGATCTACAATGAAACATTAGAGTGATAATGGCACAAATGACATTGGAGTTACCCGCCACTCTGAATGGACTTAAGACTCACTCCATGCCTGATACTGCTCCAGTATCCAAGAACCCGAGACTAGAGAGGCTATGGCCCTAGAGAAAAAAAACAAATAGTATTGATCTCAAAAATATAGGTAGCAATATAATAACTTCCAGTGACTTTCTGCTATAGCTGTAGCTCAATATTTGGTTCAGCCACCACCATTTGCAGTAGGTGGGAACAAACACAGAAACTCACAACTCCACAACTAGAAAACATGCAAAGAATGAGAGCCCTTCAGCACACAGTCCTAAATAGAATGTCTCCATGAGTTCTTCACTCAGGGCTCACGGAGTTTTGCAAAAGAAGAATCAGGAAGATTGTAAGATCCACTGGGAATGGAAGGTACTAAAGAAATAATGCCCTCCAGACACAATGAAACTGGCTCACATACAGACTCATGGAGATGATGGTGTCATCCAATGGTATTTTTAGAGGGTTTTCTTTTCATCTCATAATGGTTTACCTGGGCATTATTTACCATATTGGTCACTTGTTTATGTATTATAGCTTCAAATTTTGTGTTTGTATATATTTGTGTGTGTGCACATATGACTGCATGTATACATGTATGCTTCTCATACTTTTTATGTTTTTTTCTGGTCATACGTTTTGTTCTATTCAGGTTTGTTTGTTTATTTTCTGCTTGTTTTTCTGAGAAAATGGGAAGATGATGTGGTGTAAAATGGGTTGGGAGGTAGGAAGGATCTGGTAGGAGATGAGGGAGGAGAAACTGTGATCACCCAAAAGCAATGGTGCAGCCCGAACCTCTCTTGCTCAAAGTGTTCATGTTTAAACAGAGTGGAGCTCATGATTCTTATTTTCAAACAGATAGGATTGTGTCCTTTCCAGGCCCAACATGCAGAGCTGAAAATGGCTAATTTTCCATGAGGTGATTGTTTCTGCAGGAATGAAGTGAAGACACAATGCTAAAAAAGGAAATTGGGAAACCAGGTTTCTTCCTGTTCACATTCATTTATTATCTATTCATTTTATAATGGCATTTTGCCCATAGTTCCTGTCTTATAATGGGAATTTTACGAGTTTTTCTGGCTTTGACATTCTTTTACTCAACACAGAAAACCCTATAGACAGCAGGGTCGGGTGTACAGTGTAGTGGGACCCGGGCAACCCAAGACCACTCACATTCTCAAGCATCTAGCATGCCCACCATTTCCATGGGCCCTGGAGAAAGGATTTTGCCTGGATTTTCATACAACCTCTAACATAGTTGGATTAGCAGTGGATCATGGGGAGATTAAACATAGAGTCAAATAAAATAAAATTGGACTTGGCTAAATACAGTGATCATAAGTGGTGAGATAAGGTGATGGACTGGGCAGCCTAGGCAGAGATAGGCAAGATGCTCCTGTATGAGACTCTATTTGATCAATAATCGAACACACCTCTCTTGTAAGAAACACGTGCACCCTGAGACTTGAAGGACCTGAGAATGGCTGATGGCTTATTAATATATAATGCAAAAGTCACACTGACAGTCTGATATTGATGGATTTCTGGAGATATAGGTACTCTCTTTCCAGAGGTAACTGGAAGGCTCAAATTTTCAACAGAGGAAGTGATAAAGGTTGTGAGACATGATAATATAAACCAAAAATTTGTTTCTCTCTCCAGATGTGGAAAAGGGGGTTAGATTATTATAAAATGTAACAGGGTTTGTACTGAGAGAAAATTAGGTTAAAGACTAAAAGATCAGCACTGTAATTTACATAAAAATATCAAGGCAGTGAGTTGTGTCACCTAGCAGCTGCCATTCCTTGGCTTGTTCAGGAAGAGGTCCTGTGGCCTGAGTGTGTGAGGAAAGCCCTAGGAAAAGAGAGGGTGGGCCAGGGTTGAACCAGGAGTGATAGCTGCTGCAGATGAGTGACCAGCTTCTTTGCAAGGCCCAGTTTAGGAGGTGAAAAACAGTGAAAGAGCTCAATATTCCACCTAATATAATCTGGAAAGAATTAATCAATGTTGATCCAGGTGACCTGCCACTTCAAGAAGAGTTGGCATATAATTTATTCATTGTCTCATCAAAGGTGCATCTATTCAGAATTTCTCACTCACTGATGGAGATGGCAGTTCAGGAAGTAGACCTGGGTTAGGGGAGGTTGCAAACGCTGGAGAAGGATAAAACAAAATTTTAAAATCAACTAAAGACAAAAGTAATGAAACTGAATGATGACTGGAGATGACTAAACAGTCTGCTGGTGGATATGATACTAGCTTTATGTGATGAAATTCACCCACTTAAAAACAATTGGAATAAAAGGAGAATTAACTGGAGAATGTGGAAAAGAGCCAAATTTTTAAAAGTTAATGAAAAATTTGTTCTTTGAATGAGGAAGCAGAAAACAAAAATGTCAAATTAAGGAGAGAATAAACAGCTTTGTCAGGACATTACTGACAACCAGAAACTAATACACTCACTAAACCAATGACTTTGGACAGGAAGACAAAAACAGTGACAACCAATCACTGTCTAAAAAGAAATGTAAACTTTCTTCCTTTTTTAATGAATATTTTATTTATTATAATTTATTCACATTACATCCCAATTTTTATCCCTTTCCCCTTATCTTCCTATTCCCACCCTCCCTCCTTTTTCTGCATATTCCCCTCCCCTTGACCTCTGATAATGGGAGGACTCGTACCCCAACTGTCTGGCAACAGCCTATCAGGTCTCCTCAGGATGGCCTGCATCCCCTTCCTCTGTGACCTTGATTGGCTTGATAGCCTGCATCCCCTTCCTCTGTGTGCCCGATAGGCAGAATAGTCTGCATCTCCCTTCTCTGTGTGCTCGATTGACCATCTTGCCAAGGGGCAGTGAACTTTCAATGTCTGGATGAAATTCAGACTTTCACAGAAGCTAATGAGAACATTGCTTAAAACTAAGAAATGTAAAAAATAAAAACCAAGAAATGTGAAAAAATGTAGAAGAGTCTGTATAGGAAATGAAGCAGATGAGTGGTGAGTGGAACAGGATGAAGTTTATTTCACACCACACAGGTATTATTGTGGACCAAATTTAAAATAGAATGGGCATTAGCAACCTCAAGTGTGAGCGCTCACAGACCTTCTGAAAGCATGGGAAGAAGCTGATCCAGCCATGACGCCAGTGGATGCAAACATAGCAGAAGAATGGAAGGCGTTTTTCTCAATTGATATGACTTGTTCTCATTTTTAATTTTTATTTAATTTTAATTTTGATTTTAATATTTATAACAGACAATAACATTTTTACTGCTTTTTTCAAAGTACATTTTATGTCTTGTCTAATAAACTTCTAAAACTGCTATCCGAAGTCTTCAATATCATTTGTTTACTAAACACTTTCAAGTCAAGATTTATCAGGAATGGGATTAGGAAAAAGATTTATAATGATCAGTTAGAAAGCCTTTGCAGAGTGCCCCCTTTGTGTGCCCAGTTGCCACCTTCCACTCTCACCTCATTCCACAACCACGTCCTCCTGAGGAGCTAGGATTACTGTGCTATATGTGAACTCTCTGAGATGGCTGAATTAATAATTCTTACTGCGAACGTTGTCACTCTAGTGACACATCTAGCCATGCTCACGCACATCCTATTGGCAGTTGGAGATCCTTCTTTATCTGGGAAGCTTAGATAATCTATATCTTACAGAACTGCAGTTGCAATGGGGATGAAGCTGAGTGAGCCACAATGGGTCAGTTAATTTGTGAAGCTCTAGAAAGAAAATGAAAGCCAATCCAGCCGCTGTCCTAGCCACTCTGGTGCTCTTCCTAAGTGAAAACAGCAGTGGACAGAGAATGCATGGGTGAATGGGCATAGCTGGCTTCCACTTCCTTACAGAAACAAGTGGCAGGTGAAGTTGTTCACCTGTGAAATATAATCTGCCAACCCTTGGAGGAAAGGCAGCTGTTTAGTTCACATTTAAATATTATATAATGAATTTGTGCCCCTAACGTGTGACATTTAAGGTTCTAGTTTTTCTTTTGAAATAGATGTTTTGATGAGAAGGCCTTAATATTAAATATTTTGGTGGAATCAACTGCTACAAGTAGTATTGTGATACAAATTGCGAACACATCTCTCTAACTTGTCATTTATCTTTTGTCTCTCAAAATTTTATGTAAAATGTTTGTTTTAAACATATTTTAAAATAACAAGACATTATAGAAATGATGTGTTGGTCTAATCAAAGCAGTGTTGCCTTTCTACAACTTAATTTATAAGATCTACTAAATTAATTACTTTATCAACCTCATATTCAGCAGAGTAGCTATAAGTGTTGTCCGATGTTCTTTAAACAAATGACAAAAACAGTTGCTCTGAGTTTCTGATTGTGAGAAATGACCGAAACTTTATAGAATGTGCAATAGGGGTTTATACTTTATGACATTAGAACTTTTGAAAATTAAAGTGTATATTTTTCCTCATGTGGGCTGATGTTTCTGGCATTTAATGTTCCAGTAGTCAGTGTCATATCAGTCTGAATTTAAATGTGACCCTCTGTAGCGGTATTTTTTAAGTTTCCTCAATTTTCTCTAATTGGTGGAGATCTGATAGAGCCACTGCTGTGTGAAGCCTCCTGCAGACTCTGCCTGTGTCAGGTCCTGGAGCTGCACATCCACCTTTGTGGCCAGGCTGCAGGCTTGCTGGGAGCACTGTGCCTCAGCAGCAGCAGAGAGGTAGGTACCTGAGACTTCCAGCTCAGCTTCCCTGATGTGCAGGGTGCTGAAGAGCTCCTTAGAATCGAATGTTGACTTTAACCTCCCACTCTCCTTTGTTCCTGAGGCCAGGTAGAAGACACTGATGAGGCTGCCCCTGGGATTCTGTTGGAACGATTGCACACTCCTCATGGTGGTAGAAAAATTGCATCTCAGAGCAGAACTGCTTCCCTCATGGAGACTCAGGGCTGAAAGATTATGCTCCACCTCAGCTCCTCACACCCCTGCTTGGAAACAGAGCAACAACCCAGAGACACAGACAGGCTTTCACCGACCCTGTTCTGTGCCCCAGAAGGCTCCCATGAGGATGGATGCACAGAGCTTTGCATTGGCTCTCTCCTCCTTCACCATGGACATTTCAGGAGAATCTCTAAAGCAACTCTGCTGAGCACAACTCACAGCAAATCCTCAGCCACAGAATCACTATTGCAGCCCCCAGGTTCCTCTCCATGACCCCCATCCAATTGCTGGGAAGTCTTCTCTCAGGCTCTGAGAAATATCAAGTCTTGTGCCCAAATGGTCTGTGCTTGCAGACTGCAGGTTCTCTTGAATTACCCAAAACTTCCTCATTCATCTGAACAGAAGCTCCACCCACCTCCACCTCCACCTCATGATGCTGGGCTGCACTTGCCCAGAACTTGTAGGACAGTGATGTAGAGTCCAGGACACTGTATTTCACTTTGTGTGTGTGCATGCCTCTGTGTGTGTGTGTGTGTGTGTGTGTGTGTGTGTGTGTGTGTGTGGTGTTTGGGTGTACATGTGTGCACATGCATTTAGAGGCCAGAGATCGACCTTTGATGTTATTTTCTGAACCTATCTGCCTTGTTTATTGGAGACAACCTCTCTCACTGAGACCTGGAACCTTTGGTTAGGCTAGGCTGCCTGGGTATCAGGCCATAGGGACCTGTCTGTCTTTACTTCCCCAGCACAGCCACCATGTATAGCTTTTTATAAGTGTACTACTGGAAACCACACTCTGGTGCTCTTGGTTCCATGGTGTCCACTCATTTCCATTCCTGAGCCAAATAGCAGCTAGAAAGTTCTGTGTCCTCTTCATCCTGAGTGTTTTGTGCTCCTTTGCCATGTGTACAGAAGTATGAAGTCTTCTACAGTTCCCAGACCCAGAGGAAGAAGGATCTAAAGTGTCACACTGGAGCCAGTGAGCAATAATGAGCACTGTGGCTCCTGACTGTATTTCAGCAGGACATGATCTTGTTAGAATAGAATAACCTATCTCTGTTGTTTCCACAGTAGAATCATGGACACCAGGGCAAAGAAAATTTAGTAATAAAAGATGCAGAAGGCATTATTCCACAAATTTTCAAGTACATTTGGATAATGTAAAATGAAAAAAAATCATATAGTAAACCCCTGGCAATGGGCAAAGAGAAACCTTTTTGTTGTTGTTGTTTATATATAAGTTAGGGTAGAGCAGACGACAGTTCTTTGTTCATCCTATCTTGATGCCTGGCTTGGTGACCAAAGTTGTCTTATGCCTAAGACACATTAAAATCAAATCAAATCAGGTGGCACAGCATGGGAGGAGGAAGGCACATGCCACAGGTGAGGAAAGATGCCCACAAACCTGCCCCATGACACAGGCAAGCCACAGACACCAGCTTGCTGCACAGACCCATGCTCAGTGAGCACGGATGGAGAATGTCCTCCAGGGGCCTGCCAGCACCAGCAGCCTGTACCAGGAGCCACCACATGGTGTGAGTGTGTGGTTCACAGATGGAGAATGTCCTCCAGGGGCCTGCCGGCACCAGCAGCCTGCACCAGGAGCCACCACATGGTGTGAGTGTGTGGTTGTCAGATGAGAAAGAAAGAGAAGTGGAGAAAGTATCTTGGGCAGTATGAAGACAGATGCTGTGAGTGGCCACCCATACCACCTGGGGCTGCGGTGAGATCCAGGCTAAGATGCCACTTTTGTGAGTGGCCACCCATACCACCTGGGGCTATGGTGAGATCCAGGCTAAGATGCCACTTTTGTGAGTGGCCACCCATACCACCTGGGGCTACGGTGAGATCTAGGCTAAGATGCCACTTTTGTGAGTGGCCACCCATACCACCTGGGGCTACGGTGAGATCCAGGCTAAGATGCCACTTTTGTGAGTGGCCACCCATACCACCTGGGGCTACGGTGAGATCCAGGCTAAGATGCCACTTTTGTGAGTGGCCACCCATACCACCTGGGGCTGCGGTGAGATCCAGGCTAAGATGCCACTTTTGTGAGTGGCCACCCATACCACCTGGGGCTGCGGTGAGATCCAGGCTAAGATGCCACTTTTGTGAGTGGCCACCCATACCACCTGGGGCTACGGTGAGATCCAGGCTAAGATGCCACTTTTGTGAGTGGCCACCCATACCACCTGGGGCTACGGTGAGATCCAGGCTAAGATGCCACTTTTGTGAGTGGCCACCCATACCACCTGGGGCTGCGGTGAGATCCAGGCTAAGATGCCACTTTTGTGAGTGGCCACCCATACCACCTGGGGCTGCGGTGAGATCCAGGCTAAGATGCCACTTTTGTGAGTGGCCACCCATACCACCTGGGGCTGCGGTGAGATCCAGGCTAAGATGCCACTTTTGTGAGTGGCCACCCATACCACCTGGGGCTGCGGTGAGATCCAGGCTAAGATGCCACTTTTGTGAGTGGCCACCCATACCACCTGGGGCTGTGGTGAGAGATCCAGGCTAAGATGCCACTGGAAGTGAGTCTGTGCCAATGGCTACACAGTGGCAGAGGTTGATATCAATGTCCATGGATCATATTACCACTAGAGAAATGGAGATGTCCCTGGCTTGGGAAGCCACTAGAGACCACATGCATGTCCTAGGGCTGTACAGCACTAGTCCTGCTCCTCACCAGCTGTAGCACTTGGGAGAGTGAGCCCTGAACTTCTCGTGGACAACACAATGGAGCAGGACCTGATAGCAAAAGCATGGATGAGCCAGACAGAGAATGCAAAAGCAGATCTCTCCCAGCCACTGGGAGGGCCAGTACTCAGGAAGGTGGGTCCCAACCTTGGCTGAGCAGCACAATGGAGCTGAACTCTGGAGGCATGAGAGAAGAGGACAGGCCCTGCCTCCTGCCAATGGAGCAATAATAGAGAGCTCGCTCTAGTATGCCAGATAAGGGAAACCCAGAATGCTCCTTTGCTCAGGTACCACCCAGACCCACATCCAGGACTCTGTGTTAACCCTCCCCCAAATCTGTATCCTCTATGAATGGTTGGGATGTGTGAAATGGCCAGACCTGCTGATCCAAAGCTGTAGGGTCTCCAGGACACAGGGTAACTGGGAGGAATCCTGGTAAGAATCCAATATCTATGGTGTCAGAGAATCCAGAGATCTCCAACCAGACCAAAGACTTACTGCAATGAACATTTATAAATGAAGATGTGTGGACATAAGGATACACTGTGGGACACACTGTGATGTACCACAGCTTCCACAATGAGATGTTTTCTACACTTTTGTTTTTGTTATTGTTGTTTGATTGTGTGTGTGTGTGTGTGTGTGTGTGTGTGTGTGTGTGCACATGTGCGAGCTTGTTTCATTTTGTGGGGAGATTACAAGGCAAAAGGTGAATATGAGAGGACTGGGGGTGAGTAGGACTAGGGCGCATGATGTGAAACTCAAAAAGAATTAATAAAAAGTCTTAAAAATATACTACATTTATGACTGTGAAGAATGTTTCTGAAAAATACCAATGTGCTCTAAATTCTTTACCCACCTGTTTTATTTTTAATGGTTGCTTGAACTGACATAATTATGACAGATTTCTAACCTTTTGTGGTTCCGGTGAATTCCTTTATCTAGTAAAAGTGCATCAAATCATTTCCTAAATGGAAGAACTTAAATATTATCACCAATTCTCATCAGTACACTTTCTGCCCAAAGAAGAATTTACAGGAAAATCATAATGAAGGACTGGAAAGTGAAGGCAAACTTCGGAAGAGAAGTTGGAGTGCATCTTTCACTCTCTGTGTAGAGGACACATAAAATGACAAATGGAAGTCCAACTTCTGCTGCTTCCCCACACCTGTTTTATTTTTAATGGTTGCTTGAACTGACATAATTATGACATTTCTAACCTTTTGTGGTTCCGGTGAATTCCTTTATCTAGTAAAAGTGCATCAAATCATTTCCTAAATGGAAGAACTTAAATATTCACCAAGTTCCATCAGTACACTTTCTCTGCCCAAAGAAGAATTTACAGGAAATCATAAGAAGGACTGGAAAGTGAAGGCAAACTTCGGAAGAGAAGTTGGAGTGCATCTTTCACTCTCTGTGTAGAGGACACATAAAATGACAAATGGAAGTCCAACTTCTGCTGCTTCCTCACGGACAGATCTGCAGCTTGGTGTAACCGCTGGCCAAGCACTGTCCACACAGGAAGTGCTTCTCACAGATAACAACACAGTCTGCTCCACTCTGTAGGACTAAGGTTGACCGTTGAGTAATATTGAAAGTAAGCAAAAGGCTTTGGAGACAAAGTCAGACATTGGATATTTTAGCTAGAAATTGTCGTGGTCTGTGTGATAAATCGAGCAAGGGTTCACCTGAAAGAAAAAGTGGGGATTAAAGTGGAGGACAGAGATGTGAGAAAATTGAGTCAGGTCTTGAAATTTCCAATCAAGACTCTCTTTAATGCACAGGGGTAAGACTTTATACAACAAGGTCCCACTTCGCCTAGCCGCCCGAGACCATACAATCTCCTGAATAGCTCCCTGTAAGAACTTCCTTAATCCTCCGGGTAGTTCCCTGTAAGGACTTCCATATTACTCTGGGTAGACAATGCAAAGATAGCCTGGAACACAAGACCTCCTTCAGCAATTGTCAACAACTCGAAGGTCACAGTGTGCAGCTTAAGCGTGGGATTTCTAACATGGCTGAATTTAGCATGGCTCCTCGCAGAAATGAGTTGTTCTGAGGCAGCTGGGACTGCACAACTGTCCTTCTCTCCTCACCACCAAGCCAAAAGAGATGCTTCAAAGAGGCAAGGTGAGAACACGAGTCTGCACGCTCTCTGCCATGGGTGTTTGTGTTCAGCTCCCCCTGCAGCCCCAGACACTGTGCTCTCAGAGCACAGAAGTACACAGCCGAGTCGCTCCAGTGCACAGGGTCTTTCCTCAGGTGGAAGGAAGAATTGCTCATGCTAAACTCAGCCTCAAAGCCGTTCACGCCGTGAACCACTGTGTCTCCTGAATAGTACCTGAGGAGAAACTGGAGGCCATGGCTATGATGCTGGACGTACCAGTGCAGGCGAGGGGACACAGAGGCAGAGTAGCTGCATCTCACCTGCAGAGAGGCCTCTTCAGAGACAGTGACTTGAGCATTAGGCTGAGTCACTGACTGAGCTCTGGCATCTCCTAGAAAGGAATATTGGATCAGTAACTGCATTGCGGCCTTCACTGAGGCAGTCAGAATCCTGGGATGCAGGATGCTGTACTCACTCAGAAGAAAGTGTGCCACCAGCACTGGGAGGAGTGCCAGGAGCATGGCTGAGCCTTGGGAAGGCTGCAGCTCAGTTGTGGAAGAACTCTCAGGAACAGAACAGGCAGGATCCAGACTAACACAAGTGCTTGAAAAGAGGTGCAGAGTGGGGTCAGTTGGAGAAGTCTCTTACTCAGATAAACATGAAGCTGCTGGCACAGGCCTAGACAGTTTTGAGTATCTGACTCTTGTCACTTCCCTTGGCTATAAACTCAGCCAGCTACAGGAAGGATGAGCTCTGCCCAGGTGGTGAAGATTTTCAAAGGAAGTAAGAACACTAGCACGTGAGTGCAGCAGCGTCTTCTGGAGGCCAAGTGAGGAACCAAATGTCCTGAGTGTCCACAGCGTGCCACCTGCTGTGCTCTTATTTCACAGAGAAAGCAAAATTTTTATAAAGCACATTGCTTCTTTTCCTAGTCCATGATGAGATATTAGTCCTAGAATCTGGTAGAAGTCGAATGGCTTATTGATATTCATTATGACATTATAAAACCAAGTTATGGGCTGTACCCCAGAGTTCAGTTGCAATTGTATAAGACTGAGTGTGAATGGTCACCACAGCCATGGTGATGATGTGTGACGGTGCAGACATGGGCCTTGGTGGGTAGAGGCTCTGCAGCACAGAGCAAGAGGAATACACACGACGTTATATTACCTCTGCTCTCCATGACAAGTTGTGACTCTATATGGTAAGGTTTTACTGGTAGAGCTCCAGGAACTACAACCCTGAGACCTTCCTGGGTGGTGGAATGTCCTCCAGGAGGGAAGCTTTATCATTATGTGAGTCAGTGTAATGCATTGGCTAAATCAGAATTTGTATTTTTCTTGACCCCAGGAAGAAAACGAAGTTCTTCCTTTTATCTACTCCTTCCTGTAGGGATTGTCTTTCCTGGAGATGGCTTATTTATGTTGTCAATTGTGACTGGTAAGGCTATGAATGAGCCTGTGGACGTCGTGTGTGCCTGTGTGTGTGTGTGTGTGTGTGTGTGTGTGCATTGTGCTAGCATGTGCATGTGCATTCCTGCTTATTTCAAAATACCCATAACTTGAAGAACAACAGTGTAAAGGAGGATAAACTAAAATGTACAAGCGTGAAGAGAATGATGATCATGGAAGAAGTCAGACTTACAAGTACCTCCAGAAAATGAAGAATTAGAGTCATATTAAAGTTTGGTCAGTAGGAAGCATATCAAAAACAAAGGACAGCAATTAACTCATGTTGGCCTTCATATTACTGTGCTGGTTTGCAGAGCCCAGCATATGTGAAAGCCAAGGGCACCATATTGCCTGGTGCTCAGAGCAGTGCAGCTTTCTTGTCACTGGTCGAATACAGCAGTATTCCCCATGTCTCTCTGTTGACAGAATTCAGCTCCCACAGTTGAAGAACATCAGAATATATCTTGAATCATTAACTTTATGTTCTTTTTAAAATATCATTACTTCTGTTTTCATTAATTACTTAATCAATTTATTTTATATCCTGATTACAGTTTCTCCTCCCTCACCTCCTTCCAATCCCTCCCTCCCACAACCCTGCACCATTCCTCCTCTTTCTCCTCAGAGAAGAAGGGAAAAACACCCATGAGTCTCAAACATACAGTTGCCTGAGAAAAACTAGCATCATGATAACACCAGTTGCTGTTCCAACACCGATAAGGAAGAGTCCATGTGCTTCTACTCCTAGATGAACCTCAACTCCTGGATAAAGACTTTCAGGTGGTAACAGCTGCAGACAAAGGTAAGATCAGTTTCCTCCAGGGACAAACTCCCACATAGCTTCTCTTACCCCACCTTGTCAGTCCTGAACACATGTCCATACAGGCAATAGGAAATGGGTAATTGTACTCAGAAGGTTGCATAATACATATATTATCCATATATATGCATATATATACATATATTATACATATACACACATATAAAGAGAGAGAGAGACAGAAAGACAAACAGATGGACAGACAAACAGACAGACAGACAGAGACAGACTAGAAATATTTGCAGGAAGAGAACACTGGCAGAAGAGAAATTGGAACAAGGATGGTGATGAGGTAAATATGAGCAAACAATGATATATTTGAATAAAAATGTCATAAAGAAACACATTATTGTGCATATTGGATAAAAAAAGCAATTTTTTGAGTAACTTTAATCTCTTCCCTTGTGAAAATTCTACTAAACAGAAAATTTAGAAAGAATGTGAGCAAGCACATGAAGGCAGTCTCTAAATAGGAGTGAAGAGAGATGTGCTGTGAGAGGCACTTTGTGGCACTGGGCAAATACTAATGTCCAGTAACAGAATTTCTGTTTCTGTAAATAATTTGGTACACATCTTGACATGCATTCCAAACCATTGGCAACCATCCTTTCATTTATCCCTCATGGTGAACTTTGCAGTAGATGTTATAGTAATCACATGCAGGATGGAGAAAATAAAGAACAAAAATCATCAGGAAGTCTTCTCAGTTTCTCTCAACTAATAAGTGGTAGATCCAGAAGTTCAACCCAAGCCCTACTCTCCAGGATATTGCTATATGTTTCAAGTGGAGGGGAATTCAACAACTGTGGCCCTGTGCACTAAGTACTAAACAAGAAAACACATGGAAATCACACAGCACAGAAGCTCCCTCAGACACTGGATTTGCTCCCAGTGTACACCATGAAGACTAGTAGGCACACTGAGGTTGCAGTATCACCCAAAAAACAAATATCATGGAACCTTTTGAGGTCTACTTGACAGTGTACGCTAATGACAGCTCTCATGGCTTCTCCTGGGCTTCTGTGGTCTGTCACATGTCTTATTGCCACTGGGACAATTGCATGCTGGGAGAGTTGGAGGTAGATTTGAAGACAGCAAGACCTCACTGTGTTATGCTTCCCACAGTGGTTTCTTCTACTTCAGTGACTTGTTTTTACATCTCAGCATATCTCTGTAGTACAAAAAAAGACAGAATATAAACATAAATTTCACTTGGCAAAGAAAAATTTGTCACCTTGTGCAACAAGGCTAAGCCCCATATCTTAAGCAGTCTTCTGCTTTCCAGCCCAGAACACCACAGATTGCTACATGAACTATTGCCACATCTGACAGCTGTAGACCCAACACCACAACCTTCTTCCTGAATCCTCCCTGCCTTGGTATTACAGCATTCTAACTTCAGATCAGCAAGGATAGCTGCTGCTACCACAAGGCCTTCTTGTCATTTACTCACAAGCACTAGAGGGCAGCCGAGAGCTGAGATGAAATATCAAATTTAGTTAGACCTCTGCATCCTTACACTTCTCAGCCCAGGAGTGAGAAGAGACTTGCTGAGAGAGTCAGCACTATTAACAAGTGAATTAATGATTTTTATACCTGTTCATCCTCGGGTAATGTGTACTTAGGCTTAACATCTTTTTCTCCATTCCTTTAGGTCAGATACAACAGTAATGTTACCATAACCGAGACATCCAGTCACTCTGATCATATCCCCTGCCTCTCATAAAAAAGATTTAAAAAAGCAAAAACAAAACAAAACAAAACAGAAAACCTTCATATTAAGAACTTCTGTCATGCTACATTTGGCTGACAATAAAGCTGAGAGATGCTATTGAGTTAGAGAAAGCTGTTTCTCAATGCAGAATACCAAAAATGAGAAAAATAAGAGCTGTCTTACAAGGTTGTGGTGTCTGAATTAGATAGATTGTCAAATATGTAGTGTCTCATACATGATAAGAATAACTAAAAGTACTTCAACTTTCTTTTTTTTTTTTCCAGTAAAACCTTTCTCTTATTCTATGTTCAGGTCTGTGGTTCATTTTTCTTTTCATGTAGGTTTGAAGATGGAATCTTCAGAAAATGTAAGCATTTGTTCTTTAAAGATCGTCATCATTTTACCCACCATTCTGGTCTTATTTCCTCATGACAGCACTAATATAGATATGGCATGCTTATGCTAGAATTTTATTCTCCTGATGAAAAACCAAGTTGGGTGTTTTATATGCTCATTTATTGAGTATAATTTTGAAGTGGATGAGCATTATCATTTCTATTGATTGTTTCTTTTCATACTGGATTTATAACTTTTTTATATACTATGTATTTAAATCCATTTCAGAAATACAAAATGGAGACACAGGTACTGTAACTCTTGAATATATACTTGGGGATGCTGAGGAAGGAGAACCAGTTGAGCACAGTTAATATGTAGAGGTCATATTGAGCAGCATGACAAGACTCTATTTCTCAAAAGAAAATTTTAAAAATTGTGCATTGCAAAAATAATGTTCCAGTGTGCCAGTGGACACTGGAATTTTTATTTTGTTGTTTGTTTTAGGCAGAATGCAACTCGTATGTTGGGTTGGGTTCAAACTGGCAATCCTCTGCCACGGGTATACAAGTTACTTAAAACTGCAGGCAAATGCCATCCAGTGCAACTTCAGTAATCTTTCACAAGGACAGTTCTTTAAAAATTCTTTCCCTTGATTTTCCAAGAGAGCAGTGCTGACCACATTCTGAATCTGATCTACAGGAAGGAGACTAAGGACCCTACTGAGATCCCCAGACCACAAGCCTTAGAGAACACTAGGTGAGAGAGGTCTGCACAGTGCAGACCACAAGTAAGTCTGGACTCTGGTCATCCAATGGTCCATAGGGGATGGGAGACCAGCCCAGAGTCTGGACCAGTACTGACCTGTCAACTATGAACTGCACTTGTACTTTATTTCACCAACTCAATATGTGAGATTGAACTCCAGGCAGTGAAGTACCAGAGCTCATGGTTTGGGGAAATGCCAGGGAAATGGGCACATCGGTCTTCAGACAATCCCCCCTGTGCCAGTACACAGGAAGCCCCAGGTACCACATGGGCCCAGGCAACTGTGGTCATGTTATCCAGCCACAGCTACCTGTACTCTGAACTGGATTGGGCAGGAACCTAGTTACTATCCCCAGCAGCCTGGAGCTGCTGGCTCTGGGGAAAATGCAGAAAAATGGGTGGTTCTGTCATCAGACTGATCCACAAGTCCTGAGAAAGTACCAGGAGTAGGCGACCACATGGGCACAAAGCCAAATCCCAGTGCTGAGTGTGCTTGCCTCACCTAAGCTCTCTATCAGTCTTGCTAAAAGATTTGTAGGTCCACTGGCCCAGGGGGACTGAAGAGGGAGAATCAGGGTCTGCCAGTCCATGGAGGGACCAAAAGCTCACACAGGGGCCCAGGCAGCTGTGGACACACCCTCCAGTGGCAGCTCTAAAGCTATGCACTCTGGTTGACTGATCTAAGAACATAAGGGGAAAGGTTCACACTTCCCAGCATCTGGACTGGATCAATGTCACCAACAACATCGACAGCAAGATGACTAGAGTTCTGCATAAAAGCATAAAAAACAAAATCCAAAACAATATGGCATCTCCAGATCCCAACTATCCAAAGAAATCTACCATGAGAATTCAAACACAATTGAAAGACAGACATTGACATCAAATCAATAGTAATGAAGATTATAATGGAATAAATGAATGAACCCATAAACAAATGCAGGAATATGCAGCCAAACTGAATGACGACATTAAATAGGCCTGTAAAGAGGCACTGGAAGAAATTCAGGAAAAGACAGACAATCAGATGAAGGAAATCAATAAAACAGTTCAAGATCTGAAGAGGAGAATGGAAACAATGATAAAAGCAGAGAAAGAAGAAAGCTGGGAACAAGAGAACTCGGAGAAACAAGGAAGTAATGCAGACCTTAGTAATCTAACAGAATTCAAGAGATATAGGAACGAATCTTAGCAGAAGAAGACACTATGGTAGAACTTGAAACAATCATCAAAAAAAAGCTAAATCTGAAAAATCCCTGCCACAAAACATCCATGAAATCAAGGACACCATAAAAAGATGAAATCTGAGGATAATAGGAATAGAGGAAAGAGAAGACACCTGGCTTCAAGGCCCATAAAATATCTTCAACAAAATCATAAAAGAAAATTTCCCTAATTTAAGGAAGGAGATTCATATAAACAAACAATAGACCTACAGAACACCAAATAGAATAGACTAGAAAAGACAATCCTCCCACCACATAACACTCAAAACACAAAATATACAGAAAAAAAACTATTAAAAACAGCAAGGGAAAAGGGCCAAATAAAATACAATGGCAAACCTATCAGAAATACACTCGACTTCTCAGCAGAAACCATAAAAGCCAGAAGGGCCTGACCAGAGATCCTGCAAACCCTAAGAGACCACAGATGCCAGGCAAGACTACTCTATTCAGTGAATCTTTCAATAACCATTGATGGAGAAAACAAGGTATTCCATGATAAGAGCAAATTCAAACAGTACCTAACCAAAAAACTGACCTTACAAAAGTTACCAGAGGGAAAATCCAAGCGAAAGTAACAAACTACAACCAAAATTACAGGGAAAATAGATAACTACAGCATTGCAAAAACATTACCACATGAACACTCTACTGCAACCAACATCAAAATCAAGGGACTTAACTGTCACTGGTCATTAATATTTGTCAACATCAATGATCTTTATTCTCCAATAAAAAGACACAGACTAACTGAATGGATGCATAAACAAGACCTAACATTCTTCTGCATCCGTGAAACATATCTCAGGCAAAAGTATAGACATTACCTCAGGTTAAAAGGATGGAAAAAGGTATTCCAAGCAAATTGACACAGAAAGCAACCTGGTGTAGCCATTTTAATATCTAATGAAATAGACTTTCAACCAAAATTAATCAAAAGAGATGAGGAAGGACACTTCATACTCATGAAGGTAAAGTCAACCAAGATGACATCACAATTCTAAACATCTACACTCCCAATACAAGGGCAACCACATTTATAAAAGAAATATTAACAAAGCTTATGCTTTGATACACATTGATTACACATTGATAGTGAGAGACTTCAACACCCTATTTTCACCAAAGGGTAGGTCAATGAAACAGAAACTAAATCAAGAAACAATGACATTAACCAATGTCATGAATCAAATGGATCTAACAGATATATACAGAAAATTGCACCCAAATATGAAAGATTATACCTTCTTTTCAGCACCTCACAGAATCTTCTCCAAAACTGATAATATAATAGGTCACAAAACAAGCCTCAATAGATACAAGAAGATTGAAATCACCATGGTCTAAAACAGGACTTCAACAACAACAGAAATAACAAAATACCTACAAAGACATGGAAACTAAACAACTCTCAACTTAATGAAAACTTGGTAAAGGAAGAAATAAAGAAAAAAAATAAGAACATCCTAAAATTCAATGACAATGAAGGAACAACATACCCAAATTTATGGGAAACATTTAAAGCAGTGCTAACAGGAAAATGCATAGTACTAAGTAGTTTCATAAGGAAACTGGAAAAGTCTCATATAGGCAATGTAGTGACACATCTGGAAGCCTTAGAGAAAAGAAGCAGAAACATCCAAAAGGAGTAGATGACTATAAATAACCAAACTCAGAGCTGAAATCAATAAATTAGAAACAAAGAGTACAATTCAAAGAATCAATAAAACCAGGAGCTGGTCATTTCAGAAAAATCAACAAGATAGATAAACCATAGCCAAACTAACTAAAAGTCAGAGAGACACTATCAAATGAACAAAATCAGAAATGAAAAGGGAGATATAACAACTGACACTGAAGAAACACAAAGAATCATAAGTTTCTACTTCAAAGGCTTATATGCCAAAAAATTTGGAAATCTAAGGGAAATGGACAATTTTTTAATAGTTTCCATATGCCAAAATTGAATTAAGGTAAGATAAACAAATTAAATAATGCTATTTCTCTTACAGAAATAGAAGTGGTTATTAATAGTCTCCCAATCAAAAATAAATAAATAAATAAGCCCAGGGACAGATGGTTTCTGTGCAAAATTTCTATCAGACCTTCAAAGAAAAGCTAATATGCATACTCTTGAAGCTACTCCACAGAATAGAAATGGACGAACTGCGGGTTGGAAGATGGCGGCGAGCAGTGTGGACCTTGTTTGGAGGCTCCAGTGAACAATTCAGGGAATTGCACAGATTTCTGAGCCAGGAACACCAAGGTCCCCACACCACGGCAGCGGGAGTGCTCCACAGTTCAGAGGGACCAGGGTGCGGAGGACCTGCATGCCCCTGCACACGGGAGAAGCACGGATTTTCTCAGATCGGAGCAGCAGCGGCAGAGGCAGCAGCAACAGCGATGGCACAGGCAGCACCAGCGTCAGCAGTGGAAGTGGCTGCGGTTTGCAGCTCTGAGCCTTCTGGTGGAGGCGATTAGTGTGGTGGCCAGTGGGAGTGGCTGTGGGAGAGGGGACTCTAGAAGGGATTTGGGTCGCGTGGTGCCTTGTGACCCAAACTGGACTCAGTGGACAGTTCAGCCCTAGAGTTCCGGGTTCAGCTCAGTGCGTAGTGCCGTGGAGACGCTGTCTCAGCGCAGCAAGCAATTCTGCCCTAGCCACTAGCTCAACTCAGCCACAGCTCACCTGCTGTGACACAGACTGGGAGGAGTGCTCAGTTCTACCCTAGGCACCAGCTCAGCACAGCCGCAGTTCTGCTATGATGCAGGCTGGGCAGAGTGTTCAATTCCACCCTAGGCACCAGCTCAGCGCAGCCTCAGTTCTCCTGCTGTGATGCAGGCTGGGCAGAGCGCTCAGTTCCACCCTAGGCACCAGCTCAGTGCAGCCCCAGTTCTCCTGCTGTGACGCAGGCTGGGCAGAGCACTCAGCTCCACCAGAGGCACTAGCTCACATCAACGAGCAGTTCTGCCCAAGACACTAGCACAGCTCAGCGGGCAGTTCTGGGGCACTAACACAGGCTGAGGTCCGCACGCAGATTCAGCCCAGAGGCCCTAGCTGGACTTGCCGGGCAGATTGGGCCCAGAGACTCTAGTTGAGCTATGAGCACAGGCTTGGCGGCTCCAAGACTTGGGCTGGACTATCCATGTAGTATAGGCCCAGAGTCCTGGGTTGAATTCAGCGTACAGTGTGAGTCCAGAGTCCCTGGCTGAGCCTGGTGCACAATTCCGCCGGGGAGACTCGGGCGGAGCTCGGCGAGCAGTTTGGGGCCTGAGTCCCTAACTGTGCTTGGCAGACAGATTGGGCCCAGAGACTCTAGTGAAGCTTTTGGCACAGACCCGGCTCTAAGACTCTGGTTGGACACAGTGTGCAGTTTGAATCCAGAATTCCTGGCTGAGCTTGGCGGACAATTCAGTCCCTGAGTCAATAACTGACCACAGCAAACACTTTGGGCCAAAAGCCCCTAGCTGAGCTTGGTGCACATTCCCAGCCCTGCAAAACTCTGGCTGGACCATGTGTGCGTTTTGTGCCCAAAATCACTAGCTGAGCTCAGCAGACAGTTCAGACCCTGAGAATCTATCTGAGCTCGGCACGTGGTTCCTGCCCAGTGTCCCTGGCTGTACTTGGGAGTGAACCCAAAAGGCTGTGGATACCTTGGTCTGACCCAAGGCGGATTCAGAGACCCAGAACAATTGCAGGACCCACAGCAAAGGGGAGCTGAGGATCACTGGCTCTGAGACACCAGAACGACAGGGCTAACCTCCTGCCATCCACACCAGTAAAGTATCAGAGATTCCAGCCTATGGAAATCTTGAGAA
Organism: Acomys russatus; assembly: GCF_903995435.1. Lineage (NCBI taxonomy): Eukaryota > Metazoa > Chordata > Mammalia > Rodentia > Muridae > Acomys > Acomys russatus. The sequence continues at coordinate 82,463,891 of NC_067139.1, forward strand.
AACAAGTGAATCTATCATCAGACTCCCTCCATCCAACTCTGGAAGCTACCCAACAAAAACAAAGACACGAAGATGTCTAAAGGACAGCGTAAAAGCATACATTAAAAAAAAACCCAAAACAACATGGCGTCTCCAGTTTCCAGCTATCCCAAAGAAAACAACCCAGAGAACTCAAATACAACAGAAATACAAGAAAATGACCTCAAATCCTTAGTAATGAGGATATTAACGGAGGAAACAAATAAAATTCATAATCAAATGCAGGAGGATGCAGCCAAACAGGTGAGAGACATAAAAGAAGCACATAGAGTGGAACTGGAAAATTTTCAGGAAAATGCAAACAACCAGATGAAAGAAATCACATAATCAGTTCAAGATCTGAAGATAAAAATGGATTCAATGATAAACACACAGACAGAAGAAAAACGAGAGCGTGAGACCTCAGAGAAGAAGACGAGCAACACAGAGGTGAGCTTTTCTAACAGAATCCAAGAGACGGAAGAACGAATCTCAGGTCTAGAAGATACAATCACAGATCTTGAAACAACCATTAAGGAAAATGCTAAATCTGTAAAACTCCTGAAACAAAACATCCCAGAAATTAAGGACACCATGAAAAGAAGAAATTTGAGGATAATAGGCATTGAAGAAAGAGAAGATATCAGTCTCCAAGGCCCAGAAACTATTCTCAACAAAATCATAGAAGAAAATTTTCCCAATCTAAAGAAAGAGATGCCTATAAACATACAAGAGGCCTACAGAACACCAAGGAGAATTGACCAGAAAAGAAAAACTGCCCACCACATAATAATCAAAACACAAAACATGCAGAACAAAGAAAAAATATTAAAAGCTGCAAGGAAAAAGGGCCAAATAACATTTAATGGTAAACCTATCAGAATTACACCCGACTTCTCAGCAGAGACCAAAAAAGCCAGAAGGGCCTGGACAGAGATCCTGCACACCCTAAGAGACCACAGATGCCAGGCCAGACTACTTTACCCAGAAAAACTATCAATAACCATTGATGGAGAAAACAAAATATTCCATGACAAGAACAAATTCAAACACTACCTATCCACAAATCCAGCTTTACAGAAGGTACTAGAAGGAACACTACATCCCAAAGGGTCAAGCTACAGCCAAAACTGCTCAGGAAATAGATAACTATAACATGGCAAAAACACAACTACACAAACGCTCGACTGGAAACAACATCAAAATTAAGACTCTTAACAGTCACTGGTCAATAATATCTTTCAACATCAATGGTCTCAATTCTCCAATAAAAAGACACAGACTAACTGAACGGGTGCATAAACAAGATCCAACATTCTTCTGCATTCAAGAAACACATCTCACCCATAATGGTAGGCATTACCTCAGGGTAAAAGGTTGGAAAAATATTCCAAACAAATGCTCACAAGAAGCAAACAGGCATACCCATTTTAGTATCGAACAAAATAAACTTTCAACCAAATGGAATCAAAAGGGATGAGGATGGACACTTCATACTCAACAAAGGTAAAGTCAACCAAGATGCCATCTCAATTCTGAACATCTATACTCCCGATACAAGGGCACCCACATTTGTAAAAGATCTGCTAAAAAAGCTTAAACCACACATCGATCCCCCACAATAAGAGTGGGGGATTTCTAAACCCCACTCGCACTGAAGGATAAGTCATTGAAACCGAAACTAAGCCAAGAAACAACATCATTAACCAATGCCATGGGTCAAATGGATCTATCAGATATCTATTGAACCTTTCACCCAAACAAGAAAGAATATACCTTCTTCTCAGCATCCCATGGAACCTTCTCCAAAACTGATCACATCATAGGTCACAAAGCAAGCCTCAATAGATACAAGAGGATTGAAATAATACCTTGTATCCTATCAGATCACCATGCTCTTAGGCTGCAATTCAACAACAACAGAAATAATGAAAAGCCTACATGTACATGGAAACTAAACAACTCTCTGCTAAATGACACCTGGGTCAGGGAAGAAATAAAGAAAGAAATCAAGGAGTTTCTGAAATTCAATGAAAATGAAGGAACAACATACTCAAATTTGTGGGATACATTGAAAGCAGTGCTAAGAGGAAAATTCATAGCACTATGTGCCTTTTAAAATAAATTGGAAACATCGCACAGAAGCATCTTAATGACACAACTGCAAGCCCTAGAAAAAAAAGAAGCAGAAACACCCAAAAGGAGTAGACATCTGGAAATAATCAAACTCAGGGGTGAACTTAACAAATTAGAAACTAAGAAAACAGTCCAAAGAATCAACAAAACCAAGAGCTGGCTCTTTGAGAAAATCAACAAGATAGACAGACCATTAGCCACACTAACTAAAAGGCAGAGAGACAGTATTGAAATCAACAAAATCAGAAACGAAAAAGGAGACATAACAACAGACACTGAAGAAATACAAAAAATTCATAAGATCCTATTTTGAAGGCATATATGCCACAAAACTTGAAAATCTAAAGGAAATGGACGATTTTCTTGATCAATTTCTTTTGGCAAAGTTGAGTAAAGAACAGATAAACAAGCTAAATAGTCCCATTTCCCCTACAGAAACAGAAACAATCATTGATAGTCTCCCAACCAAAAAAAAGCCCAGGGCCAGATGGTTTCAGTGCAGAATTCTACCAGACCATCAAGGGTGAGCTAATACCGATACTCTTCAAGCTACTCCAAAAGATAGAAATGGATGGAATATTACCAAATTCATTCTATGAGGCCATAGTCACATTGATACCTAAACCTCACAAAGACTCAACAAAGAAAGAGAAATTCAGACCAATTTCTCTTATGAACATCAATGCAAAAATACTAAATAAAATACTTGCAAAACGAATACAAGAACACATCAAAGATATCATTCATAATGAACAAGTAGGCTTCATTCCAGGCATGCAGGGATGGTTTAATATACGGAAATCCATCAATGTAATCCACCATAAAAACAAACTGAAAATAAAAAACCATATGATCATCCGTAAAATCCAACACCCATTCATATTTAAAGTTTTAGAGAGATCGGGGATACAAGGCACTTTCCTCAACATAATAAAGACTATATACAGCAAGCCAATAGCCAAAATCAAAGAAAATGGTGAGATACTCAAGGAAATTCCTCTAAAATTGGGAACAAGGCAAGGCTGCCCATTCTCTCCATATCTCTTCAATATAGTACTTGAAGTTCTAGCCAGAGCAATAAGACAACAAAAGGAGGTCAAAAGGATTCAAATGGGAAAGAAGGAAGTCAAATCATCCCTGTTTGCAGATGATATTATAGTGTACATAAGTGACCCTCAAAATTCCACCAGAGAACTCCTACAGCTGATAAACAACTTCAGCAAATTGGCTGGATACAAAATTAACTCAAAAAAGTCTGTAGCCTTCCTATACACAAATGACAAGCTTGCAGAGGAAGAAATTAGGAAAACCACACCCTTCTCATTAGCCACAAGCAATATAAAATATCTAGGAGTCACTCGAACTAAGAAAGTGAAGGACTTGTTTGAAAAAAAATTTAAAACTCTGAAGAAAAAGATTGAAGATGACCTGAGAAGATGGAATGATCTTTCTTGCTCATGGATTGGGAGAGTTAACATAGTAAAAATTGCCATCCTACCAAAAGCAAACTACAGATTCAATGCAATCCCTATCAAAATACCTACACAATTTCTTAAAGACATTGAAATTTCAATTCTGAACTTCATATGGAAAAACAAAAAACCCAGAATAGCTAAAACAATCTTGTACAATAAAAGGTGCTCTGGAGGAATCTCCATACCTGATCTCAAACTGTACTATAAAGCAATAGTTATTGAAACAGCATGGTACTGGCACAGCAACAGGCTGGTTGATCAGTGGAATCGAATCGAAGACCCAGATATGAATCCACACACATATGGTCACTTGATTTTTGACAAAGAAGCCAAATCCATTCAATGGAAAAAGGATAGCATCTTCAACAAATGGTGCTGGTCTAACTGGAGGTCTATGTGTAAAAAAATGAAACTGGACTCATATTTGTCACCTTGCACAACACTCAAATCCAAGTGGATTAAAGACCTCAACATAAAACCAGAGACACTAAGTCACTTAGAGGAAAAAGTGGGGAAGAGCCTGGAACATATTGGCACAGGAGACAACTTCCTGAACAGAACACCAATGGCCCAAGCCTCAATGTCAACCATTAATAAATGGGACATCATGAGGCTGTGAAGCTTCTGTAAGGCAGGAGACACTGTCAAGAGAACAAAGCAACAGCCTACAGACTGGGAAAAAGATCTTTACCAACCCTACATCTGACAAAGGTCTAATATCCAAAATATATAAAGAACTCAAGAAACTAATCACCACCAAACCAAATAACCCAGTTGAGAAATGGGGCTTGGAACGAAACAGCGAATTCTCCACAGAGGAATTTCAAATGGCTGAGAAACACTTAAAGAAATGCTCAACCTCCTTAGTCATCAGGGAAATGCAAATCAAAACAACTCTGAGATTCCATCTTACATCCATCAGAATGGCTAAGATCAAAAACTCAAGTGACACCACATGCTGGCGAGGATGTGGGGAGAGAGGAACACTCCTTCATTGATGCTGGAAATGCAAACTAGTACAGCCACTTTGGAAATCTATCTGGTGCTATCTCAGAAAAATGGGAATAAGGCTTTCTCAAGACCCAGCTATTCCACTCCTTGGAATATACCCAGAAGATGCTCCAGCACACAACAAGAAACTTTGCTCAACCATGTTCATAGCAGCCTTATTCATAATAGCCAGAACATGGAAACAGCCTAAGTGTCTCTCAGTAGAAGAGTGGATAAAGAAACTGTGGTACATATACACTATGGAATACTACTCAGCTATTAAAAACAAGGAATTCCAGAAATTTGTGGATAAATGGATTGAGCTAGAAATGATCATAATGAGGGAGTTAACCCAGAAGCAGAAAGAATCAAATGGTATATACTCACTTATTTCTGCATACTAGCCCAAGGGGCATGTCCCACGAAAGCCTTCACTTACCAGGAAACTGGGATAAATGGGAAGGCATCCCATTGGCACTCTAAATGAGAGATGCATGGGAGAATAGTAAAATAAAAGGATACAGAGGGTCCTAGAAATCTACAAGTAGAACAATATGATAGGCAGATTTGGGCCCAGGGGTCCCACTCTAACTAAGGCACCAGCCAAGGACAATACAGGAGGTAAACTTTAAACCCCTTCCCAGATCTAGCCAATGGTCAGAATATTCTCCACATTTGAGTAGAAAGTGTGATATGACTTTCTCACATACTATGGTGCCTCAAATTTGACCATGTCCCCTGGAGGGGGAGACCTGGTGGCACTCAGAGGAAGGACAGCAGGTAGCCAAGAAGAGACTTGATACCCTATAAGAATATATAGGGGGAGGTAATCCCCCTCAGGAACAGTCATAGGGGAGGGGAATAATGGGAAAATGGGGGGGGGGGAGGAATGGGAGGATACAAGGGATGGGATAAACATTGAGATGTAACAAGAATAAATTAATAAAAAAAAAAAGAAAAAGAAAAAAAAAAAAAACAAATTAGAAACTAAGAAAACAGTCCAAAGTATCAATAAAACCAAGAGCTGGTTTTTTGAGAAAATCAACAAGATAGGCAGACCATTAGACAAAGTAACTAAAAGGCAGAGATACAGTATTGAAATCAACAAAATCAGAAATGAAAAGAGAGACATAACAACAGATAGTGAAGAAATACAAAGAATCATAAGCTCCGACTTTGAAGGCATATACGCCACAAAATTTGAAAATCTAAGGGAATTGGACAAATTTCTTAATCACTTTCACATGCCAAAGTTGAGTGAAGAACAGATAAACAAGCTAAATAGTCCCATTTCTTATACAGAAATAGAAGCAATCATCGATGGTCTCCCAACCAAAAAAATCCCAGGGCCAGATGGTTTCAGTGCAGAATTGTACCAGATCTTCAAGGGTGAGCTAATACTGATACTCTTCAAGCTACTCCAAAAGAGAGAAATGGATGGAAAATTACCAAATTCATTCTATGTGGCCATAGTCTCATTGATACCTAAACCTCACAAAGACTCAACAAAGAAAGAGAATTTCAGACCAATTTCTCTTATGAACATCGATAAAAAAATACTAAATAAGATACTTGCAAAATGAATACAATAACACATCAAAGATATCATTCATCATGACCAAGCAGGCTTCATTCCAGGCATGCCGGGATGGTTTAATATATGTAAATCCATCAGTGTAATCCACCATATAAACAAACTGAAAATAAAAAACCAGATGATCATCTCTTTAGATGCAGAGAAAGCATTTGATAAAATCCAACACCCATTCATGTTTAAAGTTTTAGAGATAGCAGGGATACAAGGCACTTTCCTCAACATAATAAAGGCTATATACAGCAAGCTAAAAGCCAAAAATCAAAGTAAATGATGAGATACTCAAGGAAATTCCTCTAAAATCGGGAACAAGGCAAGGTTGCCCACTCTCTCCATAGCTCTTCAATATAGTACTCGACGTTCTAGCCAGAGCAATAAGACAACAAAGGAGGTCAAGGGTATCCAAATGGGAAAGGAGGAAGTCAAATTATCCCTCTTTGCAGATGATATGATAGTGTACATAAGTGACCCTCAAAATTCCACCAGAGAACTCCTACAGCTGATAAACAACTTCAGCAAACTAGCGGGATACAAAATTAACTCAAAAAAGTCTGTAGCCTTCCTATACACAAATGACAAGCTTGCAGAGGAAGAAATTAGGAAAACCACACCCTTCTCATTAGCCACAAGCAATATAAAATATCTAGGAGTCACTCGAACGAAGAAAGTGAAGGACTTGTTTGAAAAAAATTTTAAAACTCTGAAGAAAAAGATTGAAGATGACCTGAGAAGATGGAATGATCTTCCTTGCTCATGGATTGGGAGAATTAACATAGTAAAAATTGCCATCCTACCAAAAGCAAACTGCAGATTCAATGCAATCCCTATCAAAATACCTACACAATTTCTTAAAGACATTGAAATTTCAATTCTGAACTTCATATGGAAAAACAAAAAACCCAGAATAGCTAAAACAATCTTGTACAATAAAAGGTGCTCTGGAGGAATCTCCATACCTGATCTCAAACTGTACTATAAAGCAATAGTTATTGAAACAGCATGGTACTGGCACAGCAACAGGCTGGTTGATCAGTGGAATCGAATCGAAGACCCAGATATGAATCCACACACATATGGTCACTTGATTTTTGACAAAGAAGCCAAATCCATTCAATGGAAAAAGGATAGCATCTTCAACAAATGGTGCTGGTCTAACTGGAGGTCTATGTGTAAAAAAATGAAACTGGACTCATATTTGTCACCTTGCACAACACTCAAATCCAAGTGGATTAAAGACCTCAATATAAAACCAGAGACACTAAGTCACTTAGAGGAAAAAGTGGGGAAGAGCCTGGAACATATTGGCACAGGAGACAACTTCCTGAACAGAACACCAATGGCCCAAGCCTCAATGTCAACCATTAATAAATGGGACATCATGAGGCTGTGAAGCTTCTGTAAGGCAGGAGACACTGTCAAGAGAACAAAGCAACAGCCTACAGACTGGGAAAAAGATCTTTACCAACCCTACATCTGACAAAGGTCTAATATCCAAAATATATAAAGAACTCAAGAAACTAATCACCACCAAACCAAATAACCCAGTTGAGAAATGGGGCTTGGAACGAAACAGCGAATTCTCCACAGAGGAATTTCAAATGGCTGAGAAACACTTAAAGAAACGCTCAACCTCCTTAGTCATCAGAAAATGCAAATCAAAACAACTCTGAGATTCCATCTTACATCCATCAGAATGGCTAAGATCAAAAATTCAAATGACACCACATGCTGGCGAGGATGTGGGGAGAGAGGAACACTCCTTCATTGATGCTGGAAATGCAAACTAGTACAGCTATCTCAGAAAAATGGGAATAAGGCTTCCTGAAGACCCAGCTTTTCCACTCTTTGGAATATACCTAGAAGATGCTCCAGCACACAACAAGAAAATTTGCTCAACCATGTTCATAGCAGCCTTATTCATAAGAGCCAGAACATGGAAACAGCCTAAGTGTCCCTCAGTAGAAGAATGGATAAAGAAACTGTGGTACATATACACTATGGAATACTACTCAGCTATTAAAAACAAGGAATTCCAGAAATTTGTGGATAAATGGATTGAGCTAGAAACGATCATAATGAGTGAGGTAACGCAGAAGCAGAAAGAATCAAATGGTATATGCTCACTTATATCTGCATAGTAGTCCAAGGGACATGTCCCATGAAAGCCTTCACTTACCAGGAAACTGGGACAGAGGGGAGAACATCCTATTGGGACTTTAAATGAGAGAAGCAAGAATAGCAAAGCAGATGAATCCAGAGGGTCCTAGAAACCTACAAGTAGAACATTATGATAGACCGATTTAGGCCCAGGGATGCCTCTCAAACTAAGGCACCAGCCAAGGACAATATAGGCTGTAAACTTTAAACCCCCACCCAGATCTATCCAATGGTCAGAACATTCTCCACAGTTGAGTGGAGAGTGAGATATGACTTTCTCATGTACTCTGGTGCCTCACATTTGACCATGTCCCCTGGAGGGGGAGACCTGGTGGCACTCAGAGGAAGAACAGCAGCTTACTAAGAAGAGACTTGATACCCTATGAGCATATACAGGGGGAGGTAATCCCCCTCAGGAACATTCATAGGGGAGGGGAATAATGGGAAAATGGGAGGAAGGGAAGAATGGGAGGATACAAGGGATGGGAAACCATTGAGATGTAACAAGAATAAATTAAAAAAAAAAAGAATTGAATGTATTTCTAGATTCAGCTAGACCAACAAAGTTAACCAGGAAGATACAACCAATCCAAATGGACCCATAACAAATGAGTAATTTGAAATAGTAATTAAAAATCTCCAAGCTTAGAAATAATCCAGAACCAGATATATTGATAGCAGAGTCCAAACAGTCAGAGATCTACAGCTATACTTTCTTAAATTATTAAAGAAATGGAAAGACAAGGAATACTCCCAAACTCCTCTGAAGCCACTATTATTCTAATTCCCAAAGTAGAGAAAGACACAAAAACAAGACAATATCGCTGATGAATATAGACTCAAAAACACACAATAAAATACTTGTAAGCAGAATATAGACCTACATCAAAAAGAGTAAATATCACAAGCACACTGACTTTTTCCTTGGAATGCAGGATGATTCAAAATGCAAAAGTCAATTAACATAATAAAACACATATATGGACTTTAAACCAAAAATCACACGGTCATCTCAATATAGGCAGAAAACGCCTTTGACAAAAATATAACATGCCTTCATAATAAAAGTCCTAGAGTATGTAGGGCTAGAAGAAGCATACCCCAACACAATAAAAGCTATATAGGAGAAACTCACAGCTAACATTATCCCAAATCTCCAGGTCTCAATCTGTGGGTCACAACCCCTTTGGGGTCAAACAACCTCTTCATAGGGTCACCTAAGACTATCAGAAAACACCAATATTTACATTATGACTCATAACAGTAGCAAATTATAGTTATAATGTAGCAACAAAAATAATTTTATGATGTTATGATGGGGTGAGGTCACCACAGCATGAGGAACTGTAGTAAAGAGTCTCTGCATTAGCAAGGCTGTGATCCACTGCTCTAAAGGAAGAGGAGTTTGAATCAATCCCAGTCAAGTCAGAAATGAGACAGTGATGTCCACCAGCCCTATTCCCTTACAACATTGTGCTTGAAGCAATAAGTCAAGAAATATTGAGTACTTTTTATGTATTGTGATCTCTCCCCTGAAAAACTTTAATAAAAATTCCTTCAAATGGTCATTTTCTTAGAACAGAAAAGTAAAAGAAAATGAAGAGACTTGATACCCTATGAGCATATACAGGGGGAGGTAATCCCCCTCAGGAACAGTCATAGGGGAGGAGAATAATGGGAAAATGGGGGCGAGGGAAGAATGGGAGGATACAAGGGATGGAATAAACATTGAGATGTAACAAGAATAAATTAATTAAAAAGAAAAGAAAAGAAAAAGAAAATGACCTTTGAAATATCAGAGATTCCCTCAACCCAAACCAGGAGTTCATTGTCTCCTTGTCTTTTACTGCTCTGGTTAACCTGATTTACTTTCTGGCCACCAGAGGGTGGAGCATACTAACACTATACTAGTTCTTGTGTGAATTTAAGTTTAGACTAATTGTTTCTCTGTGTTTTCAACACGCTAAGCATTAAAACAATTGTCAAGGCAGCAGTAAAGATGGACTCCTCTCCAGGCTTCGTGACTGCGATGCTCCTCATACTCAGTAAGTCAAGTGACTTTAAACTTTTTACTTTTTTATGTCAGGAATAAATCTTGAGCCCTAAGTTCACCCAAGAGGTTTGTGTTTAAGGTGACATATATATATGTATTTGTTTGTTTGTTTTCTCCAGCAAGGGTGCATGGAGAATCTGTGACTCAGATGCAAGGTCAAGTGGTCCTCTCAGAAGGCGACTTTCTATTTATAAACTGCACTTATTCAGCTGCAGGGTACCCAACCCTGTCCTGGTATGTGCAGTATCCTGGAGAAGGTCCACAGCTCCTCTTTAGAGCCTCAAAGGCCAATGATAAGGGAAGCAGCAGAGAATTTGAAGCCACATATGATAAAGAGACCACCTCCTTCCACCTGCAGAAATCCTCAGTGCAAGAGTCAGACTCGGCTGTGTACTACTGTGTACTGGGTGACACAGTGGCAGACACTGCAGGGGGAGCTGAGCACAAACTCAGCACCAGAGGCCTGACTGCTGAGCTCCTGACTCTCAGATTGAATTGATTCCTCTTGTGCTGTGTGCTTGTTTCTTTGATTGGCACAAAAATTATATGAATAGCCACAGCATGTAAGGACCAGACAAACTACATTTTGTGCTAAACCTGGCAAGGGCTCAACCCAGATTCCAGGAAAACCAAAGAGTAGTCTAAGCATAAAAATATTCCCCTAGCAACACAATCAACTCACCTGGGAAAGCACCCAAAGTCCAAATATACTCTCTGCTGATCAAGCTGACCAGCAGATGGTCTGGCACATAGCAACAGCCAATTAGGAGAAGCCAAGCCAAAGTTCCTAACACCCCCATGACTGCTTCAAAAAATCTTTTCTATATGTCAACTTGCCCCTACACCTATTACCCAACAACAAAATGCCAAGGCTTTTAACTCCCTGCTTGCAGCTTTTCTGCCCAAATGTCATCCAATCATATACTGTAAGCCCATTTCTTTGTCTAAAACCTATTTTTAAAAATGCCCTCTCATTTGGGACTCCGGGCCTCTTCCCGGCATTGGCTGTGTCAGCGCATAGGAGGTTTGGTGGTGGGGCAGGGAGGGGACACTCTCACAATTTGGGCATAACAAACAGAAGATCCATAAGTAGATTCTTCCATACTCAACTCTACAGTGGGACTAGCCCAAAATGTGACACCAAAGTGAGTACCATGTGGGTAAGGTAGTGATCTGGCTGCTTGTCATAGGACATGGTATGATAGGAAAGAGGGCTTCTGCATAATCTTCTGAAAGCATGCAGGGAGGAGTGACAGGAGAGCCCAATGTCCCCAGTCCTGGGATTCATATTAAGAAGGAAGGGAAAGAAGAAAGGAGGACAGAGCCACGCTTGTAGCATAAGCAGTGAGAGGAAGGGGCTTGCATTGTCTTTAGAACACCCTCCTTTGTTAATAAGATCAGGGTGATGCTCACACCAGGAGGAGAAGCAAAGGCGGAATTGGGAACTGAAGAACTCCAGGCAGCAATGGGGGCAGCTGGCTCTCTCAGAATAGTTTCAGTGCTTGGGGGAGGGCAAGCATACAACTTAATGTCATATCATGTAAAATACACACAGGATAAAATGGATACTGTCTACACTCTCCCAACTTGTTTAAGTGGCTTTCTGTTCCTTCTGGCACACAATGCTAAGTTCAGACAGTGATACACAATTTTCCACAGGATTTGTACAGGCCTGAGCTGTGAACATCAGCTTTTGGTGGGGAAAGATCCCAGGCCTGTGTGTGTCAGCAATGCTAGGCTCTGGTCAATTTCCTGAACTTCCCAGATGTGGCCCTATTCTTTTTGAGCAGGAAACAGTCTCCGTGCAATACTTGGTAAAGCAGATGTCTAACCAGCAAGTCCCAGCTTAGGTATCACGTCTGTGAGGAAACCTATATATTCTGTCAACCTTCCCACTTAAATGTGCTTGCCCCTTACTCTGTCATAGACGTCTCATTCTGCCATAGCCCTCCTCTTATAACACAGCACATCACTTACCCTATTACACCCCCTACTCTATCATAGCTCTTCCATATTTTACCCATTCTATTACGGCACCATAGTCATTTCTCTTATGTTGAGACCCATAAAGCTGAACTGTGTAATTCCTTTGTGTGTCAGAGTGCTTTGCTCACTGATTTCAACAACAGAATATAAATTCCAGGAAGTCAAGGTGTTGGCCTTTCAGTCCATAGCAACTTTATTTCAGAGTATTTTCATAGTATAGTCTCATATTTGTGAATGGTCCACAGTAGTTCAGAAATATCTACTGAATGTATGAGTTAGTGGGCAAACACACGGCTGTCACTTGACTGTTTCCCCTCTACTCTTGCCCTTATCCTTACCTGAATAGCTCTGACTTACTGTGTGCTCTCTGCCTGGTTACATGGTATGATAGTCCAGAAAACCTCCACACACACTCAGATCTAACTGTCCTCAGGGACATCAGTCTATTAATTACATCTGCTCAGAGTACCAGCCTTCCCTCACATGACTCAAATCACCTTAGCAGCCATACCCAGAAAGGCTGACTCAAACCCTAAGCAGGTAACCCAATGGAGAAACCTCACAAAATAAACGAAGACATAGTTTGAGAAAATATAAAATAGCTCTAAAGTCAGGAAATTGTGTGCACTTTTTAAATTTTACTTCAAAGCAAAGCAAACTAGAAAGGTTTGGGAAATTAAAGTAATGACATTGAGAGACATTTTACAGGTTTTTTTTCTCTATTACATTATTTGGGTTTCTTCAATACCTTTTTCCTTTTTCATATGTTCAGCTTTTTGCTGGACATGTTAACAAAAGAGGCTTAGTCAAAAATACCACGCACATGTCATAATTAGCCTCCCCAGATGCTTCCTTCTTTGCTTCCACTTTCCTCTAATCATCAAGGCCAGCATCAGTAGAGGGGGCAGGGCACCTGCTGGTATGGTGCCAGCTGCTGGCGCTGGTCCACCAGTCTTCAAGTTCCAGATGAGGCTTTGAATGTTGACATTGGCCATGTCTTTACAAAGAAGCCAAACTAGGGAGGGTCAATGTTGATTCCATCTGCCTTAATGAGGGCATTGATTTTTATCCTCCCTGGCTGTCACCTCTTTGTCATTCAGCAGGAGGGCAGAGTAGATGCAGGGGAGCCTAGTGATGGAGGCCATGCTGTAGAGTGCTGCCACATGGCTAGTCACCAGCTGAAGTGAGGGCCTCACCCCAACATGGGCTTGGCTTCAGCCAAGGAAAGCTATTATTTTCTTTTTTTAAAGCAAATATAATAATATCACATCCCCTTTCCTTTAACTCCCCCCATAAACATCCTCTTGCTTTCTCAAAATCATAGTCTCTTTTTAATAGTTAGTATTACATACACACAGAGAGAGAAAGACATGGACAGACAGACAGACAGACGGACACACACACACACACACACACACACACACACACACACACACACACACACACACAAACTCCTGCTGAACTATATAACTACAAATCTGCCCAGCCTGTTTAGTGTCACTTATATAGAAATATTATAGGTATATAATTTCAGGGCTCATCATTGGGGGCCCAATCCTGTGGAGGATTGTTTTTCACTGTCAGCACTTCTCAGTTGCCTGT